>NC_064817.1:42217256-42223403 GCF_023721935.1 Panthera uncia | reverse complement strand
TATTTTATTTTATTTTATTTTATTTTATTTTATTTTATTTTATTTTACTTTATTTTATTTTATTATCAACTTTTGGCTTGGAATTTGTAAGAGTAGCCTCTCTGAACGGAATGTTCCCTTTCTGAGAAAAACAGGTGTCTCCAAGATTGAAGATGCTGACCATATGTGACATACAGTCTCCAAGTTGCAGAGCCCCTATATAGGATTTTAGACACAGCAGTTCCCATCCCAAACCCCTGTCAGATATTTATCTCCCTGCATATTGCCACTGGCCCAGACTGCAAAAGCTCCTGCTGTTGCTGTCATCCCTGGGTTCTGAGGTCTTCTGTCTATACCTTGAATACCCATAAGGGTCACTTCTGCTGGAGGCCTTGCACCCATGGCCTTATCTCCTCATACCCTTCACATCTACCAGTTTGCCACCTGAGTTGGGCAAATATTTTTTCTTGCTACTAAAGCCCTGATCAGGGAGTGTATTGGATGGAGCTTAATCCTCATTATTATTGAAGGATGAGAAACCTGGAGGAGGCACCATTGAAGAGTAGGAAACATGTCTTTCTGACACAGTGTTATTGATAGTGCCTAGGTTCACAACAGTTCTGGGGAGGCCTACTTAATCCATAGTGTAACTGAAGAAATTATAGAACCTACGGACCATTTATAATAATCTGTCTACAGGAAACCATCCAAAGCTCCAAGCTGTTTATTTTCAAAAAGTATTCTTGAGAAAACAGTTTATTCATAAGTTAGGGACAAGTGCTCTAGAATCTCTGTTACAGAGATCTGGGTGGGTTTGGGGTTTCTACTACTACCGGTGCCCAACATGTTCATATTCTTTTTTTTTTTAATTTATTTATTTATTTTGAGAGAGAGTGCAAGTACACAAGCGGAGGAAGGGCAGAAAGAGAGAGAGAGAGAGAGATAATCCCAAGCAGGCTTCATGTTGTCAGCACAGAGCCCAGCGTGGGGCTCGATCTCATGAACCATCAGATCATTACCTGAGCTGAAATCAAGAGTTGGATGCTTAATCAACTGTACCACACAGGCACCCCCCTGAACATGCTCATCTTCTTGATGCTGGGAACAGATGTATGTCCCCAGTGTATGTATGGTCAAATTTGTCTCTGAAATTGAACTCCAGGTTTACCTGTTACCTTGTAACCAACAACTGATCCTTTTATATTGCTTATGTTGGTACCTAGATCACTTTCACTCAATTTCTGTGAAGCCAGTATTTTGTCTCCTGGTGCTCTCTCTCCTGAAATATCCCCTTCAAACAGACTTCAGTTAAGTCATTAATGAATAGTTTGAGATATTTTTTCCTGCCTAAAGATTGTGTTCCAAGGACTGGGATGGGGTAGAAATTTGTCTCTTTATACCCCTTTGCCACATCCATTGTAAATAGGCCAAGTGGAAAGATTGTCTTGGGCATTAGTTTTGCAAGGGATGATCCGTTCTTCCTCACATAACACTAGCATGTTTACTTGGGCACATAGCCATCCTGGCTGGGCACTAAGGTTGCAAAGATCAAGACGACTTTGTTTCTCAAAGTGACTAACCCCTCCCCTTTGACTTCACATCCACTCTCTCCTCCATCAGTGCAAGTCTATGGCTATGCTGTGTCGCAGAGTGAGCACTGCCTAGTAGCAATAGAAACACATTTTACTGGTATCCAAGCTTCTCTCTTCTTTCATGTCCAATCTTTGCTTCCCAGCCCCCACCCATCAGCACCAGTTGCTCGAGGCCTACCCTTTGGACTGGCTTATTCAAGTGCCATTGCCTCTTTGTTCATTCATTGGCCACTCAGCCCTCTGTCCAAAACCCAACTTTTTTTTCTTCTTTGGTCACAGAGGGCCCTTCTAGTCTGCTGTACCAACGTTGTCCCTCTTGACTCAGCCATGCTACCAGTGTGAAGCTCACAGAGTAAAGGTTGATAAAGTTTGAAAACACTCAGCAAATTAATAGCTGCACATGGGGTGGGGGGGATATTGTCTTATATTGTGTCTCTATCCTGTTTCAGTAGAAGACAGGACCTTTGTCACATTACTGATACTCTTTCATCAACTTGCAGAGTAATCTTGGCAAGCTGCTTCACTTCTCTGCACCCTCCTCTTTCTTCTCAGACTCTCCGTGGGGTGAGCTTCTGCTTTATTGAAGGTCTGTTAAGGGCTCCAGGATCCTTGCTTGGTCTGGGCTGTGGAAGTGTGAAGCCTGACTGACATCAGGCAGTTATTACAGGGCATTGCTTTTCTCCATGCTACTACTTCCCATCTTCCCAGAAGTGGCTGTTTCCTGGTATGTTCTCAGGGATGGCATGCGGCATGGTCTGTTAACTTTCACTCAAGTCTTTTAATGTTACATCTGTGAGGAATGCGAGAGGTGGGACTAATTTGACAAGATCAAGGGTTAAGCCCAGTGAGGGACAGACCCTTTGTGGTGTCTCCTTGCCCCCACCCGAATGCCACTCAGCAGATTCCCAGCGGTATGCTCAGCTCTCTTCCTGAGCCTCTGGCAGGGAAGTTTTGAATGGTTCTCCTATACTGCCTTTCACGGTCCATCAGAAATTGATTTTTCTTTTGGGGAAGGGGGTTGGGGGTGATGTGAGGTAGACCTGGGAGTAAAGCTGGTTCAACTAGTTATTCTGGAAAGCGGTTAGAATCTCATGGCTGCAGCCTCATCTTTGCTTATGAGAAGATGACAAGCTAAAGCCTTGTCTTTGTTGAGCTGCCTTGCTGTTTTCCATTTTGTTTTGCATGTGTTTGATGTCAGTAAAAGCTCCTGTGGAAACTTCTGCAGGTAGGCAGCTTTTGATGGCATATTATCTGACGGAGAGGGTGAGTGATGACATCTTGGAGCCTCGGGGGTGAGTAACTAGATCTTGACTCTCATGTTCTTTGAAGGGCTTTGACTGAGAGTTTGGAGCTCTGTGTTAATTTAAAGTTGCAATCAGGGAGTATCAAGACAACAGGCTGAAAAGTGGACTGGGCAAGGACCTGGGTACTCCACGTGTGTGGATGTGCCTCACTGGCTGCAGGCAATGGAGTTTGGAAGGATCTCAGGAACCTCTCACATCCAAAGGGTAGTCAGCGCCTAGACATGGTGGGATACAAGAGGTAACAGACCTGCTATGTGGCAAATACTGCTGCTTCCAGGTGTTTTACATGTATTCTCATTTCATTTTTTTCAGTAACTCTTTGAGGTAGATACTGATGTCTCCACTGTAGAGATGAGGGGACTGAAGCTCAGGGAAGTTCAGTAATAGATTCTAAGTCACACAGTAAGTGCAAGAGCTGGCATCAAAATTTACTTCTGTCTGACCCCCAATCCCAGATTCTTTCTACAGTACCATAGGTGAATGAAAGAAAAAGAAAGACAAAAAGAACTGGATAAGAATATGATCCTGGTGGGGGAATGAAATGAGATAGAGAAATAAGATAGAAATGAAAAGAGAAAAATGAGCGGGAGCAGGGGAGAGAGGGAGAGGAAAGGAGGGAGAAAGAAATGAGAGAAATGGAAATTTGTGCAAAAACCAGTAACATTACCTGTATATGCCCCTGAGGGGCCAAGGTCAAAGGAAGGATTTTGTTTCATTTTGTTTTAAATCTCAAATCAGGGTAAGGGGTGCAGGCTCCTATTCAGAAGGCCTGAAGTTTAGTCTGTGCTTTGCTACTCAGTTGTGTGTTCTTAGGCAAGTCATTTCCCTCTCTGTGTCTCAATTTCCTGTTTTGCAAAATGAAAATGATAAAACTCACACTTTTTTCCTAAGAGGAAGGGAGATTGATTTTTATCCTTTATCTCATATAAATACCAGACGTGTATGTGATTTAGGAGAGCAAAAGCATTCCACAGGTGTCTCTTATTAAACAAAAATTCTCTTAAGAGAATTTTGAATTTACAAAATTAATTGTATGAAGTTACGGAATCTTTCAGAAGGTGTGAAGTGGCAAGACACCATTAATGGGATGTCTTCTGCGGCCAGAAGTTGGAAGACCAGACATAATTTCTGGCTAATGTCTGAACAGTCAGCAATTTGAAAGGCTATGCTAAACCTTGTTTGGCCTCTACCTAAGAGCTCTCAACTAAGCCTCCAATCAATCAATCAATCAATCAAACGACCAGTCAACACATATTTGTTGAGTACTTTTAAAATGCCTAACTCTAAACTAGAGAATGCAAGAGATAGCCATCATAGAAGACCTATTCCCTGGAAGTGACAGTTCTGTGAGGAGAGCCACTACTGCAAGCCCAGGAAACAAAAACCTTTAAGTGCTGAAACCATGGTATAGGATCTAAGAGCAACATGTATTCAGTGGAGAGAAATTTCACTGTGGGCTGAGGTGGTTAGGGAGCCTTGTGGAAAAAGGAAGAAGAATTGGAGCTAGGCCATGAGGGATATATAGGACTTAGGTAGGCTGGGGAGGAAGAAAGGCATTAATTCTAGTTAGTATATGCTAGTATATATACTGTGTGTCCTAAAGACAGGAGATTGAGGTTGGTTTGCTCACCCTACGGTGAACTAACAGCATGAGCTCCCCAAGGACAGGTTGTGTGTTGTTTGTTCATTCATTCATTCATTCATTCATTCAATTTATTGAATGTTTGTTCTAGGAACTGAACTAGTTTTCCTCTGGCCTATGAAACCAGCACAGAGCGCCATAACTGTCACTTTTATTTGTTTTCTAACAAGTAAAACTTTCATGGTACATTGTCTGAGCCAGACAGTGGTTTTCCAATTGAACAATTAGGAACTCATTATTAACACCATTCTACAGATATGAAAATTGAGGCATAGAGAGGTTAGTTAACTTGCCCAATGTCATACTGCTTGTATGGTTAGATAAATGAGTCAGTGGAGATCTGCTTGAGGGTTGCAGACTACTGGAATATAAAGGTGAATGGATTTGAGCCAGCTATTCTGAAGAACCCAGAAAAGTTGGATGTAGAATAGATTCAGGTTTGAAGTAGGTAACCATTTTGTTGTTTTGGAGGATTAGAGTTAATGTATTCAAGATAAAGCACCTAGCAGAGTATCAGCCACTTAAGTGCTTCCATGAGGAAAGACCTGAGCTGAACAATATGAAGGGGCATTTTTTTTAAGAGAGAGAGAGAGAATGAGAGAGAGAGAGAGAGAGAGAGAGAGAGAGAAACAGGCAGAGGGAGAGGGACAGAGAGAATCTTAAGCAGTCTCCACACCCAGGGCAGACGGAGCCTGACGCAGGGCTGGATCTCATGACCGACCATGAACCATGTCCTGAGCCAAACAAAATCAAGAGTCAGACACTCAACAGACTGAGCCATCCAGGTGCCCCATGAAAGGTCATTTTAAGGGAATCAGCCATCTTGGCAATGTTCATTAGCAAGTTGACAGAGATTTGTGATAATACACACCATTTGGATCTAAAGAAATGAAGGGGAGGCAGGGGTTAGAGATGAACCCCTTCCAGTATAACTAGAAGGTTCTAAGTGGTGTTAGGGATTGGGAGGCCAATGAGTTTTTGTTCATTTTTGGGTCTTCTGAGACACAGGTCTGTAGGGACTATCTAGTTAAGAAGTTCCATAGACAGTTTGGAGAAAAAAAAAAAAAGATTTGTTTATTTAAGGCCACTGATAGGTTAAAATAACAAATCATTATTTTAGGACCCTAATGGTTAACAAAGGCAATTTACCAATCTGCTGATATTTTTGGAAATTAGTTAATTACCAGACAATCTCATGCTTCAACAGACATCACAGGCCTGCATTGTTATTTAATGGGCTTTTCTGGTCATAGCTTTGTCTTGTTGTTTCATTCAATCTGTGGGATGCCTGGTCACCTGAGTTGTTACTGGCTGAAGTTCCTTCTGTTTAACTTAGTACTTTCAAGTGATGGGAAAGTCCACAAATCAAACAAACAAAAAAATAGAAGAAAATGTCAAAATGCCAAACTTCAGACATGGAGCTTGAAATGTTAAAAGGTTTGAGGCTGTTAAAAAGCATCAGTTGACTTGCCAAGATGTTTAAGGATTGTTTTCTCTATATGAAAAACAGAATGTGGAGGCATGGTAAAACAAACCTCAAACCTCTGGAATTTCAAGTCTGTATTGCATTTAAAAATTTATTTTATTTTATTTTATTTTATTTTATTTTATTTTATTTTATTTTATTTTA
>NC_064817.1:42214791-42217246 GCF_023721935.1 Panthera uncia | reverse complement strand
TATTTTATTTTATTTTATTTTATTTTATTTTATTTTATTTTATTTTAAGAGGTGAGGAGGGGCAAAGAGAGCCAGAGAAAGAATCCCAAGCAGGCTCTGCACTGTCAGCACAGAGTCCTATGCAGGGCTCGATCTCACGAATGTGAGATCATGACCTGAGCCGACACCAAGAGTCAGACACTTAATGCACTGAGCCACCCAGGCATCCCTGTATTGCATTTTTGTTGATAGCCGTTTTCTATTCTGCATAGTGTAATATTATTGATCTGTGAATATCATTCTTAATATTTCTACAGTAGTATTGGTTGTTAAATATGATCTTTGAAAAAGCACTGTTAAACTTGCAAGTATGATTTAACTGCCTTCTGTGGTGTCCTTACCATAGTCTCATCCTGATTCTTATATTAAAATAAGGAGGAAATAGAGAATTGCTTCAAAAATTAATTTATTGCCAATCTGGCTGAAAAATGTCACTTTATTATTAAGAGACGTTTAAAAATTTAGGGGTGATTATCTGACCCAAACCTTAGCTCTGATGCTATGTATACTTACATTCTCAGGAGAGGTTAATTTCGTGTGCAGATGGGCTTATCCATTCCTCTTCTGCCTCCATCCTTCTGAGATTTGCTTTCTAGATCCATTATTTTTGGATAGTGTCACCTGCTTTTCTGCATGGTGAAGAAGTAAAATTCAGAATGTTCCAAAGATGCTTGTGCTGTGGAACTTGGTCTCTCCACTCCCTCCCTACCTCCTTGTAGACACAGCTCCCTTCCTGCTAAGGGCTAATGGGCAGGCACGTGGGTTCCTTTACCTAATTGTTCTCTCTGTCAAGGTGAAATAGTTTAAAATTTATATTTGAAATTGACTTGAATATCTAGCTGCTGAGGCTCTTTTGTGTAAAGGACTCCCTGAATGCCCTGGCTTTTATAAGAGCTGGCTTGCTAACTTCTCTCTGCTGTGTGAGTTCTGGTGGGAGGATGATACTCTCCTCCTCTGGATGTAAAGGGTTAAATTTGTAATTTTCATATTTTCCTGTGCCTTTGGCTGGATAAATGTGCAGTATTCTGAAACCTGCCCAAGCCCTGCACATACTGTATCTGCTTAAGGAGGGTTTTGACTCTTAGCCCTTCTCAGCTGCATTAGGGTTCAGGTTACATCCCTCTCCTCTTCCAGCCACTACTAAAAGCCAAAAGAATTAAGGATCAGGGAGAGTTAATTCCCACTGCTAAGACCCAGGTGGGGCCCTTCCACCTCCCATCCCGGCTTCTAGGTTGGAGCCCTAATTTAGGGCTGAGATCTAGTCTAAGCCTATAAGTGGCAGTGATCTGGAACAGGCCCCAGAAATGCATTTGACAATCAGGTTTTGCCCTATGTTGGCAGTTATCCTGTCTCTGTCTCTGTCTCTGTCTCTGTCTCTGTCTCTCTTTCTCTCTCTCTCTCCCTTCTTCCTCTATCTCCCTTTTTCTCCCTCTCTCTCTGCTTCCCACTTTTCTGTTGGGATCTCACAAGAGACCAGTGACCCCAGGGGTCAAGCCACCCGATGCTATTACAGAAATGGAAATGATGTATCATAGTTCCTTTCTTCTAAACTGGAAGACTTGGATAGATGAAGCTTCTACTTTTTACTTCTACTTAAGTCCATGACCCAACTTCACTACAATATTAGGAGTCTCATTCAGAATAAGAAGTGTCATTCATATCTCACCCAGCTTAAAAGAAATGCATAGTCATGAGCTTTGAAATAGCGCAGAGTGCACCTTTGAAGGAGGATCTTGCAAGAGCTGGGACAGGCAGGAAGAAGCCTCCTTCTGGAACAACTCTACTACTGTAGTGGCCTCCCTAGTAGTTTCCGTCATTTTGATCATCCCCTCCCCCTGCCACTTAAAGTTAGTTAGTGGTTCCCTGCTACCTTTAAAATAGAGCCCAAACTACTTCAGCTTGCTGTATGGACCATTCTCAATCTGGCTCTAGTCTTATTTGTGGCATTCCTTCCTTCCAAGACTCAGGTTTTCAGCAAGAATAATTCCCTCTCTGCCCACCCCCCCCCCCAGACACACTGGGGAAATTCTGACCTCCAAATACCCCATCCTGATGTTCCTTGAGTGGCTTTGCTTTACACTGCATACTTGGAAGGCCTTCTCTCATCTCTGCCCCTTCCAAATGGGCCTAACCTTCAAGCCCTAGCCATAAGCCTCAAGGACATCATCTCAGTGTCTTCCTGGAGGAAGTAATCGCTCCCTTTTTTGGATACTGGAGTTCTGATTTTTCCAGTAGAAATCTTTGGGCACTTTGGCTGCCTTGTGTCTGGCTTTCTGGACCAAGATCTTCTAGAGGACGATGGTTATATCTTCTGTATCTTTATTATTATCTTCAGCCCTGAGTACCAAATAGACTCTCCATAATCGTTTGCTGGAGGATTCAAGCAAAAGTCTTGTACTCAATAATTGGTCATTTT
>NC_064817.1:42176950-42214691 GCF_023721935.1 Panthera uncia | reverse complement strand
GGGTGAGCCTTAAATGACACACATGTGTGAGCTAGGGACAGGGGGAACATGTAGAAAGAAATAGTGGTTCAGGTATAAATTGAGAGGGATCCCAGAGGCAACCTTGGATGAGAGGGACAATGGCAGCAGTGGGGGATAGGGGAGGTTACCTGCGTGTCTCAGAGCTGCTTGGAGTTTGGTTTGTAACAGTTGGGTTTCTTGCTGTTTCAGCTCTTGTGTGTGAGCTATGTTCCTGAGGCTTGCATGTGAGAGAGGCCTGCTGGCTGATGATTACAGCACTGTCCTTGCTGTTGGGCAGTGTTGTTTTGAGACTCTGAAAACAGCAGCCACCCCTCCTGTTGCTATGTGTTCGAGGAGGGCATAGTGTGAGTCTTCTGCCTGTCTTAAGTGTTTTTGATGCTTCAGCTGAAAGGAGATAGCTTTATGTGAACATACTGTGTGTGTGTGTGTGTGTGTGTGTGTGTGTGTGTGTTTCCACTTTTGCTTAAGCAAGCCCTAACGTGTTCTGTTTGACTAGCCTTGGATGTGAGTCATCGTCTGGTATTTATACCCAGTGCCTTAAGTGTCCTCATTATTTGACCATGACATTCCTTTTCTCACTATTTTACTCAAAGCTGAGAATGCTGAAAAGGGCCCCAAAGAACCATCTCTGTTCTTCTTCCCAATGGGGTCTAATGTAATTGGTGACTGTCTCTGTGGAAGTCAGTTAGGTCATGTCAGGGCACCAAAGGAGACAGATTGAAACTCATAGTGGCAGGACTATGACAGTTTAAAAGACACACTGCAGGGCCTTCTCTTAGTTTGCTCCTGCCCAGATTACTGCTGGAGAGTTTGAATCACTGGAGCTAACTTTGGGAACAGGGCTCAAAAGGGACCCCAGAAGCATTTGTCCTTATCAAGATCACCTAGTAAGTTTGAAAGGAGTACAACCTGAGAAAGCCTTAGAGGAGATGATTCAGCCTTTGCAGGCATTGGTTGGAGAAGCAGAGACTGTTAGCTTGCTCCTTACCACCCTTTCCATCAGGGTCCTCCAAAGCTGAAAGTTTTGTTTTGGAAGCATGCTCCTAAAGTGTGGGAATGGGAAACCCCATTAGGGGCACCATTGTTATCAAAGGGAAAGAACTTCAGAGAGGAAGGACATGACTGCTAGTATGGTCATTTGGAGGACAGGCAGCCAGTAAATCATTTGAGAATGAATTGAAAGTTCAAAGGGCAGGAGGGAATTCTTTGGGAGACTTCATAGGTGCTTGAAAAATGAAAGGGATGGCCGATGTGCTTTTATTTTTTGAGCGCTGGTCCGAAGGCACAAGGGAATGGAAGTGCACAGTAGGAAATGTGCATTGTTGTTTTCGTGTGCTTGGGAGCCCCAGCTCTGGGCTGGGATGATCAAAGCTACCATTAACTAAATGCCAATTATGTTCTAGGAATCTTACATGCATAATCTCCAATCTTCTCATCACTACTGTAAATTAAGTGACAAGTGTTCCTATTTTACAGATGACAAAACAAAAGAGGCTCAGAGAGGCCAAACAACATTCTCAAAGTAACAGAGCCAGTAAATGGTGGAGCTGTGATTTGAACTCAGCTCTATCTGACTCCAAATCCTAAGTTTGTCCCACTATTCTTTAGAATTTTGTTTTAAAATCATCCTTTTGTGCCTCCTTCTTATACCAATATCAGCTATTCCTATGACCATGTTCTTTGTGTTGTAGCCTTGGAGAAAAGTGGATCACACAGACTGCTTGTTCCCAGGCTTTCCTAGGAAGCTTGTTAAACACAGCCAACCCTTGAACAACATGGGCTTGAATTATGTGGGACCACTTATGTGAGGATTTTTTTCAATAAATACGTGTACGGTACTGTGAATGTATTTTCTCTTCCTTATGATTTTCTTAATAACATATTCTTTTCTCTAGCTTAATTTATTATAAGAATATAATATAGAATACACATAACATACAAATATATGTTCATTGACTGTTTATGTTATCACTAAGGCTTCCAGTCAACAGTAGGCTATTAGTAGTTATGTTTGGGGGCAGTCAAAAGTTATACGTGGATTTTTGATTGTGCAGGGGTTTGGTGCCCCCAACCCCCACGTTGGATTAGACTCACGATTACATAATCTGATATATGAGTGGTACTTAGTAGTATCCCTATTCTAAGATGCATAAATCGAGGTTAAGAGGGTTAATTAACTTTCTAAAATTCATGGGGCCAGTACGTGGCAGAGCTAGTATCTAAAATTCAATTTATCACATTTTAGAGTGTTTGTTCTTCCCAGTGTCCCTGTTGACTCTTATACTGGGATGGGGGGGAATGATAAACGAAAAATCAAACTTGATCCTCTTGGCCCTCTACAAAACCGACCTGTGTTAACCTGCCCTCATTGCAACCAATTTTTGTGAAATGAGGAGTGGCCCAATATTCGTCCTTCCTTTCTTCCTTTCTTCCTTCCTTCCTTCCTTCCTTCCTTCCTTCCTTCCTTCCTTCCCTCCTTCATTCCCCTCTTCCCAATACAATCTATTTGTTTAAATTGTTATTTGGGGGATAAGTGATAAATGTTCATGGAAAAAGAATTAAAATTATATAGGTGGGCACGTGTTTCTTTATCCCTAATTTCTCTTCCCAAAAGCAGCCACTGTTATCAATCCCTTGTTTACCCTTCCAAAGATAGCATGTGCATTATATATAAGTGTGTAGCATATGCTTGTATATTTGTGTGCTCAGTGTGTCTGTTTTCCTCATAGCCTGTGTACTCCTTGGTCCTCTCCAATCTGGCTTCCATTGAGGTCTTCGCGAGGGCCAAATTTACTGGCCTTTTCATGGTTGTCATCCCACTTGTCTTCTTTACACAATTATTTTATATTTAAAATTATGTGTAGGGGCACCTGGCTGGCTCAGTCGGTTAAGTATCTGACTCTGGCTTTTGGCTCAGGTCATGATCTTGTGGTTCGTGAGACTGAGCCCCACATTGGGCTCTGCACTGACAGTGTGGAGCCTGCTTGGGATTCTCTGTCTCTGTCTCTCTGAAAATAAATAAAAAATAAACATTAAGAAAAATAAAGGGGTGCCTGGGTGGCTCAGTTGGTTGAGTGGCTGACTTTGAATCAGTTTCTGATCTTGTGGTTCGTGAGTTTGAGCCCCATGTCGAGCTCTGTGCTGACAGCTCAAAGCCTGGAACCTGCTTCAAATTCTGTGTTTCCCTCTCTTTCTCTGCCCCTCCCCTGCTCACACTCTGTCTCTCTCTGTCTTCTCAAAAATAAATAAAGATTAAAATAAATAAATAAATAAATAAATAAATAAATAAATAAATAAAATTATGTGTTGAATAGGTAACATTCACATGGTTCAAAAGCCAGTTAGTATGAAAAGGTAGACAGAGTATAGTGTCCTGCTCTTCATTGTCCTTCATCCTGTCCTAAGTTCTTCACCCCCTACTTTGCTTAGATTTTTTTAATGGGCACCTGAGTGTCCAGTTAAGCATCTGACTCTTGATTTCAGTTCAGATCATGATCTCAAGTTTCGTGATATCGAGCCTTTGCTGTCAGCACAGAGCCTACTTGGGATTCTCTCTCTGCCTCCCTCTCTCAAAATAAATAAATAAACATTTTAAAAAAGAGTCTTAAATGCATCTTTCCAGAGTATCTCTATACACACACGAACAAATCTGGTATGGATTCTTTATCTTGTCTTTAATGCATACTAAACCAATCTTCTGCACTTCGTTTTTTTTAACTTACATATACTGGAGATCTTTCTTTATCAGAATATTCAGGGCTGCTGCATTTTTTAACAGCCATATTATATTTAATTATTTGAACACTCTTTAATATTACTAGTCATTGGCCTTGTTTCCAAGGTACCCGTCTGGTGTTCTCAAAGCCCTGCTGCCAGCATTCTTCTGTGGCACTGAACTATTTTGTTTCTCCACTCTTTCTCACTGTTTTCTCTGTTCTCTTTGTGATTCAACTGCCTCTCGTATCCTTTCTTTTTAAATCTCAAACCCCAATATGTCTAAAATGGAACTTGTTGTCTTCCCCTTGCCAAAGAGTCTCTGTCCTTAGCCTTCTGCCTCCCACTAAACTAGCATTGAAATCTTGGAGTCACTGCTTACTCATTCCCTATATCCAATCAGTTAACACCCCTGTGGTCTTTCTTCCTTCAAGAGAGCCCTCATGTCTATTCCCTTTCTTTCAAGTCCTGCTACTTCCACCCTTTTTGAATCTCCTATTATTTTAATTTCTGGATTTCTGGATTCCTGGCTGGCTCCCCTGCCTCTAGGCTTGCCCCATTTAAATTTACCCTTTATTTATTTATTTATTTATTTATTTATTTATTTATTTTTTTATTTTTTAATATATGAAATTTACTGTCAAATTGGTTTCCATACAACACCCAGTGCTCATCCCAAAAGGTGCCCTCCTCAATACCCATCACCCACCCTGCCCTCCCTCCCACCCCCCATCAACCCTCAGTTTGTTCTCAGTTTTTAACAGTCTCTTATGCTTTGGCTCTCTCCCACTCTAACCTCTTTTTTTTTTTTTTTTTCTTTCCTTCCCCTCCCCCATGGGTTTCTGTTATGTTTCTCAGGATCCACATAAGAGTGAAACCATATGGTATCTGTCTTTCTCTGTATGGCTTATTTCACTTAGCATCACACTCTCCAGTTCCATCCATGTTGCTACAAAAGGCCATATTTCATTTTTTCTCATTGCCACGTGGTATTCCATTGTGTATATAAACCACAATTTCTTTATCCATTCATCAGTTGATGGACATTTAGGCTCTTTCCATAATTTGGCTATTGTTGAGAGTGCCGCTATAAACATTGGGGTACAGGTGCCCCTATGCATCAGTACTCCTGTATCCCTTGGATAAATTCCTAGCAGTGCTATTGCTGGGTCATAGGGTAGGTCTATTTTTAATTTTCTGAGGAACCTCCACACTGCTTTCCAGAGCGGCTGCACCAATTTGCATTCCCACCAACAGTGCAAGAGGGTTCCTGTTTCTCCACATCCTCTCCAGCATCTATAGTCTCCTGATTTCTTCATTTTGGCCACTCTGACTGGCGTGAGGTGATATCTGAGTGTGGTTTTGATTTGTATTTCCCTGATGAGGAGCGACGTTGAGCATCTTTTCATGTGCCTGTTGGCCATCCGGATGTCTTCTTTAGAGAAGTGTCTATTCATGTTTTCTGCCCATTTCTTCACTGGGTTATTTGTTTTTCGGGTGTGGAGTTTGATGAGCTCTTTATAGATTTTGGATACTAGCCCTTTGTCCGATGTGTCATTTGCAAATATCTTTTCCCATTCCGTTGGTTGCCTTTTAGTTTTGTTGGTTGTTTCCTTTGCTGTGCAGAAGCTTTTTATCTTCATAAGGTCCCAGTAATTCACTTTTGCTTTTAATTCCCTTGCCTTTGGGGATGTGCCGAGTAAGAGATTGCTACGGCTGAGGTCAGAGAGGTCTTTTCCTGCTTTCTCCTCTAAGGTTTTGATGGTTTCCTGTCTCACATTCAGGTCCTTTATCCATTTTGAGTTTATTTTTGTGAATGGTGTGAGAAGGTGGTCTAGTTTCAACCTTCTGCATGTTGCTGTCCAGTTCTCCCAGCACCATTTGTTAAAGAGACTGTCTTTTTTCCATTGGATGTTCTTTCCTGCTTTGTCAAAGATGAGTTGGCCATACGTTTGTGGGTCTAGTTCTGGGGTTTCTATTCTATTCCATTGGTCTATGTGTCTGTTTTTATGCCAATACCATGCTGACTTGATGATGACAGCTTTGTAGTAGAGGCTAAAGTCTGGGATTGTGATGCCTCCTGCTTTGGTCTTCTTCTTCAAAATTACTTTGGCTATTCGGGGCCTTTTGTGGTTCCATATGAATTTTAGGATTGCTTGTTCTAGTTTCGAGAAGAATGCTGGTGCAATTTTGATTGGGATTGCATTGAATGTGTAGATAGCTTTGGGTAGTATTGACATTTTGACAATATTTATTCTTCCAATCCATGAGCACGGAATGTCTTTCCATTTCTTTATATCTTCTTCAATTACCTGCATAAGCTTTCTATAGTTTTCAGCATACAGATCTTTTACATCTTTGGTTAGATTTATTCCTAGGTATTTTATGCTTCTTGGTGCAATTGTGAATGGGATCAGTTTCTTCATTTGTCTTTCTGTTGCTTCATTGTTAGTGTATAAGAATGCAACTGATTTCTGCACATTGATTTTGTATCCTGCAACTTTGCTGAATTCATGTATCAGTTCTAGCAGACTTTTGGTGGAGTCTATCGGATTTTCCATGTATAATATCATGTCATCTGCAAAAAGCGAAAGCTTGACTTCGTCTTTGCCAATTTTGATGCCTTTGATTTCCTTTTGTTGTCTGATTGCTGATGCTAGAACTTCCAGCACTATATTAAACAACAGCGGTGACAGTGGGCATCCCTGTCGTGTTCCTGATCTCAGGGAAAAAGCTCTCAGTTTTTCCCCGTTGAGGATGATGTTAGCTGTGGGCTTTTCATAAATGGCCTTTATGATCTTTAAGTATGTTCCTTCTATCCCGACTTTCTCAAGGGTTTTTATTAAGAAAGGGTGCTGGATTTTGTCAAAGGCCTTTTCTGGATCGATTGACAGGATCATATGGTTCTTCTCTTTTTTTTGTTAATGTGATGTATCACGTTGATCGATTTGCGAATGTTGAACCAGCCCTGCATCCCAGGAATGAATCCCACTTGATCATGGTGAATAATTCTTTTTATATGCTGTTGAATTCGATTTGCTAGTATCTTATTAAGAATTTTCGCATCCATATTCATCAGGGATATTGGCCTGTAGTTCTCTTTTTTTACTGGGTCTCTGTCTGGTTTAGGAATCAAAGTAATACTGGCTTCATAGAATGAGTCTGGAAGTTTTCCTTCCCTTTCTATTTCTTGGAATAGCTTGAGAAGGATAGGTATTATCTCTGCTTTAAATGTCTGGTAGAACTCCCCTGGGAAGCCATCTGGTCCTGGACTCTTATTTGTTGGGAGATTTTTGATAACCGATTCAATTTCTTCGCTGGTTATGGGTCTGTTCAAGCTTTCTATTTCCTCCTGATTGAGTTTTGGAAGAGTGTGGGTGTTTAGAAATTTGTCCATTTCTTCCAGGTTGTCCAATTTGCTGGCATATAATTTTTCATAGTATTCCCTGATAATTGTTTGTATCTCTGAGGGATTGGTTGTAATCATTCCATTTTCATTCATGATTTTATCTATTTGGGTCATCTCCCTTTTCTTTTTGAGAAGCCTGGCTAGAGGTTTGTCAATTTTGTTTATTTTTTCAAAAAACCAACTCTTGGTTTCGTTGATCTGCTCTACAGTTTTTTTAGATTCTATATTGTTTATTTCTGCTCTGATCTTTATTATTTCTCTTCTTCTGCTGGGTTTAGGCTGCCTTTGCTGTTCTGCTTCTATTTCCTTTAGGTGTGCTGTTAGATTTTGTATTTGGGATTTTTCTTGTTTCTTGAGATAGGCCTGGATTGCAATGTATTTTCCTCTCAGGACTGCCTTCGCTGCGTCCCAAAGCGTTTGGATTGTTGTATTTTCATTTTCGTTTGTTTCCATGTATATTTTAATTTCTTCTCTAATTGCCTGGTTGACCCACTCATTCGTTAGTAGGGTGTTCTTTAACCTCCATGCTTTTGGAGGTTTTCCAGACTTTTTCCTGTGGTTGATTTCAAGCTTCATAGCATTGTGGTCTGAAAGTATGCATGGTATAATTTCAATTCTTGTAAACTTATGAAGGGCTGTTTTGTGACCCAGTATATGATCTATCTTGGAGAATGTTCCATGTGCACTCGAGAAGAAAGTATATTCTGTTGCTTTGGGATGCAGAGTTCTAAATATATCTGTCAAGTCCATCTGATCCAATGTATCATTCAGGGCCCTTGTTTCTTTATTGACCGTGTGTCTAGATGATCTATCCATTTCTGTAAGTGGGGTGTTAAAGTCCCCTGCAATGACCACATTCTTATCAATAAGGTTGCTTATGTTTATGAGTAATTGTTTTATATATCTGGGGGCTCCGGTATTCGGCGCATAGACATTTATAATTGTTAGCTCTTCCTGATGGATAGACCTTGTAATTATTATATAATGCCCTTCTTCATCTCTTGTTACAGCCTTTAATTTAAAGTCTAGTTTGTCTGATATAAGTATGGCTACTCCAGCTTTCTTTTGGCTTCCAGTAGCATGATAAATAGTTCTCCATCCCCTCACTCTCAATCTAAAGGTGTCCTCAGATCTAAAATGAGTCTCTTGTAGACAGCAAATAGATGGGTCTTGTTTTTTATCCATTCTGATACCCTATGTCTTTTGGTTGGCGCATTTAATCCATTTACATTCAGTGTTATTATAGAAAGATAGGGGTTTAGAGTCATTGTGATGTCTGTATGTTTTATGCCTGTAGTGATGTCTCTGGTACTTTGTCTCACAGGATCCCCCTTAGGATCTCTTGTAGGGCTGGTTTAGTGGTGACAAATTCCTTCAGTTTTTGTTTGTTTGGGAAGACCTTTATCTCTCCTTCTATTCTAAATGACAGACTTGCTGGATAAAGGATTCTCGGCTGCATATTTTTTCTGTTTAGCACACTGAAGATATCGTGCCAAGCCTTTCTGGCCTGCCAAGTTTCAAAGGAGAGATCAGTCACGAGTCTTATAGGTCTCCCTTTATATGTGAGGGCACGTTTATCCCTTGCTGCTTTCAGAATTTTCTCTTTATCCTTGTATTTTGCCAGTTTCACTATGGTATGTCGTGCAGAAGATCGATTCAAGTTACGTCTGAAGGGAGTTCTCTGTGCCTCTTGGATTTCAATGCCTTTTTCCTTCCCCAGTTCAGGGAAGTTCTCAGCTATAATTTCTTCAAGTACCCCTTCAGCACCTTTCCCTCTCTCTTCCTCCTCTGGGATACCAATTATGCGTATATTATTTCTTTTTAGTGTATCACTTAGTTCTCCAATTTTCCCCTCATACTCCTGGATTTTTTTATCTCTCTTTCTTTCAGCTTCCTCTTTCTCCATAACTTTATCTTCTAGTTCACCTATTCTCTCCTCTGCCTCTTCAATCCGAGCCGTCGTCGTTTCCATTTTGTTTTGCATTTTGTTTAAAGCGTTTTTCAGCTCCTCGTGACTGTTCCTTAGTCCCTTGATCTCTGTGGCAAGAGATTCTCTGCTGTCCTGTATACTGTTTTCAAGCCCAGCGATTAATTTTATGACTATTATTCTAAATTCACTTTCTGTTATATTATTTAAATCCTTTTTGATCAGTTCATTAGCTGTTGTTATTTCCTGGAGATTCTTCTGAGGGGAATTCTTCCGTTTGGTCATTTTGGATAGTCCCTGGAGTGGTGTGGGCTTTCAGGGCACTTCCCCTGTGCTGTGGTGTATAACTGGAGTTGGTGGGCGGGGCCGCAGTCCGACCTGATGTCTGCCCCCAGCCCACCGCTGGGGCCACAGTCAGACTGGTGTGTGCCTTCTCTTCCTCTCTCCTAGGGGCGGGATTCACTGTGGGGTGGCGTGTCCCGTCTGGGCTACTTGCACACTGCCAGGCTTGTGTTGCTGGGGATCTGGCGTATTAGCTGGGGTGGGTAGGCAAGGTGCACGGGGGCAGGAGGGGCAGGCTTAGCTCGCTTCTCCTTAGGTGATCCACTTCAGGAGGGGCCCTGTGGCAGCGGGAGGGAGTCAGATCCACTGCCGGAGGTTTGGCTCCACAGAAGCACAGAGTTGGGTGTTTGCGCGGAGCGAGCAAGTTCCCTGGCAGGAACTGGTTCCCTTTGGGATTTTGGCTGGGGGATGGGCGGGGGAGATGGCGCTGCAGAGCACCTTTGTTCCCCGCCAAGCTGAGCTCTGCCGTCCGGGGGCTCAGCAGCTCTCCCTCCCTTTGTCCTCCAGCCTTCCCGCTTTCTGAGCAGAGCTGTTAACTTATGACCTCCCAGACGCTAAGTTGCGCTTGCTGTCGGAACACAGTCCGTCAGGCCCCTCCGCTTTTGCCTGCCAGACTCGGGGGCTCTGCTTGACCGGCGAGCCGCCCCTCCGCCCCGGCTCCCTCCCGCCAGTCCGTGAAGGGCGCACCGCCGCCCTTCCTACCCTCTTCCGTGGGCCTCTCTTCTGCGCTTGGCTCCGGAGACTCCATTCTGCTAATCCTCTGGCGGTTTTCTGGGTTTTTTAGGCAGGTGTAGGTGGAATCTAAGTGATCAGCAGGACGCGCGGTGAGCCCAGCGTCCTCCTACGCCACCATCTTCCCTCCCATACTCTTCTTTTAAAGTGTAGTAAAGAAGGATTTGGCTACCTGCTTCCAGTCTTTCCAAGTTTCCTGCTGTGGCCCCTTGGCCAGTGGTCACATTACAACCTGGAATTTGTTCTCAAGTAATTCTGAAGGTAGAGAGCCTGCCTTATTCATCATGGTACCCCTACAGTTCCTGGCAAATGATAGGTGCTCAGTGAAGGAATACACGGATGGAGGAAGCAAGGGTTTAACTCAAACAAGGACTTGCCTTGCCTTTGTGAGATTTTGGGGACCAGGCTTTGATTTAGGCTGTTGTTTACCCTGGGCTTTTGGAATTAGGTTTTGATGGTTCTGCATATTCCTTGAAAATTTTCTCTGAGCTGGAAATAGTTGTGCTCTTAATGGGGTCTTTCTGGCATGAGTACTCAAAAGTACAGAAGCTGGGTGTGGTAGATTGAGCACTTCAAGGGAGAATGGCCCTTGAGAACAAAGGTGATAGAGCAGCAAATAAGAGCATGAGATTTAGAGTCAAGAGAAACCTGGGGCACCTGGGTGGCTCAGTTGGTTAAGCTTCTGACTTTGGCTCAGGTCATGATCTCTTGGTTCATGAGTTCGAGCCCCCCAGCAGGCTCTCTACTGTCAGTGCAGAGCCTGGTGCCTGCGTCAGATTCTGTGTTTCCCTCTCTCTCCCCCTCATTCACACGTGTGTGCGCGCGCACACACACACACACACACACACACACACACACACACACTGTTTCTCAAAAATAAAGAAATGTTAAAAAAAATTAGAGTCAGGATGCCTGGGTGGCTCAGTCGGTTGAGCGTCGGACTTCAGCTCAGGTCATGATCTAGAGGTTCATGGCTTTGAGCCCCAGGTCAGGCTCTGTGCTAACAGCTCAAAGTCTAGAGTCTGCTTCAGATTCTGTGTCTCCCTTTCTCTCTGCCCCTCCCCTGCTCACACACTGTCTCTCTCTCTCAAAAAATAAATAAACATTATTTTTTTTTTAAATTTAGAGTCAAGATAAACCTTAGTTCAAATCCTAGTTTTGTCACTTCTAGCTATGTGTCCTTGGGAAGTCCCTTAAACTCTCTGAGCCTCAGTCTCCTCATCTGTAAGATGGGGGATGATATTAAATACCTCTTGCTGGTGGTGTGAGGGCTAAAATATGATGTGTGCTTAAAGCTATGGATATAATAATTGCCCAATAAATGTTAGCTACTATTGTTGTTGCATGCCTAATCTACTCTCCTTTTCAAAATGAATATAGTTTGATCACTTTCCATGTCATCAAAAGCAATACTGTCTATTGTTTTAACATCAACTTAGACAATATCTTAAAGTTTAAAGAAAATAAATATTACCTACATGCCTACTACCTAGAGATAACAAGCATTAATAATTAGGTGTATGCAGGGGTGGCTGGGTGGTTCAGTCCTTCAAGTGTCTGACATCGGCTCAGGTCATGATCTCATGGTTCGTGGGTTCGAGCCCAGCTTCAGGCTCTGTGCTGACAACCAGGAGCCTGGAGCTGCTTCGGATTCTGTCTCCCTCTCTCTCTGCCCCTCTTCTGCCTGTGTGTGTGCTCACTCTCTCTTTCTCAAAAATAAATGAATATTGAAAATTAAAAAAAAATTAGGTGTATGCATATCTCAGTTTATTTTTCTGTTTATATATACACACATACACACATTAAAAATGAGGTTGTATGATATATGTTGTTTTGTAGTCCACTTGTCTATACCTAACAATACATTGTAGAAGTCTTTTCAAATCTACATGATCATTTTAGTGGCTTCATAGTATCACACTTTATGACTATATGAGTATGATAAATATTTTATCTAGTACCATATTAATTTAATTTGCTTCTAATGATTTGCTATTATAAACCATGCTACAGCAGCCATTTGTATACATACATCCTCACACACTTGTCTAATTATTTTATTAAGAAATATTTATAAAAGAAGAATTGCTAGGTCAAAGAGAATACACTTTAAAAATAATCCGCTTCATTAATTACAGCACACGCTGGATTAATCATTATTGAATGGGAGGAATCTTTACAACTGTCAAGTGCTGTGCAAGTGTGAATTATTGCATTGTGGTTGTTATTGTTAGAGGTGTAGCAGATTGATGACCTTAAGGACTAGGAGAGGGGATAAGGCTTGATTTCTCCCCATGACATATGCCTGTATGAACATGAAATACACCTGTATCAACCTGCATCCATAAGTGGATAGTTACTGTCTATTCTAAAGGATATACATCTCCACTCCCTCCCCAAACTGCCAAGATGGACAAAGGCTCTTGTAATCTTGAAGTGAAACAATTGCTTTTAAATACGGCTGCTTCCAGCCAAATGTTGAGACCTGTTCTTTGCCAGCCTCAGATTCTAGGAAAGCACTTGAGTAGAGAGAGCACAAGTTCTCCCAAGCTGCTTCTGTGCTGAGTTGTTCTGCTATACTCTTGAGAACCAAGCCTGAGGGCCTGCCTGCTTTGTCTGTATGTGTGGTGGTTGGGGGGCAGGGGTGGGTGTTGGGGAGAAATACATTTCTATGGCAAGACTGGTTGGTTGGTCAGTGCCCAGCCTAAAGGTACCTTGGTCACACCTTCAACTTTCCAGCAAGCCTGACATTCCACAGAGCTCAGTCCAGCCTAGAGAGACTAACTCACCCATTCACTCCTCTGGCATCCTGTTTTTCTAGCAGCCAGAGTGTCTCTTGAGTGTAACTTTATTATAAGCATTGTTGAGTAGGGGGAAGTGTGTGTTGAGAAGTCTTGAATCTGGATCTCCTCATCTAACAGCCTGAATTCTCTCTGACTTCAAAGGCTGGGCACTCATCCAGGAATGATGCTTTTGGCCCCTGCTAGAAGGTGGGGCCAGGTGTGGGAATGCATACAGACTGTGGGGGCCCATACAGGGGCGGAAGGCAGCAGGAGAATATGTGATCATGGAGGCGAGCAGATGCCTATGTGCTTGGCCAGGCTTCACCTTATTAAAGGTGCTCTTTGCATGAATGTTTTCAGTGATATCTTTCAGAGAGCTTGGGCTCTTTGTGTGTCTAGATCTGATTCGGGTGATGTTTGCCATAAGCAGTAATGAGCATGGAAATGATTTGTTCTAGGGCCTTGACTATGTTACTGTTATATCACTGGCATACTGATGGGACCTATTGATCCTCCAACTGTTTCCTGAGCTCTCTTTGCAAATCCATTCTTTCCAATCTGATCCCAGCTAATCGGTCATCACTGCTGGCTATGTGTAGGCTGCGATCTTGAAAATCAGAACCCTGTGGGCATTTGGGACTCCATCCTCTTACTTTCTCCCCAGGTCTCCAGCTCACTGAGCTGTGAACTTTCATTACCCCTCCACAATCTGTTTATTTTCTCTTTGAACTCTGTAAGCAAAACTGTGTATAATACCTTTTCTCATGTGTTCAAATGCATTTATGGGTATGCATGCTTGGCAAGAGGTATTGCATTGGAGGGGAGTGATTTGCCTTGTTTAGACAAGCAGACTTTGTTGAGCCCTTAATTGAATTATGAGTCTAGATAACAGGGAAGTTTATTTCCCGGTGTTGGGGAAAAGATGGAAGATTACACTGACTCTGGAAGAAAATTTCTTCTTTTATTTTTTTTTTTCTAGAGCATGTGGGGTGGACTCAGGTAATGAGTGGGTGGTCTAGATTCAAAAGGCCTCTTCTGCTCAGGAAAATGTGGGGTTTGAGATGTGCAGGTGGGCTTAAGACAGGTGAAGGTTTTGAGTGGTTCTAACGTTTCCCACCCTCTCTAGACTCTAAGCCCTTTGAAGGTACATTCTTCCATATTTTCGCATTTCCTCTCTAGGCCTTGCATAACACAGATGCCTAATAAACAGTGAATGGATTATTAAGACAGAAGAATAGACTACTAGGCTTAGTGAGACTGTCGATGGCCTTACAGAGTCCCACATAACTACCTAGGAAGGAAGGCTTAAGCCTGGGAGGTCTTGTTTCCAGAGCTGGCCTTAAACAAGGGTCCCACCCTCCGTACTCATGAAATAATTGGCAGAATGGCTAGAACAAGTGAATAATTGTGCCATAATTAGTTTATGACCTGAGGGCATGTCAGTTTGTAGCCCTGCCAGTCTGCTAGCTGCCACCAGCACAGATATGCCTCATAAAAGTGCAAGTGACAAAACTATGGTACTATTCCCTGGGCCTGCTTAAGCCTAATGACTCAGGCCCATGAACTGAGAGTAACTGAGCTAGTGTGCTAACATTTCGAACACTGACCTTTTGTATTTTCATTTTATGCAAAAGTAACCTTTATTTCTTACAATTGTTAATCCTTGCTTTGACTTAATTGTAATGTTCCTCCTTCGCTGTCTTCTTTCCTTCCTTCCTTCCTTCCTTCCTTCCTTCCTTCCTTCCTTCCTCTTTGTTTTGGAAGGGGGAACATAGTGAGGCTAGGGTAAGACAGAGCATTTGGCTCATTGTGTGACAATAATTGAAATCATTCTGTTCTGATATGCTCAGGAAATGGCTCAGCCAATATCTCCTGCAGGTCCCCCCATCCTGCCCTACTACTAGGTTGATATTCTCTTCCAGTGTCCTAAGAGTTCAAGAAACCAAACTTTGATAAGAAGAAATCTATCAATCTGACAACCTAATAGAGTGTCAGTGTTAGGTGTCAGTAAATCTGGACTCTGGAAGTGGGCTTTGAGTCTGCAGTTCTTTGAGCTCTTCTTTCCTTTCCTGCCCATCAACGTGAGTTGCATTTTTATTTCACATGCTTAACATATGGGAATATTTGAACCCCATTAAAGCTGAATTAAGAGGGGCGCCTGGGTGGCTCAGTCAGTTAAGCGGCTGACCTCAGCTCAGGTCATGATCTCGCGGTCCGTGAGTTCGAGCCCCGCGTTGGGCTCTGTGCTGACAGCTCAGAGCATGAGCCTGTTTCAGATTCTGTGTCTCCCTTTCTCTGACCCTCCCCCATTCATGCTCTGTCTCTCTCTGTCTCAAAAATAAATAAACGTTAAAAAAAATTTTTAAAAAAAAGCTGAATTAAGAGTGTATAGGGGCTCCTAGGTGGCTCAGTTGGTTAAGCGTCTGACTTCGGCTGAGGTCATGATCTCACAGTCCGTGAGTTCAAGCCCCGTGTCAGGCTCTGTGCTGACAGCTCAGAGCCTGGAGTCTGCTTCCAATTCTGTGTCTTCCTCTCTCTCTGACCCCCCCACTGCCTCTCTGTCTCTCTCTCAAAAAAAAATAAACATTAAAAAAAAGTTTAAAAAAAAAGCATACATAGTATTTGTAGATGGCCAAAGCACTAAGCAGTTTATGTTCATAGGTAGAGAAAAGAGATTTATAGATTCACTAACACTGTTTTTACAGAAATAAAGCAATTTGCAGAATGACCAAAATCAAAGAATGGCTCTCATTCAGGGATTCCTTTCAGAACTATTAGGATTATTGTTTCCAACATTATAGAAGCAGAATTAACACCCCTCTCCCCATCCAGGGAATAGACCCAAGGTGGGAAATTTTTCACTTTTTGAAATCTTCTTGTCATCACAGCCAAGTTATCATAGCTTGAATTTCTTCTAAGTGTTTTTGTTTTGTTGGTTGTGCTGCTCAAAATGAAGGTGTCGTTCTCTTTTTTTAAATTAAAAAAAAAATGTTTATTTTTGAGACAGAGAGCATGAAGGCAGGGAGGGGGGGGGCGGGGAAGGCCAGAGAGAGAGGGATACAAAGAATCTGAAGCAGGCTCCAGGCTCCAAGCCGTCACAACAGAGCCTGACACGGGGCTCGAAGCCATGAACTGTGAGATCATGACCTGAGCCAAAGTTGGACGTTTAATCAACTGAGCCACCCAGGTGCCCCATGTGTGTCATTCTCTTTCAACATCGCCAACAATCATTTTTCCCACCCCAAAATGTTATTTCTGTTTATTTTGAATTGCTTTTAAAGTGTCTTCTAACTTCTTTGATGAAGCTGGCATCCACTTCTTTCACAAAAATGCTCTAATATGTTCATGTTACAGTCTATATTTGAGTCATTCACTGATTTCAGATTTGAAGGCTAATTATGTATGACTTTAAGTAATGCCTATAACTTGCAGAGTAGTGACATTTTGCTTTAAAAATAAGTTTGAGATTGGGTGCTTGATGAAAAATGTAAGACCGTGTTTTACATATTTGTGAAATTCGTTTCCATTATTTCAAAGCAGTAATAAGCTGTAATAAGCCAAAGAAACCTAAGTGTAAATAAATGTATTTTGGTTGATAATGGGCATTTAAGCATGACTCTAAGGAATGAATTTCCTATTACTTGTCCCTAAGTTTCTCTTTAATCACAACATGACCATATGTATTTTCAAGACTTATTTTTTACTTTAATTTCAGTATAGTTAACATACAGTGTTATATTAGTTTCAGGTGTACGAATAGTGATTCAACACTATGTCACCTGGTGCTCATCACAAGTGCACTCTTTAATCCCCATCACCCATTTCACTCATTTCCCCCACAACTTACCTCCCCTCTGGTAACCATCAGTTTGTTTTCTATAGTTAAGAGTCTGTTTCTTGGTCTCTCTCTCTCTCTCTTTCATTTGCTTGTTTGTCTTATTTCTTAAATTCCACATGAATGAGATCATATGGTAGTTCTTTCTCTGACATCACTTAGCATTATACTCTAGCTCCATCCATGTTGATGCAAATGACAACAACATTTCATTCTTTTTATGGCTGAATAATATTCCATTATATATATATATATATATATATATATATATATATATACCACATCTTCTTTATCCACTCATCTATCAATGGACACTTGAACTACTTCCATAATTTGAGTATTGTAAATAATGCTACTATAAACATAGGTGTGCATGTATCCCTTTGAATTAGTGTTTTTGTGTTCTGCCGGTAAATAACAAGTAGTGCGATTGCTGGACCATAGGGGAGTTCTATTTTTAACTTTTTGAGGAACCTCCATACTGTTTTCCACAGTGGCTGCACCAGTTTGCATTCCCACCAACAGTGCATGAGGGTTCCTTTTTCTCCACATCCTCACCAACACTTGCTGTTTCTTGTGGAGGTTTTTGATGTTAACCATTCTGACAGGTAAAGACTTATAATCTATAGAGTTTAAGGCTATTTTTGCTGATCAGAGGTGTTTCCATTAGAAAATATTTCTAGTATGAACTAGAAGAGTTTTATTCAAAAACAGTGTTCATGAAATGCAGTGTTACTAAGGGCCTGTAATTAAGGCAAAACCATTTCCAGTAATGCCTCAATTATTTGGAAGCTCAGAACATAGCCTGGGACCCAGGAATTAAGTTTAAAAAATAAGGATTTGAGATTTTCAAACAGCTACCACAAAGCCCATGGTATAGGGGAAGAGGCCTCCATGCCTTGACATTAAAGAGATCCACTGATCCTTCGTTTACTTAGAGCCTATTAGAGGTATTCCCCACTTTTCAAAAGTTCACACCATGCCACCATGCTTTTATGAAAGATTTATATTACTACTCATTTTTACTATTCAAAAGAATTCAAAGCGGATTTTTGCTTTTGAAAAAAAGGTGAAAAGTGAAAATAGTGTTCAGTGTGTATGTGTGTATGTGTGTGTGTGTGTGTTTACAGCAAGCTAGTATAGAGGCAGCAAGAGTGGCCCCACCAAGCTCCTTCCCCACAAAATACACTATTTCAACATCAACTGCCATAGTGTTGAACCGTGTCTGCGAGCATCTGTACTTTATCTCGACTTATTTTGTACCTCCATTAGCAAAATGTATCCTAAGGTATCAGAAAAGCCTAAGAGACATTATTTTTTGGGTCTGTGAACACTCAAACATTTTTCCATATATAGCTGTCCCTTGAACAACATGGGGTTGGGATGCCAATCCCCATGCAGTCCAAAATACGTGCACAACTATTGACTCCCCCAAAACTTAACTATTAACAGCCCACTGTTGAGTGGAAGCCTTACTAATAACATAAACAATCAACACATATTGTGTATGTTATATGTATTCTGTAGTGTATTCTTACAATATAGTAAGCTAGAGGAAAGAAAATGTTAAGAAAGGCATGTGGAGGAGAAAATATATTTACAATACTGTACGGTATTTATTGAAAAATCTCTGCATATAAGTGGACCCATGCAGTTCAGACCCATGTTGTTTAAGGATCAGCTGTACATTAATAATAAGTGCTTCTTCCCTTTACACCATTTCAGCTTATTGAAGGTTTCATAGAAACCGTCTACTTTCAGATAACAGGAAACCTGTATTCCTTCAGTTATAGCAGAATACAAGCAGTAGATTAGAACTGGTGGTGGTAAGTTGCCTGGGTTTTGAGGAGGTAGTTTACCCTAGAAGTAAGCACAGTGACAGTTGTGTACTAGACACCTGAGATGGAGAGACCACAAAAGGAAAGACCTGGTAGTATGGAATAGGTAGACAGCCTTCCACACAAAAATATAACATTGTGGTATTCTGTAGTACTGATATGCCAGGTTTTGCTTAGCTATCCTGTGAGTATTGGAGATTTAAGTTCTCTAAAAATTTTCACTCTCATGAAAAGTGATGCAGTGAATGATTTCTGTACAAATTGCCTCTATTCCGTTTAGAGTTATTGCTTTCTGGTATCTTACTAAAAGTATAATAACCAGCTCAAAAGGTATGAGCTGTTTTATAGCTGTTGTTACAACATGTTGCCAGATTGTACTCCCCAAAGATTATAAACTGTGTAAGTATGTCTATTTTCTCCCAGTCCTACAACACTGTATGTTATTATTTTTCATATTTTTGTTTAATAGGTATGTGAGTATACTGTTCATTTTAATTGTTATTTAATGAGGCTTTACATTTCTTAATGTCATAATTCCCTTCTTCATTTTCTTTGAGCACTTATCATGTAAAATCTGTTGACCTTCTATATTTTTATCCATGCTTTATATTTTGGGTAGTCCAACTGTGTCATCTGTATTTGTCACATGTTTTTCCAATTTTATTGCTTTCATTTTTGTGTGAGCTTTATTATATTTCACTATGCAAAAGTGTTCTTTTTCACATTTATGTATTCAGATCCATCTATCCTGTCTGTGATGTTTCTTTCATTTTTCAATATTCAGAAATCTACCACTCCCCCACAGCTGGGACAAATATGTGATTCTGTCCTTTCTACTCCCCCAGGGTGTTTTTCTTTTTTGTGTTTAATTCTTGGATCCATCTGGAATTTATTGAACTGTATGGTATGAGGTATGGATCTAAAGTACAATCTCCATACTGATATTCAAATGTTTTAGCAATTCAATTTGGCAAATATTTCTTGAACTCCTTCTATGTGCTAAATATTGTGCTAAGTACCACAAGAAGGTTTTTTTTAAATGACGCAAAGCACTGCTAGGAATTTACCCAAGGGATACAGGAGTACTGATGCATAGGGGCACTTCTACCCCAATGTTTATAGCATCACTCTCAACAATAGCCAAATTATGGAAAGAGCCTAAATGTCCATCAACTGATGGATGGATAAAGAAATTGTGGTTTATATACACAATGGAGTACTACGTGGCAATGAGAAAGAATGAAATATGGCCCTTTGTAGCAACATGGATGGAACTGGAGAGTGTTATGCTAAGTGAAATAAGCCATACAGAGAAAGACAGATACCATATGGTTTCACTCTTATGAGGATCCTGAGAAACTTAACAGAAACCCATGGAGGAGGGGAAGGAAAAAAAAAAGAGGTTAGAGTGGAAGAGAGCCAAAGCATAAGAGACTCTTAAAAACTGAGAACAAACTGAGGGTTGATGGGGGGTGGGAGGGAGGGGAGGGTGGGTGATGGGTATTGAGGAGGGCACCTTTTGGGATGAGCACTGGATGTTGTATGGAAACCAATTTGACAATAAACTTCATATATTGAAAAAAATAAATTAAAAAATAAAATAAAATAAAATAAAGTTCGAAGTTGACTAATCTCATCATTTTATGCAACATTGTATTGGAGATCTTTTTCAGCAAATAATGCAAGAAAATTAATAGATGTTACACACATTAATAAAGAAATAGTAAACCTTTCTTTATTTGTAAATGATATGATTGTATGTGTAGAAGTCACTAAGAAAATAAACATCATTGATAAATCTTTAAAAAAAATAAAAATAAAAAATAAATAAAAATGATGCAAAGCCCAGGGTCTCCAAGTGTGTGATCCCATATCTGTATCTGTCTGTTTCTCACTCTCCCTGTTTCCCTGAAGATGGGAAGGGTGGCAGTGGTAGTAATAAGGTAGATATTTAAATAATTATAACAAAGTATAAGGAAGACTATGATAGGTATCATTAGAGAGTTTAAAAGCAAGAAGCTGTGAGAATTTAAAGGAGTAAGAGATTCCACCTGACATAAAGAAAAGCCTCAAGATGGAGGTGATGTTTAAGAAGGGCACAGATAGGGGCATCTGGGTGGCTTGGTTGAGTGTCTGACATCAACTCAGGTCATGATCTCACAGTTTGTGAGTTTGAGCCCTGAATCAGGCTTGCTGCAGTCAGTGCAGAGCCCCCTTCAGATCTTCTGTTCCCTTCTCTCTCTCTCCCTCTTTCTCTCTCTCTCTCTCTCTCTCTCTCTCTCTGTTCCTCCCCAGCTTGCACTCCCTCTCTCTCAAAAATAAATAAAACATTTTAAAAAATTAGAAAAAAGGAAGGGCACAGATAGCAGGATTTCATTCATTCAAAAAACACCTACTGAATATCTCTTCTGCCAGGCCTTATCCTTTTGCTAGGGATAGAGATTAACAAGACCTAATCCTGACCTCAAGGAGCTCTCAGACTAGCAAGACAGGGTGCTGCTAAAGGAAACATAGAAGAAGGAGGTAGGACAAAGGGAAATGGATGTCTTTGGAGAAAGTTAAAAGTTGGAGAACAGTAGAGATTGAGACTAGAAAGGAAGGGTGGGGCAGGTTTTGGGTGGACCTTAAATGTCAAGAGGAGGCATTGATTCTTCCTTTGTTTTTGTATGGAGAGGGTTTAGGAATATGAAAGAGTGCCAGGATCAGAGTGGTTTTCTAAGCCAGTCCATTTCATTTGGAAGGTTGTTATCTGTTTGCCAAACTGTTCTCTGAAATGTGAGTGAGGTAAATGTGTGTACCATTTTGATATTTGGTCTCCTTGACAGTATCAAGTCTACCCTTTATAGAGTCTATCGATATTTCTGATACCTCTCTATAATTGACAGCGTTTGTGACATTTTTTGTATATTGCAGCTAGTTCTTTTTTCTGCAGTTCTTCATTCTGTTTCAAGGAGTAGTTTCAAGTAGTCTCTGCCTTTTGCCTAAGTTATTTAGGAGACATTTTAGAGTGAATACATCAAGATGGCTATAATGAGACTGGTGTTTGAAGGAATAAAGTCCAGGTATCAAGAAGATTCAGTTATGAGAAAACAGCTCATTCCCACCTTCTGGAAAAATGAGGGGCCAGTATACATCATGAGACACAAAATTAACTTGAATGTGGCTGTTCACATGAACATATACTTAGTGAATTTGTGAAATATTTTCTTTCCTGTTGTGGGCATGAAGACTACAGTATAGAAATTAAACCTTTGGTAAATGGGCCCAAGGCATCTACAAATTTTAAAATTGATTGTTTCTCAGAGGCCAAGAAAAGCTTAATCAGAGGCTTTAAAAATTAATGGTTTGGGAGCAGGACTTCCAGAAAGGCTGTGTGAGGAGCTTGACAGACCCTCTTCCCAGTGAAATAAGTACTTAACTGGTGATAATTATCATAAACAACCAGTTAATGTCTCTGGAAATTGACCTAGGGGAATTCAATATATTGAAAAGAATTTATTCCAAGAAATCTGCTAAGTCTCAGTAAGAACAATGGGAGTCTAGTTGTCACTTCTCCCCAGACCCATGCTATGGGATGCTTTACTCTGGGCAGGTGTAGCCAAGAACATGGAGCTCCCTTTACCTCTAGGTCCCAGTCACAGGGTTGTGGTTTCATCCCAGGCAGTGTGGGGAGGGAATAGTCTATCAGCATCTTTCTTTCCACTCTCTCAGCTTCATGTTGTAGAAACTTTATTTTGGGCTGGCATGGACAAGATTGGTCTCCCCTCCCAGCTGTAAGATAAGAGGTTCCATGCCAGGGGAAGCAAGCTTAGAAGACCACAGGGTACCAGCCTCCCCCAGGTCCTGCTTGTAGGGTAGAGATTCCATACCAGGAGAGACCTACCAAGAAGATGAGGACTATCATTCCCACCTTACAAATCTTGGTTATAGAGTGAAGGAATCACTCAGGGATAATCAGGCCACCACCAGACCCTCATTCTAGTGAAGTAATACAGAGATCTGGCTTAGGGGTTAGGCAAGATGGGAGGATTGGCAGCTCAGCATCTTTGTTGAGGGAGCTAACTTTATTTGGGAAAAACACAGAGGAACTCATTTCAGAAGGTGTTGTCAAAAACAGTAGAGATCTTTGTGTTGAGCAATTCTTAGAAGGCTAATAGTTCCATGAAACTAGGACAAACAAATGAAATGACACACTAGCCAGAAGCTTAACAGAACCGGAGAGAGAGAGAGAGCACGCACTAAAAAGAGCCATGTTAACATCAGACTTATCCCTGGAGATCAGGAAGGCTGTGCACATATCCTACACTGCATTCACTCAAAATCAACCAGAGTGGGCATTTGAGAGCTAATAGTCACTGCTTGAACATGGATCTGACTTCTAAGCATTTCCCAAGCCACACAGAGATCTAGCATCTTACCAACTCAAGGGGAATAAGCATAACCTCTGACCAATCATTAGCTGAATATTATGAAGTTATGCTCACCTAGGAGCCACTCTGAGGTAGTTAACACACAAATAAGGAGGAAAAACTGAGTAGTAACATCAGAGGTACAATGCAGAGGAAATGGACTTCATAACCTTAATTCAGGCAAGCCACCAGACAACAAGGTCTGTGGTGTTGGTGGTGGTACTAATCAGAATCTGGAGCTGCTATAAAATATGTAAAATGTCCAGTTTTCAGGGGTGCCTGCGTGGCTCAGTTGGTTAAGCATCCGACTCTTGATTTTGGCTCAGGTCATGATCTCACGGTTTGTGAGTTTGAGCCCTGCATTGGGCTCTGCGCTGACGGTGTGGAGCCTGCTTGGGATTCTCTCTCTCCCTCTCTCTCTGCCTCTATCTCAAAAATAAATAAACAATAAAAAAGTCCAGTTTCAACAAAAATTACAACGAATGCAAAGAAATAATGTGATGATATAGGAATAATATGGGGAAAAAAGCAGGCAATAGAGACTACTTTTGAAGGGGGGCACATGATATATTTAGCAAACAAACACAAACACTTCAAAATAGCTATTATAAATATTTTCAGACAACTGAAGGAGCCAGTTTGAAAAAAAATGATGAAAGGAAGATGTAACAATGAGTCATCAAAGGAGAATATCAGTAAAGGGATAGAAATTATATTAAAGAAACAAATGAAAATTCTGGATTTGAAAAGTACAATAACTGAAATGAAAAATTCACTAGAAGGGCTCAGCATCAGAATTAGGCTGGAAGAAGAAAGAATTAATGAATTCGATAATAAGTAATTAGAGATTATACACTTTGAACAACAGAAGAAAAAAATGAACAGAGCCCTCAAAACCTATGGGATAGGCATTATTAAGTGCACCAACATACACATGATGAAAGTACCAGAAGGTGAGAGTCAAGGGAGCAGAAAAAAGATATAATGGGTGAGAACTTACAAAACATGACGAAAAACATTAATCTATACCTGCAAAAACCTCCCAGAGCTACATGTAGGCATATCAGTTAAAATGTTGAAAGCAAAAGGGAAAACCATAAGATCAGCAAGAGAAAAAAAATATAAGTGAACCGCACCCAATAAGATCAATAGCTGGCTTCTCATCAGAAAAAAATGGAGACCAGAAGGTAGAGGGGTGACATTCAAAATGCTTAAGTGGAAAAAAAATCAAATAAGAATTCTATATCCAACAAAACTGTCTTTGAAAAATGTAGACAAAATTTTATTTGATATTCTCTGATAAAGATGAAGATAACTCATTGATAACAGACATGCATTACAAGAAATATTAAAGGAAATTCTTCAGGCAGAAAGGAAGCAACACCACACAGAAATTCAAATCTACATGAAAAAAACAGAGTGCTGGTAAAAGTAATTATGTAGTAACTATAAAATAATATAATTTCATATTCTCATTTTTCCTCAACCAATATGAAAATCATTTGCATAAAAATATCTGTATAACTGAATTTTTTGCCCTGCAGTCTACGGAGATATACTTAATAATGATAGCATGAAGTATTGGGAAGGGAAGGAAGTGATAGTGGAACACGAATGTGACATCAGAGAGTACCTCAAATGCACAGGAAGAAACAAAGAGTATCATAAATAGTAAATAAGAAGCTTAATATTAAAAAAACACTTTGTATAATTTATTTCTTTTCCCAGTTTACCTAAACAGCATAAACTTATTAAAGAATAATTATAACATTTTGTTGGTTTTGTAATATATATAGATACAATATATATGACAATAATGCAAAGGAGAGGGAGAGAATGGAACTATAGTGGAACAGATTTTTTAACTAACTGGAATTAAGTTACTATAAAATTTAAGTGGAATATGATAAGTTATGGTCTGTATTGTAATCCTTAGAGGAACAAATAAGAAAATGACTTAAAAATACAGTTAAACATTAAATAAAGGAATTAAAATGGTACATTAGAAAATACCCATTTAACACAAAACAAGACAGTAAAGACAGAACAGAGAAATAGACATGTGACACATAGAAAACAAGTAGCAAGATGGCAGATGTTATTTCTATATTCACAATACTGTTAAATATGAATGAACTAAATGCAATGAAAAGGCAGAGATTCACAGACTGGATGAAAAAAACTTAAATTGTATGCTGTCCAAAAGATACACCTTCAGTTCCAAAATCCAAATAGGTTGCAAGTAAAATGATGAAAAAAATATATCATGCAAACTTCAATCAGGAGACAGCAGGAGTAGCTATACAATATCAGACAAAATACACGTTAAGACAGAAAAAATACTACAGATAAAAAGGGATATTTTATAATGATAAAAGGGTCAATTCATCAGTAAACAACTATGAAAGACACATATGAACTTAACAGGGCCCCAAAAATACATGAAGGAAACTAACAGAATTAAAGAGAGAAACAGACAGTTTAACAATAATAGTTGGGGACTTCCAAATCCATTTTTAATAATGGATAAAATACTTAAAAATCAATAAGAAAATACAGGACTTGAATAACTATACAGACATTTGCAGGCCACTCTACCCAAGAGAAGAATATGCACTCATCTCAAATGTGTATGGAACATTTCCAGAATACATCATATGCTAGGCCATAAAACACTTAAAAGTCGCAAAATACTTAAAATAATAGAAATCTTACCAAGTACATTCACAGACCACGATTCAGAAATGAACAACAGATGAAAATTTGGGAAATTAAAAAATATGTGTAAATTAACACATTTTTAAATAGCCAATAAGTCAAAGGATAAATCACAAAAGAAATTAAAAAAGACATTGAGGGGCGCCTGGGTGGCGCAGTCGGTTAAGCGTCCGACTTCAGCCAGGTCACGATCTCGCGGTCAGTGAGTTCGAGCCCCGCGTCAGGCTCTGGGCTGATGGCTCGGAGCCTGGAGCCTGTTTCCGATTCTGTGTCTCCCTCTCTCTCTGCCCCTCCCCCGTTCATGCTCTGTCTCTCTCTGTCCCAAAAATAAAAATAAAAAAAAATGTTGAAAAAAAAATTAAAAAAAAAAAAAAGACATTGAGATGAGTAAAATGAAAACAGCATATCAATACTTAACAGGATGCAGCTAAAACCATACTTACATGGAAATTTAGAGCTGCAAATACCTATATTAAAAAGAATAAAAAGCTAAAAATCAAAAACCTAACCTTCCACCTTTAGAAACTAGGAAATTAAGAGCAAAGTAAATGCAAAGAAAGCAGGAAAGAAATAATAAAGATTAGACTGGAAATAAATGAAATAGAAAACAGAAAAACAGCATGGTGAATCAACAAGACCAATAGTTGGTTCTTTGAAAATATGAAAAAAAAAATGGTGTTTTGGTTTGCTAGGGCTGACATAATGAAATACTATAGATTAGGTGGTATAAACAACAGAAATTTATTATTTCGCAGTTTGGAAGGCTAAAAGTCAAAGATTAAGGTGTCAACAGGTTTGGTTTCTACTGAGACTTCTGAACTCTTTGGCTTTCAAATGGCCTCCTTATTGCTGTGTCCTCACATGGTCTTCCCTTTGTGTATGTATATTTATCTGGTGTCTCTTTTGTGTCCACATCCCCTATTCTTATAAGGACACCAGTCAGATTGGATTAGGGGTCACACTAAGGGCATCCTTTTAACTTAATTATCTCTTTAAAGGCCTTACCTCTAAATTCAGTCACATTCTGAGGAATGGGGAGTTAGGGCTTCCATAAATGAATTGAGGGTAGACACAATTCAGGCCGTAACAATTAACAAAACCTTAAATATACTGATTGAGAAAAATAAGACTGAAATTACTGATATCAAGAATGACAAGGGAATATCACTACTGAACTTACAGAAAAATGACTAAAAGATCATAGAGAAAACTGTATGCCAACAAATTAGATAACTTAGATGAAATGGACAAATTGTTGGAAAAGTAAAAATTTCCAAACTGCTCAAGAAGAAATAGGAAATTTGAAAAGATTTCTAACAAAGTGATTAGTATTTAAAAATCTTCTCACAAAGAAAAGCCCAGGCTTAGGGAGCTTCACTGGTGAATTCTACCAATGAATTTCATCAGCTCTACTTAAAGAATAGTTAATGACAACCCTTCACAAACTCTTCCAGAAAATAGAGGAGGGAACAAATTCCCATGTGTTCTCCAAGTACTGCTTTGATACCAAAGCCAAAGATATCACAAGAAAAGAAAACTAGAGACCAATTTCCTTTATGAATATAGATGTAAAGATCCAAGACAAAATACTTAAACTGAATCTAACTGCATAAAAAGGATTATACATCATGACCAAGTGGGATTTACCCTAGAAATACAAGGCTCAATTAACATAAAAAATCAATCAATGTGAATATTGTGTTAGTAGAATAAAGTACAAGAGAATGACCAACTCAATAGATGTAGAAAAAGCATTTGACAAAATCCAACACCTGTTTGTGATAAAAACCCTTAAATTTAGAAGAGAAAGGGACTCCTCAAGCTGATAAAGGGCATCTGTTAAAATCTACAGGTAACATCAAATTTAACAGAGAAAGATTGAATGTTTCTGTTTTAAGATGGGAACAAAACAAGGATGTCTGCTGTCACCAGTTTTTTTTTCAACATTGTACTGGAGGTTCTAGCTAGGTCAACTAGACAAGAATAAGTAAATCTGTCTTTATTTGTAGATGGCATGATGTTATACATAGGAGACCCTAAGGAATCCACTAAAAACTACTAGAACTAATGACAAGTTTATCATCTTTGTAGAATATAACATCGATATTAAAATGCAAATGTATTTTTTTACTGCAGCAATAAACAATCTGAAAACAAAATTTTAAAAAACTACATTCACACTAGCACAAAAAATAAAATAATTAGGAACATATTTGGCCAAAAAGTACAAGACTTGTACACTGAAAACTATAAAACATTAGTGAACGCAACGAGAAAGAAGACCTAAATAAATAGACATCTCACGTCCATGAATTAGAAGACTTACTTTTTTTTTTTTTTTGCAGAAAATGATAAGTTGATCCTAAAATCCACATGGAAATACAAGGGACAAAACTGTCTTGAAAAAGATCATACTTGGAAGACCCTACACTTGTCCATTTCAAAACTTACTACAAAGCTACAGTAGTCAAGCTCAGTGTGGTACTGGCATAGTGACACATATATAGATGCGTGGCGATCACTTGAGATCCCAGAAATAAACCCTTACATTTATGATCAATTGATTTTTGATAAAATTACCAAGAAAGTTCAAAGGGAAAGAAATTGTGTTTAACTAATAGGGGTTAGCCAATAGGATTGGCCAAGATTGGTTTTTAGCCAAATGGTGTTTAGCTAATAGGATATCCACATGCAAAAAAAAAAAAAAAAAAAAAAATTGGTCCTTTACACACCATACACAAAAAATAATTCAAAATGTATAAGAGGCCTAAGTATAAGAGGTTAAACTATAAAACTCTTTGAAGAAAACATAGGAGTAACTTTTCATGACCTTAGGTTACACAAAGCTTTTTAGACATGACACCAAAACCACAAGTGATAAAAGAAAAAGAAATGAACTGGATTCAAACAGAATTATTTTTTTTTTACTTCAAAAGATACCACCCTGAAAGTGAAATTTCACCCCAAAGTCTGGGAGAATATACCTATAAATCATTTATATTATAAAGTATTTGGATTCAGAAAATACAAAGGCCTCTTCCAACTCAATTCTAATTTTTTTTAATGATTATTTATTTTTGAGAGAGAGACAGAGTGTGAGCAGGGGAAGGTCAGAGGGAGAGGGAGACACAGAATCCGAAGCAGGTTCCAGGCTCTGAGCTACCAGCACAGAGCCAGACGCCGGCCGAACCCATGATCTGTGAGATCATGATCTGAGCCGAAGTCAGACGCTCAACCAACTAAGCCAACCAGGCTCCCCATCTTCCAACTCAATTCTAAAAAGACAACTTACCCATTATTGGGGTACCTGGGTGGCTCAGTCGGTTAAGCATTTGACTCTTGATTTCGGCTCAGGACGATCTTACAGTTCTGAGTTCAAGCCCCACATCAGGCTCTGTGCTGGAAGCACGGAGCGTGTTTGGGCTTCTGTTTCCCTTTGCCCCTCCCCTGCTTGCTCTCTCTCTCTGTCTCTCAAAAATAGATAAACATTAAAAAAAATTAAAAGACAAGTTACCCATTAAAAAACAGGATAAAAATTTGAATTGGGTCCTGACTTCGGCTCAGGTCATGATCTCACAGTTCATGAGTTCGAGCCCTGCATTGGGCTCTGGGCCTGGAGCCTGACAAGCTCGGAGCCTGGAGCGTTCTTCAGATTCTGTGTCTTCTCTGTCTTTCTGCCCCTTCCCCACTCACTCGCATGCCCCCTCTCTCTCAAAAATAAACAAACATTAAAAAAGAATTTGAATAAATATTTTCCAAAGAATACATACAGATGGCTAATAAGTACATGAATAGATACTCAACATTAGTCATTAGGGAAATGAAAATCAAAACCACAACTAGATAACATTTCTCACTCACTAGAATGGCTATATTAATAAAAAAGACAATAAGTGTTGGTGAGGATGTGGAAAATTTTGACCTCTTTCATACATTGCTGTTGGGGATGCAAAATGGTGCAGTTTTTGGAAAATAGTTTTGTAGCTCCACAAAATGTTAAACATAGAATTACCATGTGACTTAGCAATTCTCCTTCTACATACCTGTTCATCCAAGAGAAATGAAAATATATGTCCTCATCAAAACTTGTACAAGAGTGTTCATAATGTCATTGTTTATACTAGCCCCAAAGCAGAAACACCCCAAATGTCCATCAAATGATGAACAGATGAATACAATAGGTATATGTATACAATGGAATATTGTTCCATGACGAAAAGAAATTGAGCACTGTTACATGCTACTAATGTGAATAAGCCTCCAACACATTATGCTCAATGAAAGAAGCCAGACACATAAGGTCACACATTGTATGATTCTGTTTATATGAAATGTTTTGAGTTTTTTTGTTAAAAGCAAATCGGTAAAGACAAAGTGATTGGTGGTTGCCTGGGGCTGGGTGTGGAAATGGAGACTGTAAATGGCAAAAGGATTTTTTAGGCTGATGGACATGTTCTAAAATTAGATTGGACTGATAGTTGCACAACTCTGAATATGCTAACATTCATTAAATTGTACATTATAAATGGGTAGTTTATCATGTATAAATTACATATCAACAAAGCTGTTAAAATGCAGTGGTTTAAGATAATAAATTTGGATGGTTTTATAAAAAATAGGATCACTAAAACAAATTCAACTATTAAGTCCATTCCCAGATAGAGTATAACTCTCCATTTCCTGTTGCCTTTTCAGGACCTTGTTCCATTTGTCAATTTCCCCCATGTACTCTTTCCATACCCTACCATAGACCTCTTGCTTTGGATTTTATGCTCCATCTTTTCACTTGCCTTGAACCTATTTACTCTTCCAAAACTTCTTTCACCCCCAGCATCCTGGTTTGTGCTCTGACTTCTCTCCTAAAGCCCTTTTTCCTTGAGGTTTATTTCATTTCCAAATCCTGAGTGTTTTTCTCAAACTGCTGGTTCTATCTCTTTGGTGAAAAGTGGTAAATAGTTTCTCTTGGATTTATGCATTTGACAGACATTTACTGAACATGTGCTGTGTGCTTTACCCCATGATGATACTTGTTGTGGCTTATGTCGCTGATCCTTATATTTGGGGAGAATATGAATTTTTAATGTGTCACGTAAAATATTCTGTGTAGAAGCCAGGACAACGGCTGTATTTTATGGCAATTTTTGCTCAACAAATGGAAGGTTATCTATTTAAAAGTGACAAAAGGGTGATGGGTATTGAGGAGGGCACCTTTTGGGATGAGCACTGGGTGTTGTATGGAAACCAATTTGACAATAAACTTCATATTAAAAAAAAAATAAAAGTGGCAAAAGTATAATTGCCTTCTCTTTGTCCCTGAGTTGTCCTTGTGTCTTAGGGCTTAAGGCACTGGAGTGCTGGTAATGGCTCTCCATGGAAAATTAAATAAATAAAACCTGATTTGTAGTATTTGTGATTTCCAGAGTGGCTATACTCCCACCATAGCCAGTTTCAAGTAACTAATGTGATATTACTGAATGCAGAGTTGGGAAGCTAGCCAGTTTGAACCCTCTACTAAGATGCAATTGTTTAGTCCTAATGCCCCAAGAATAACTTTCACACTGTCCCCGAGATACCACCCAACCTGGTATTGGAAGGACTTTGGGATGAAGAGAACTAATGCTTTTATAGTAGCAACTCTGTGCTAGGCAATGTGCCATTTAAGTACTCTTTTTCATACCTGTGAGGAAGATACCCAATTCACAGGTGAGTATATGGATGCTAAGAGAGTTAAAATAGTCTGCCCAAAGCCACACAGTACACTTCCAAGCTAAGATTTGAATCCTGATCATTAGGATGCCAAATCTGATGCTACTTTCATTGAACCATGATACTTCCTAGGGCAAAGCTAGCAATGGAGATAATGAGGCAATGCACTTTTCCAGTGATAGTGCTCTGGATATTGTTCACCTTCTGAGGATTTAGTATCAGGACATCGTTTATAGTGAATTTGGCTTGCTAGAGAATATTTGGGCAATCCCTCTGAGCAGCAGGCAAGGAAGGCAGTGAAGACCAATGCATGATGTGGGACAGAGAACTTCTCAACTCTGATTGATTTGAGTCTAAGGAGGGACTGAGTTGAATGGCTAGTAGTTCCTGACTTCTCTGGAGGAGTGGAAGAGATTCTGAAGCAGCACATTCTTTTTCAACTTCAGGCAAGGCCTAGACCTGTCCATTTGAGAGATCCATGCTGTCCCTGGAGGTAGTGGTTTACAAATCAAGTCAGGAGGTATAAATGATTGAAGCAAATTTCTGAAGACAGGTCTATGCCTATTTTTCACTAGAAACAAAACTCCCTAACAACAGGAATCTTTGTTTTCTTCATTGCTATATCCCTGCTGTCTAGAACAGTGCTTGACACTCAGTATGTTGCATGGATGAATGGATGGATGAACAGATGATTTGCCTCCAGGCCTGTAGGTCTTTCCATTTTGGTTACTACCTGAAACCAAGTTTTTTCTCAGATCCATAAGAGGCCAACACTTAAGTTTCTCACATTTCTTCCAGCTAAGGATCCCTTTAGCAATTATATAAAGACAAATGATGTCACTTGAGTGATGAGATGTATAACATCGCTTTGGAAAGCCCTTTTTATTTTCCTTGAGTAGCATAGCTACCAATTATTGAGTGTTTCTGTGTGCCTGGTAGAGAGATAAGTGCTTTACATCCATTAACCCATTAAATCCTCATAATGACCTTCTGAAATAGACATTTAATTAGGCACATTTTACAGATGAAGAAACTGAGACCTGAAGAGTTTGTAGGTTGCCCAAGGCTGCACAGCTAGTATGAGGAAGAGCCAGTAATCAAACCAAATTCTTCCATTAATCCTGATCTTCTTCCACTATTCTACATTGTCTCCTTTTCTGTGTTACTACTTATTCAGTGATTCAGGGAACATTTATTAAGGCCCAAACTCTACTCTATGCCACACACTTAGACCTACTTAAGGGAAAGGGGAATCTTGCCTTGCTGAAATGTCATAAAAAACACTTATATTTTCTAACACCATGTCTTCTCTTTCCTGTAACAATGATTGCCTGGTGATTTGGAGTTACCAGGGATCATTAAATAACTTCATCCCTCCTCTTCCAAAATGCTTCAGCAAGTTCCCTGGGGTGAGAGTGTCTTATTTAGCCCCAGAAGATGAATGAAATCTCAAGCAATGGTTTTATAAACTCTATTATGGCCAAGTCCCAAAAGTTTTCTTTTTGCTTTTAGAACTTGAAATGCTCTTCTCCAAAACATTTACCTTCTATCCGATGGGGTCAGGGTCTTACGAATACAGCCTTTCCTTTCAAGAATGTTCTTTCAAACATGCTAAATACTCTTAATGCTAGTAAAAGGGCTTTAAAGTGTCACATAAGGAGTCCAGAAGCACAAATTCCTCATCTTGGGCTTGGAGACTCAGAAAGAGGTAGGAAGAGATTGGGTTAAACCCAGGGCTGAACCAACTGTTCCTTGATACCCCTGTTAAGGTTCTTGTCCTTTTTCTGTTGCTGTTGTTCTTTTGTTCCTTCAACAAACATTTATAGAATGTCAACTATGTGCCAGGCAAGGTGCTAGGCTAGTATTACCCAAAAGAATTATAATGAGAGCTACATATATGCCATTGTAAATGTTTAAGTAATCATATTAAAAAGGTAAAAAGGAACAAGTAAGATATATTTTAATAATATGTTTTATTTAACCCAATGTATCCAAAATGTTAACATTCCAACATGTAATCATTATAAAAAATTATTCATGTGATATTTTACATCCTTTCTTTCATATTAAATCTTTGAAATCTGGTGTGTATATTAAACTTACAAACACATTTCAATTTGGCCTAGTAACATTTAAGTGCTCAAAGTCACACATGGCTAGCATGTAGCTACTGTACTGGACAACTCAGAGCTAGGCCTTCCTCTCATGGATACTGAAATGTATTAGATACCTTTCTGTAGTGATGAGGAAAGGCACATCAGCTGGAATGAGTCTGATAATTTATTTAGCAGAAATATGTTCTTTCAATTATTACCTAGATGGGCTGCAAATCAGGAGGCTAAAATCCCATTTAACATTAACAATCTTTTAAGTTCTTTCAAAGTCTCTTCCACTGCTTCTGGGAGAGTAATTATCTTAAATCAGGACGTCATTTTGATTCTGCAAACATTTTCCAAGGCATGGAGGTCACAGACCTCTGCATGGTGGCCGTGAACTGAGGCAGGAAGCAATTTAAGGTAGGGACTTAAGGGTCATCCAAGAAAAGGCCCCTGCCACTGAAGTCCTTCAAGTGATCAAGGAGAAAGACCAAGAAAGAACTACCTACCAGCCTGACAATTCTCTCATTTCTCTATCTACTCTTACATTGCTCAATCTCTTCTCCCAGGACATTCCATCTCTTAGAGGCTCCCTGTGTTTCCTCTATGATCTGGTGTGGGGAGGTGGGGGGGAATGTGTAACTGTATGTGGGAGGGTATGCAGTCACACAGTGACTGTGTGAGGGTGTATGACTGTGTGTGGGCTATCATGGCTCAGCTTTGTAAGTAATGGGTAGATGGATGAGTTTATAGGCCCAAAGTGTATCTAGAAATAAGCAAGGGAAAAAAATTCTTTCTAGTTTGTGTCCTCTAAGCAGGAGACACAAGTTAATGGAGACTGAATTTGGACCCTGAGCTCACCTGACAATTTCCAGTGATAGACTCTCCCTATAGTTGCAGGGGCTGTCTATCACAAAGGAGGATTCAAAACTGAAATTGGGTTCTTCTTTGGAAGACAATATTTTAAATCTATTTTCTTACATAAAGGACTGTTAGAGTTGTCTTAAGTGGTCTTAGGTCTTCCTTGATTAGAGATTTAGATATGTGTTTTTTAAATGTTTATTTATTATTGAGAGAGAGAGAGAGAGAGAGAGAGAGAGAGAGAGAGAGAAGGAGGGAATATCCCAAGCAGACTCTGCACTGTTAGTACAGAGCCTGATTTGGGGCTCGAACCCATGAACCGTGAGATCATGACCTGAACTGAAATCAAGAGTCAGATGCTTAACCGATTGAGCCACCCAGACAACCCTAGAAATGTGTTTTTATTTAAAAACATTTTTTTAATGTTTATTTATTTTTAAGAGAGAGAGCATGAGCAGGGGAGGGGCAGAGAGAGAAGGAGACAGAATCCGAAGCAGGCTCCAGGCTCTGAGCTGTCAGCACAGAGCCCAACACAGGGCTTAAACCACAAACTGTGAGATTGTGACCCGAGCCGAAGTCGGACGCTCAACTGACTGAGCCACCCAGGCACCCCTAGAAATGTGTTTTTAAAGAGGGCCCTTTGAGAAGGAGGGTTTCTTTTTTTAACCATTTGGGGTAGAATGGAAAGGCGTGATGAGACAGCAATACTTTTTAGGAGGGATTGTTTGAAGCAGCCCTTGAGCTACATTAGACCTTCTCTTAGACTTCTTATGAAGACACTTTGGCTAATGGGGTTAATCATCTGAAAAGTAAGACAGGTGGCCATCTTGCTGCCCTGAAACAGACACAATCACAGATTGTTGTCTGCTTTCTCCAGGGAGAAGACGTTGCTGTAAGTCAGCACATCAAAACAGAAGAAAAAAGGCACATTCCTTAGGATTTAGGTATGAGTGAGACTTACACTGTCTGCTCTATCAGAATAGGAAGTGCTTATAGACCACATTTCCCAGAGGGATTAGTCTGCTTGTTGAAGAACCATGTGCATCCAGCAGTGACTAAATCTGGGTTTAAAGCTGGAGGGGGATCAGGACAAGGAATCCTTGTAATATTGGACAAAAAAAAACCCAATGAACAAAATGTTTATCCTCTATGTTTAGTCAAGATTTACTGAACACCTGATCATAACATTCTGTGTTATCTTGCTAGATGTAGGGATTATAGAGAAGAAAGGAGGTAACTTTAATTTACAGAGATGTGCCAAGCACTTTACATATTCTTAAGGCCATCCTGTGGGGTAGATGGCATATTCCACAGTTCATAGATAAGGGGACTAAGACCAACAGTCCTTATGTGACTTATAGCTAGTAAGGAAGGGAGTTAAACCTAAATATGCCTTATTCCAAAGCCCATTCTTCCCACTGCCCTATGCTCCTGTCTTAAATCTTACTGTTTAGGGAGATATAACTTGTATTCTCAAGAAACAATCAGAGGAAAAAAAGTACTATGTTAACTATAATTAAACTCTAATAAGAATGTAAAGTGGAGACAATATATATTTGACATGATTAGGAATACTTCTAAGGTCAGGCAGGGAACACTTTATATTTCCCTGATAGTGCTGGTTACTATTATATTGGGTAGTAGGAAAAGTAGACAAGGAGCTGTCAATAATGCAGCTTACTGTTGCCTAAAGAAAGTGACTATGGTAACTCTCCCCTCAAACTACTGCAGAAACAAACTTGTACCAAAAATCTAACAATGAATCCCACTTTTTCTTGATAGACAGAGTATCATTAGCTCTTTAGCTGACACTATTTTGCCATAGTGATAGACACTCTTTGGGTAACACTAGGTCTGATTTCTACCAGTGGGTGGAGAAATACTAGTCTTGTATTGTTCCCCCAGGACCTATAGCTGAGGATTTAATGCCTGATAGTTCTAGAAGATAAAAGCTCCATTATTCTTTTATTCTATTGTCACAGCACCCTAGGAGCAACAATTTCACAGTTGGTCAAAGTGGTGGTACCACATGAGCCCATCTATATTCTCAACTCTGTTTAGCATGGAGTATGTGATTTCAGTTAGAGTGACAGGATTCTTTTTTTAAGTTTATTTATTTATTTTGAGGGAGAAGAGAGAGAGTGAGGGAGGAGCAGAAAGAGAGGGAGAGAGAATCCCAAACAACCTCTGCATTGTCGATGAGAAGTCTGATGCAGGGCTCGAACTCATGAACTGTGAGATTATGACCTGAGCCAAAATCAAGAGTCAGATGCTTAACCTACTGAGCCACCCAGGCACCCCTAGAGTGACAGGATTCTGTTATTGCCTCATAAGTCTTGATAACAACAATTACCTTGTTATAAATGAATAAAGACAGGTTTAATTAGCATGCTTCCAAAAATACATTCTTCTATGTTTGTCTTTATGAAAACATGGGTGAAGATGAATGAAGGCAAGTCTTAAAATTTCATCCTATTTTGGGGTGCCTGGGTGGCTCAGTCTGTTAAGCAGCAGATTTCAGCTCAGCTCATGATCTCACAGTTCGTGGGTTCGAGCCCCACGTTGGGATCTGTGCTGACAGCTCAGAGCCTGGAGTCTGCTTCAGATTCTGTGTCTCCCTCTCTCTTTACCCTTCTCCCGCTTGTGCTCTGTCTCTGTCTCTCAAAGATGAATAAATGTTAAAGAAAAAATTATTTTAAAAATTCATCTTATTTTTACTGAGCAAGACAGATACACTTGTGATGAACATAGCATAATGTATAGAGTTGTGGAATCACTATGTCACACACCTGAAACTAATGTAAAATTATATGTCAACTATACTTCAATAAAAATTAAATTTTCAAAAAAGAGTCTTACTGTTAAATATGGAATATCATATGAAATGGTGTTTTAATGGCTTGGCAGGTCTTTTGTGTTGATGATTTATGACCAGCTTAAAGTTCTCAAGAAGCATCTCTGTTGTCCATTACTAGTTCACTTTGATAACCCTCAAAGAGATAGATGATGGAGATCTGTCTTCTAAAAATCAGATTTCTGGTGGCCCAGTCTGCGATCACCAGAAGGCATGTCATTGTATCAGCAATTGTTAAGTTGGCTGAAAGTCTAGTTTTAGAGAGAATCTCCCTGTAATGAGAATACCAAGAAGTTGATTCATCACATCCTTACACATCCTATACCCTAACCAATCTATATCTGAAAAGCAGTCTTCTTTTTTTTTCAATATATGAAGTTTATTGTCAAATTTGTTTCCATACAACACCCAGTGCTCATCCCAAAAGGTGCCCTCCTCAATACCCATCCCCCACCCTCCCCTCCCTCCCACCCCCCATCAACCCTCAGTTTGTTCT
>NC_064817.1:42144220-42161950 GCF_023721935.1 Panthera uncia | reverse complement strand
GGCTCTTTCCATAATTTGGCTATTGTTGAGAGTGCTGCTATAAACATTGGGGTACAAGTGCCCCAATGCATCAGTACTCCTGTATCCCTTGGGTAAATTCCTAACAGTTCTATTGCTGGGTCATAGGGTAGGTCTATTTTTAATTTTCTGAGGAACCTCCACACTGTTTTCCAAAGTGGCTGCACCAGTTTGCATTCCCACCAACAGTGCAAGAGGGTTCCCGTTTCTCCACATCCTCTCCAGCATCTATAGTCTCCTGATTTGTTCATTTTGGCCACTCTGACTGGCGTGAGGTGATATCTCAGTGTGGTTTTGATTTGTATTTCCCTGATAAGGAGCGACGTTGAGCATCTTTTCATGTGCCTGTTGGCCATCTGGATGTCTTCTTTAGAGAAGTGTCTATTCATGTTTTCTGCCCATTTCTTCACTGGGTTATTTGTTTTTCGGGTGTGGAGTTCAGTAAGTACTTTATAGATTTTGGATACTAACCCTTTAACCGATATGTCATTAGCAAATATATTTTCCCGTTCCGTTGGTTGCCTTTTAGTTTTGTTGATTGTTTTCTTTACAGCGCAGAAGCTTTTAATCTTGATGAAGTCCCAATAGTTCATTTTTGTTTTTAATTCCCTTGCCTTTGGAGATGTGTCAAGCAACAAATTGCTGTGGCTGAGGTCAAAGAGGTTGTTGCCTGCTTTCTTTTCTAGGGTTTTGATGGTTTCCTGTCTCACATTTAGGTCTTTCATCCATTTTGAGTTTATTTTTGTGAATGGTGTAAGAAAGTGGTCTAGTTTCATTCTTCTGCATGTTGCTGTCCAGTTCTCCCAGCACCATTTGTTAAAGACACTGTCTTTTTTCCATTGGATACTCTTCACTGCTTTGGCAAAGATTAGTTGGCCATACATTTGTGGGTCCAATTCTGGGTTCTCTATTCTATTCCATTGGTCTATGTGTCTGTTTTTGTATGCCAGTAGCATACTGTCTTGATGATTACAGCTTTGTAGTAGAGGCTAAAGTCTGGGATTGTGATGCCTCCAGCTTTGGTTTTCTTCTTCAATATTGCTTTGGCTATTTAGGATCTTTTGTGGTTCCATACAAATTTTAGTATTGTTTGTTCTAGCTTTGAGAATAATGCCAGTGCAATTTTGATTGGGATTGCATTGAAAGTGTAGATCGCTTTGGGTAGTATTGACATTTTAACAATATTTATTCTTCCAATCCATGAGCATGGAATGTTTTTCCATTTCTTTGTGTCTTCTTCAATTTCCTTCATAAGTTTTCTATAGTTTTCAGCATACAGATCTTTTACATCTTTGCTTAGGTTTATTCCTAGGGATTTTATGGTTCTTGGTACAATTGTAAATGGGATCAAGTTTCTTTATTTCTTTTTCTCTTGCTTCATTATTAGTGTATAAAAATGCAACCGATTTCTATATGTTGATATTGTACCCTGTGACTTTGCTGAATTCATGTATCAATTCTAGCAGTCTTGGTGGAGTCTATCAGATTTTCCATGTATAATATCATGTCATCTGCGAAAAGTGAAAGTTTGACTTCCTCTTTGCCAATTTTGATGCCTTTTATTTCATTTTGTTCTGATTGCTGAAGCTAGGACCTCCAACACTATATTAAACAACAGCAGTGAGAGTGGACATTCCAGTCATGTTCCTGATCTCATGGGGAAAGCTCTCAGTTTTCCCCTATTGAGGATGATACTAGCTGTTGGCTTTTCATAAATGGCTTCTATGATGTTTATGTATGTTCCTTCTATCCCAACTTTCTTGAGGGATTTTATTAAGAAAGCATGCTGTATTTTTGTCAAATGCTTTTTCTGCATCTGTTGACAGGATCATATAGTTCTTATCCTTTCTTTTATTAATGTGATGTATCACATTGATTTATTTGCAAATATTGATGCAGCCCTGCAGCCCAGGAATGAATCCCATTTGATCATGGTGAATAATTCTTTTTACTTGCTGTTGAATTTGATTTGCTAGTATTCTTGTTGAGAATTTCTGCATCCATGTTCATGAGGATATTGGCATGTAACTCTCCTTTTTTGTGGGGTCTCTGTCTGGTTTGGGAATCAATGTAATGCTGGCTTTATTGAATGAGTCTGGAAGTTTTCTTTCCATTTCTATTTTTGGGAACAGCTTGAGAAAGAGAGGTATTAACTCTGCTTTAAATGTCTGGTAGAATTCCCCAGGGAAGCCATCTCGCCCAGGACTCTTATTTTTTGGGAGATTTTGATAACTGATTCAATTTCTTCACTGGTTATGGGTCTGTTCAAATTTTCTCTTTCTTCCCATTTGAGTTTTGGTGGTGCGTGGGTTTTAAGAATTTGTCTATTTCTTCCAGGTTGTCCAGTTTTCTGGCATATAATTTTTCATAGTATTCTCTGATAATTAATTGCTTGTATTTCTGAGGGATTGGTTGTGATAACTCCATTTTCATTTGTGATTTTATCTATTTGTGTCCTTTTTCTTTCCTTTTTGAGAAGCCTGGCTAGGGGTTTATCAATTTTGTTTATTTTTTCAAAAAACAAACTCTTAGTTTCAATGATCTGTTCTACTGTTTTTTTATCTATTTTGTTTATTTCTGATCTCATCTTTATTATATCTGTTTTTCTGCTGAGTTAGGGGTTTCTTTATTTTTCTGCTTTTAGTACGTTTAGGTGTGCTGTTAGATTTTTTATTTGGGATTTTGCTTAATTGTTGAGATAGGCCTAGATTGCAATGTATTTTCCTCTCAGGACTGCCTTTGCTACATCACAAAGGGTTTGGATTGTTGTGTCTTCATTTTCATTTGTTTCCACATATTTTGTAATTACTTCTTTAATTGCCCGGTTGACCCATTCATTCTTTAGTAGGATGTTCTTTAACCTCCATGTATATGAAGGTTTTCCAAACTTTATCCTGTGGTTGACTTCAAGTTTCATAGCATTGTGATCTGAAAGTGTGCATGGTATGATCTCAATTCTTTTACATTTATTGAAGGCTGTTTTGTGACCCAGTGTGTGATCCATCTTGGAGAATGTTCCATGTGCACTTGAGAAGAATGTGTATTCTTCTGCTTTAGGATGAAAAGTTTTGAATATATCTGTCAGTCTGTCTGGTCCAGTGTATTACTCAGGACCATTGTTTCTTTATTGATTTTCTGTCGAGATGATCTGTACATTGTTGTAACTGGAGTATTAAGGTCCCCTGCAATTACCACATTCTTAACAATAAGATTGCTTATGTTTGTGATTAATTGTTTTATATATTTGGGTGATACTGAATTCGGTGCATAAACACTTATAATTACTAGCTTTTCTTGATGGATAGACCCCATAATTATGATATAATGTCCTTCTTCATCTCTTGTTACAGCCTTTAGTTCAAAGTCTAGTTTGTCTGATAGAAGTATGGCCACTCCAGCTTTCTTTTGACTTCCAGTAGCATGATAGATGGTTCTCCGTCCCCACACTTTCAATCTGAAGGTGTCCTTAGGTCTAAAATGGGTCTCTTGTGGACAGCAAATGGATGGGTCTGGTTTTTTTTTTTATCCATTCTGATACTCTATGTCTTTTGATTGGAGAATTTAGTCCATTTACATTCAGTGTTATTATTGAAAGATATGCATTTAGAGTCATTGTGTTATCTGTAGGTTTCATGCTTTTAGTGATGTCTCTGGCCCTTTGTGGTCTTTGCAACATTCCACTCACAGACCCCCCCTTAGGATCTCTTGTAGGGCTTGTTTAGTGGTGATGAATTCCTTAAGTTTTGTTTTTGTTTTTGTTTTTTTCTGGGAAACCCTTTATCTCTCCTTTTATTCTGAATGACAGGCTTGCTGGATGAAAGATTCTTGGCTGCATATTTTTCCTATTCAACACATTGAAAATTTCCTGTCACCCCTTCTAGCCTGACAAATTTCAGTAGATAGGTCTGCTACTACCATTATGTGTCTACCCTTCTAGGTTAAGGCCCATTTATCCCTAGCTACTTTCAGAATTCTCTCTTTATCTTTGTATTTTGTCAGTTTTACTAGGATATGTCATGCAGAAGATCGATTCAAGTTACATTTAATGGGAGTTCTCTTTGCCTCCTGAATTTCAATGTATGTTTCCTTCCCCAGATTGGGGAAGTTCTCAGCTATTATTTGTTCAAGTGCACCTTCAGCTTCTTTCTTTCTGTCTTCTTTTTCTGGAACATGTATGATACAGATATTGTTCCACTTCATTGAATCATTTAGTTTTCTAATTCTCCCCTCATGGTCCAGAATTTTTTTATCTGTCTTTTTCTTGGCTTTGTCTTTTTCCATAATTTTATCTTCTATTTCACTTAATCTCCCCTGCCTCTTCAATCCTCATTGTCACCACCTCTAGTTTATTTTGCATCTCATTTACAGCATTTTTTAATTCATCATGACTATTTTTTATTTCCTGGATCTCTGCAGCAATAGATTATCTCCTGTCTTCTATGCTTCTTTTCAACCCCAGCAATTATTTTTTATTTTTTTATTTTTATTTTTTTTTCAATATATGAAATTTATTGTCAAATTGGTTTCCATACAACACCCAGTGCTCATCCCAAAAGGTGCCCTAGCAATTAATTTTATGACTATCATTCTAAATTCTTGTTCAGTTATATTGTTTGTATCTGTTTTGATCAATTATTTAGCTATCATTTCTTCCTGGAATTTCTTCTAAGGAGAATTCTTCCATTTCATCATTTGGCTAGTTTTCTGTTCCTTATGTTTTTTACAAGCTCACTATGTGCCCTGCACCTGCAAGCACTATGTTTAAAAGGGGTCATACGCTCTCCAGGGCCTGGACCTTCAGGAGGTGTTTTTTGGAGAGTGTTACTTGCTCTCTGTTGTTGGACTTTGGTCCTGTATCTCCCCCACTCGTATTAATGTTTTGGACCTGCCACCAGGTGTGCTTTGGTTTGTTCACTGAAGTAGCCCAGGAAAGGAAAACAAACAAACAAACAAACAGAAAATAAACAGAAAACAAAAACACAAACAAAAAACAAAAACAAAAAGCCAGAAACACCAGCTACAAGTAAATAACAGGGTGGAGGCAGTGCTGATGGAAGAGGCCCATACAAAGAGAGAAATGACAGGGGCAGGGAAAAATAAAATAAAACAAAATTGACCAGACAGCAAAACTATAAGGCTTAATCCAGAGAGAGAGAGAAAGGAAAATAATGAAGGAGGTGTAGAACTTGTATAAAGAGAATAGATTAAATATGTCTGCTTAAAGAAACTAACAACCAGAGTAACCAGACTAGAGGAAGAAAGAGATAAGGAGAAAAGGAAGGAAGAATATATCTATATAATAAGAATTGTCAGAGTTAAATCAGGCAATGCAACAGCACTGGTCTGGAGGAGGGGCTGTCTGCTTCCTCAGGGTCAATCTCACTCTATTAGATACTCAGTTACCAGGCACAGAGGGGCGTGGTTTGGTGTAGGCGGGTCCTGCCTCCACTGTGGGTGGGCTGTCTGTTCCCTGAAGCCCCACCTTGTTGGTGATGGGTAGAGAAATAGCAACACCCCAGTCTCTCCTCCACCGACCAGGTATCCCAAACCCCTCCTTCCAAGCTGTCCTCATTGTGCCCTGGGTGTGAAGGAGGTGGTTTGTCCTGCTCCACTGACTCCTGTGCCTCCCTTGTGCTCAACTGGAATTTAAACTCTGATGTCTTAAAGATTCCCACTCCATGCACCCCTGCTCCAGGGAATTGCTGCTCTGTGCCACTGATATATAGCCTCTGGCTGGCAGGCACAGGAAATCTTTGTCCTTTGAACGGTTAGATATCTTCTTCCCACCACCCTCCAGGGAGGGGATTGCTTTCACCCACTGTGGACTGCACCTCTGAACTAGTTACCAGGGCTGGGGCTGGCTCCCTTCCTCTCCAGGTGCAGAACAGGGCAGCCAGCCCCCATCTGGAGAAACCCCACAGTTAGAGATTGGATCTTTCTCTGTCCTGGTCCGTGGTTTTTCTCTTGTGCAGATACAGTCTTAAGCTTCCCAGCCTCTTTTTCTTTCCTTTTTCTCCGAAGAAGGGGATCCCTCCCCTCAGTTCTTCTGCCTCCCATTTTATCTCTCCCAGTTCACAATCACATGCCAATGGCCTGTCAGATTATCCTGGTGAGTCCCTGGAGGCATCTCTGTCACTCTGCCACCCGGACTCTTGGAGTTCAAAGTCCTTTGGCCTCAACACTGCTGTGTTGAGAGATGAGGGAACTTCAGATCCCCCTACTTCTCTTCCATGTTGGCCCCTTCTCCCCTTCTTTGTCTTAAATTCTTCAAAATACACTAGATTAGAAAGCAATCATTATAATACTATTTTCTTGGGTTTGCAACATTTAAAAGTGTATGTTTTAATATATAAACAGGAATGCAAGGCTGGTTTAACATTCAAAAATCAAGTAATGTGGGGCACCCGGGTGGCTCAGTTGGTACAGCATGTGACTCTTGATCTCAGGGTTGTGAGTTCAAGCCCCACATTGGGTGTATGACTTACTTTAAATAAATACATAGATGAATATGAAAAAAATACAATGATGAGGGCAAAGTCATGGCCCACAAATACTTAAAAACTACACCAAAAATCAACTCATGTAACATATTAGTAGAAAAGAGGGCAAAAACATGATTATCTCAATAGATGAAGTCAAAGCATATGAAAAACATGGGAAACACTCATGTAAAAACCCTCAACAAGCTAGGAGGGTAACACATTTTCTTCAAAATTATAATGAGAATCTGTTAAAAACCCATAGCTAACATGATAACCAGGCATGTCTAATTGATTCCCCCAAATATCAAACGAGAAAAGGATGTCAACACTTGACTCTTCTATTCAACATTGCACTGGAGATTCTAGCCAAAATAAGTGAGCAAGAAAAATAAATAAAAAACATCCATATTTGAAAAGAAGAGGTTAAACTCTGTTTGTAGATGACATGGTCTTATATATAGAAAACTCTAAGGACTCTTTAAAAAGCACCCAAATCTAGTGAGTTAAACAAGGTAACAAAATACAAGATAAGTGTACAAAAGTCTATTGTATTTCTATACACAACAATGAACAATTCAACAGTAAAATTAAGAAAACAATTCTCTTCATAGTAGCATCAAAAAAATAAAAAAAAACTTCTGAATAAATATAACAAAAGAAGTACAAATATTACACATTGAAAACTACAAAATGTTGACCAAAAAATTAAAGAAAACCTCAGTAAATATAAACACATCCCAATTTAATGGATCAGAAGTGTCAAAGTTGTTAGATAGCAGCAGTCCACAGTTTGGCTCAATGCAAACCATATCAATATCCAAGATTTTTTTTTAGAAATTGAAACATTTATACCAAAATTCATATTTAAAAGAGAAACAAAACAGTGAAAACAATCTTGATAAAGATGGAAGAGGATTTAAACTTACTGATCTCAAAACTTACTGTGAAACTACTGTAATCAAGATAATGGAATGGATTTGAGATTTCAGAAAGAAATGCTTACATTTATGGTGAATTGATTTTTTGACCAGATGATGTACGAAAGAAGAAAAACATACAGTTAATTCAACTGACTCAGAAAGAAGACTTGATAAAATTCAACAAACTTTCATGAGAAAAACATTGAATAAAAGGGCATCTAAGAAAAATCCACAAGCAACAGCATATCTAATTGTGAAAAACTGAAAGCTATCCTTTATTCAAGAATAAGACAGAGATGTCCACTCTTGCCACTTCTATTCAACATTGTTCTAGAATTTTTAGCCAGGAGAATTAGGCAAGAAAAAGAAATATAGGTCATCCATACACAGATGACATGATTGTTTATATAAAAAATTCTAAGTAATAAGAAAAAAATCTATTAGAGATTGTAAACAAAATGAGCGAATTTTCAGGATACATGATCAACATTAAAATATCAGTTGTTTAATGAAAAACCATGGGAATCTACCCCAAAAGCCAAGAACACATTTTACACACTATATGTTAGCCAATTTGACAATAAATTATATTAAAAAAATAAAAACCAATAGTACAAAATAGATAAAATAAAATATCAATTGTATTTCTACATGTATGCAATGAACAATCCACATATGAAATTAAGAAAATTCCATTTCCAATACTATCAAAAAGAATACTTAGGAATAAATTTAACCAAGTAAGTGCAAGACTTGTACACTGAAAACTACAGAATGTTGTTGAAAATAATTAATGAAAACCTAAAATAAATTGAAAGACACTCTATGTTCATGGATTGAAAGACTTAATATTGTTAAGATGACAGTACTTTCCAAAGTGATCTGCAGATTCAGTGCAATTCCCATCAAAATTCCAATGGCCTTTTTTTTTTTTTTGGCAGAAATGGACAAGCTGGATATTCATTTCATTCATTCATATTCATCTAATGTTAATTCTGAAATCCACATTGTTACATGTATTCTCTTTAGCCAAAACAATCTTGACAAAAAAAAAAAAAACAAAGTTAAAGGACTCACTCCTCTTAATTAAAATTTAGTACAAAGCCACAGTGATCAAGACAATATAAGGAAAGGCATATATAGATAAATGCAATAGAATTGAGAGTCCAGCAATAAACCCATACATCTATGGCTTATTACCATATGATCTAGCAATTCTACCCAGAAAGAAATGAAAACATTTGTCCACATGGAAACTTGTACATGAATGTTATTCCTAATAGCCAAAGTGTGGAAATGTCCCAAATATCCATCAGCTGGTGAATGGATAAACAAAATGTGATATATCCATACAATGGTGAACTATTTGACAATAAAAAGAATTGAAGCACTGATACATGTCACAACATGGATGAACCTTGAAAACATTATGCTAAGGGAAAGAAATCGGACATAAAAAAACATGTTTTATGATTCTACTTATAAGGCAAATCTATATAGACAGAAGTGATTAGTGGTTGCCTAGGGCTGGGAGCGGGAACATGGAGTGTGTATGAGCTCACGGTTTCTTTTTGAGAGTGATGGACATGTTCTAAAATTAGATGTGGTGATGGTTGCACAACTTTACAAACGCACTAAAAATCATTGAATTGCACTTAAAATTGACGAGTTGTATGGTATAATTGTATGGTATGTAAATTATATGTCAATAAAGCTGTTAACTAAAATATTATAAATAATTGTTCCCCTAAATGCTACACATTGTCACAAGACTTCATTGTACTTTAAGATATATATCTCTATCTCTCTCTCTTTCTTTCTCTCTCTCTCTCGAGAAAGGAAATGATAGGAAGGGAGCAAGATAGAAAATAAAATCTACCCCCCTAGTCATTTTTCTGTAATTGGGATTTCAAAACTGAAATTGTCTGTGAGTAGGTTCTCAGTCTGGGATAGACATACTCATGACCAGGTTTCTCATTTGGGCTCTATTTCAGAATTGTAAAAATATATAAAGAGGGAAGCCTGGGACGTTTTTGTAAGACCTTCCTGTTCTATTAGGAGTGTGGGCTTCCCAGGAGTGCATTGCTGGCTGCCTTTGCCTATGAAGTGCTTTTGCTACATTTCAGGGCTTTAATTTCCTCGGTTAATGGGGCAGGGCTGGGAGCCCACACCTTGGGGTTGTGCTGACACTATGGCAGCTGCTGATGACCAGAGCAAAGTCAGTCTGAGTGTTGATGGCAGAGGAAGTAAAGGCTGGAGCTGGCCAGGGTGTCAGGGGCCACTTCCCTTAGGTAAGATTTTGCCTGACTTCTATACACTTGCCCTACCTGAAAACCTGCCCTGCAACAGCATTCCTTGGCCTTCCCTGAACATTGCTGTGGGCCCCCACACTGGATTTCTCTCCCTCCTCCGGACTTTTCCAGAAACATCTTTTCTGCATTGTTGCAAACCTTCATTTTCTTTCCCCACTCTGCTATTACTTAACTCAAGGACAGAGGAAATAGCTGCAATACAGAAACACACTTAATAATAGGAAGAAGAAGAAGAAGAAGAAGAAGAAGAAGAAGAAGAAGAAGAAGAGAGGAGGAAGGAGAGAGGAGGAGGAGGAGGAAGGAGAGGAGGAAGAAAAAGAAAGGGCAGAAGCCCCAAACCCATCCCAAATCTTTAAGAAAACAATCCTGGAGGATTTGGCTTTGAATTGCCATGCAATGTGGGGAATGTGAAACATGTGCTAATCAAGGCCCCTTCTGCTTGGAGCCTATCTGACTTCTCCCCACCCTCCCTAGCCAGCTGGGCTAGGCTGAGCCCAGGGGAGCTGCAAACCTGCTAGCTTAGAAGATGGAGACAAATGGGGAGGCCCCAAAGGACAAAGCAAGACTTGTTACTAGTCTTGAGGCCAGAGCTACACAAGCAGTGTTTAAGGGCCATAGGGGTAGGTGCTGCAAATCCTGGAATCCCAGCTTTGAAGTTAAACTGAGGCTGACTTGCAGTGACTGCTCTGGAGGCAGCATTTTCTGAGCTGGGCCCCCATTTCCTTCACCACTCTGACTCTTGCTTTCACTATTGCCATACATTTCCAACTCAGCCTCCCTGAAGCGAATCTGCCCACATGGCTGCCACAAGTGCTCTTTCCGAAACAGAGATTCAATCTCTACTCCTTTCTCGTCTCTCATCTTCAGGAGAAAACCTGCAATTCTTAATATGATATATGAGACCCTGTATAAACTGGCCTCATGTTCCATCACCTATCCTCACCCTCAGGTAACCCCACAAGACTATTTACCATTTTTCTGAACATGTTTTTTTCTTTCCTGCATCAGCCCCTTTGCATCTGCTATCCCTTCAGCCAGTAATGGATAACTTTTCTTCTTTTTCTCCCATAAGGCATGTCCCACTCATCATTTAAGACCAAGTGCCTCTGTGAAACCTTAGGCTTACTGGGGAGGGGTTTTCATATTCCTTCTTGTTGCCAGAGTTCAATGAGTATATCTCAGAAAGGCAGAGTAGTGCCATGGAAAGAGCCCAGATTATAGAGTTAGCCAGACTGTGTGATAATGGGTAAATTACTTAATCTCTCTCTGAGTTTCAGTTTCCTCATCTGTAAAATGGAAATATGATTCCCAATAGGGCAAAGGAGCTGATGATAAGTGCCAAGCACAGTGCCTGATACATGTTAGGTACTTAGGTAATGTTGCATGTTGTGAAAGAAATAGAAAAATGATTCTTTAATCCTTAGTTGGGACTCTCAGGAGGCTTTTATCACCAGGCAACCCACTGGGTGGTGTTCACTGGGACCTGCTTTACCTATTTGTCTTCTTGGGATTCACCTGCCTTTGGCCACACCCTTGTCTAAAGTGTGTTTTGTAAGTATCCTGCCTTGCTGGGAGCAGCTATCAGCTCCTTTCCCATTCATATCCCTTAGAAATATGTATGGGTAGGTATGAGGGAGGAGAGATGAAATTTTAGCACCCCTTTATTCTTTTCCTCATGCCCTAGTCTTGCCCTCAAGCCTCAAAGAGATTGTCTAGCAGTCACTCCAATGTTGGCCTTGCTCTTTTCTACAACCTGGCTCCCTAGTCCTTTTTCTGAAATTGGGATTTCAGAAATGAAAATATCCATGAGTAGGAATATACCATTCTAAGATTGGGATGGACATGCACATGAGCTGGTTTCTCATCTGGACTCTATTTCAGAAATGTACACAAGATGTCAAAAATATACCACTTGGAACCAGAGCAGTATTTATTTTTTAAAAATTAAGGGAAAAAATTTCCTTGCTTCAGTTCCTGCTGGAATGTAAAATAACTATGTGTTGATGCTGCACTTTGACAGCATTGATTTAGTTACCCTCAGCATCACTAGGTGAGTGGTGCATGCACACACACACACACACACACACACACACACATCCCGAGTACTTTGTTGTGAATTTCAGCCATTCTGATGGTGGAGTAAGGCTTTATTGGATCAAGTCATCCATTAACAACACTTTACTAAGTGTTCCTTTGTGTGCCAAGTATTGTGCTAGGCAGAAAGAAGAAAAGAAGCCAGGGCAGCAGAAGTCACAGATGGAATAATGAGAACACAACAAGAAAGCATAAAGAAAGCACTAAGACAATGATACAGACTAAATATTAAAGGAGAAGGGCTTGAGGTTACTGAACTGGAGTCCCAGGGCAAATTTCCTGGAGGGGATGATGAGACCAGAGCAAGGCTTTGAAGGACAGGACTGGAGTCATCTGCAGTATTCTCTTAGAAATGTCAATTAGAATGGATTGAATGAGGGGCACCTGGCTGGCTCAGTCAGTGAAGTATGTTTCTCTTGATCTCAGCATTGTGAGTTAGAGCCCCACGTTGGGTGTAGAAATTACTTAAAAATAAAGTCTTCGTTTCGAAAAATAATGGATTGAATGAGTGTTAGTTTGCAGGAAGTGAGAATACGAAAGATCTGGAATTATTCTCAAGGGGACCATATGGAAGATTGAGGGGAACATGAGACTAAGAGGCAGAGGGCATCTTAGTCCTCATGCCACCACTGATTAATTGTGAATAATGTTGGGCAAGTCCATCCTTCTGAACCTCAGTTTCCCCAACCATACATTGTAACTAAATAATACCAGTCTTACCCACCTCTTAGGACCATTGTTAAGAAAACAAATGAGATAATTGTGTGACTGCTTGGAATAGTAGACAGGACTATCCATAACATAGGGTGGTATTATGAAGGCAGGTGTTTATACTGTAGCCACTCTCCTACAGCTGGGAATAGGATGACCTCAGTATTTGAATGAATTTTTCTTGGCATGCCTCTTGCCTGCCATAATTATAGCCTGCCAGCCACCGGTTTAGTGTGTATACTTAAACAGAATCTGTCACATAAGTATACACCTGTGTGTGTGTGTGTGTGTGTGTAATGTGTGTAAGCTCACATTGAGCTAGGATAGTGGCGCCATAACAGCAGAAAGACTGGAGAACTATTAGGAACAAAGGTGATAGGCAGAGATGGCAATTTGTGCAAGCATCTTTGCGCCTCTTACAGAAAGAACATGCCCTGTTGCAACTGCACTAAGCCCCGTTATCTGTCTTCCTTGGTGTATTGCAAAGCCTTTCTACTACTCCCAGACTTCATGCTACTCCAATCTGGTCTATCCATCACACTGCTGCTAAAGTGTTCTTTCCAACACACATGGAATTCCTGGGCTTCTGGATGCCATGGGTAACATTCGTGCTCATTCACATGATATTGAAGGAGGACATGGATACAGTCACACATTTTGTTAAAATTATGGAATACTTTGATACCAGCTTCTCCTCTGAGTCCCCTCAAGACCCCTTCTGCTACCTTGTTCCCCACTCCCGGACCTCTTTTTGACATCTTCAGGACTCAGCAACTAAAGGGATAGTGCCCGGCACAGCAGGGAGCCTGGTGATCACTATTCCATGGGTTGACCTGCATCCATACTGCTTGCTCGGTGCTCCCGCTCTTTGGGTTTTTTAATATTTTGAGGATTACCTCTGCATTTATTATTCTTCTTATCCCAGCTTATCTTTCTGGCCTCATCTTTATTTATTTATTTAAAAAATTTTTTTAATGTTTATTTATTTTTGAGAAAGGGAGAGAGACAGAGCGTGAGTGGGGGAGGGACAGAGAGAGAGGGAGACACAGAATCGGAAGCGGGCTCCAGGCTCGGAGCTGTCAGCACAGAGCCTGATGCGGGGCTCGAACTCACAGACTGAGATCATGACCTGAGCCGAAGTTGGACGCTTAACCAACAGAGCCACCCAGGCACCCCTCTGGCCTCATATTTAACAAGTTCTCTAGATAGATGTCAATAACACAGAAATTCTCATATTCCATGTCTGGATTTATACACCTGTCTCTCTCACTATACTGGGAACTCCTTGTGTTTCCAGGCTTCCTTATCAATGTAGTACCAAAGCCCAGCTTAAGACTGAACACATAGTGGAAACTATGTTTCTTAACATAGAGAATGCTAATAGATAGGACCATTCTGTTTGTAATCTTATAAACCACTCCAGGGTCCAGACCTGAAGCTGGTGGAAGGCACTTTCCTGGTCTTAATATGTACCTCATGAATGCTATTCACATTTCCAGTATCCTTGAAAGAGAAAGAAAGAGAAAGTACTATTTCCATTCTATTACTGGAGAGATGGAAATATTTCAAGAGTGTGTCTCAACCACACAATGAATGCTTAATAGAACTGAGACATAAAGTCATGTCTCTGGAACTTTTCCTTACCCACAGTGCGGTAAAGCCCTTTGGGATTTGGGGGTGAAAACTGCTGCCCTAATGTGAGTAATTATAGACAGCTGCCTTCTGGGGAGTTGTTAGCTTTCAGTCTCTCTAAGGGGACCCGAGGACTATCTGTTGGAAGTGATATAAATGTTCTTGCCCCTTCTCCTCTAGTACTGCCAGGAGAGACACTGGCTTGTGGAGCTGGGGTGGAGAATACATTATGTCTCTCTTGATTTAGTTGCCAGCTTCTGCCTCATTAACATGGTTCATAACTGGTAGTCCCTTGAACAACAAGCTAACTTTTGTTTCAGAAATCTCTGACAACCTTTCCATCTGTTGTACCCCCATAAGAATAGTCAACAGTAGCCATCCAAGTTGTGAGTTTTGTCGAGAAGTTCAGACGGGTAGAATGGGTGAGCCCTATCTTCAAAGAACATAGTCTTCCTGAGGAAGCAGGCCTCATACATCAAGTATGACTTAGGCTGAAAGTAACTAAAAGTCTGACTCTGGAAATTATCTCACATAACAGGAAGTCCAGGGAGAGGTTGGTTGTTCACCTGCTCATGACTGTCAGCAGGTACTAGGATGATTAGTTACCTTGTTCTCATCTAGCAGGAGAGAGAAGAATCTAATAACTAGTAGTCTAGGAAACCACATTGGCATCAAATGCACTCAGTTTCATCTTTATAGATAATAGAGAAACATGGGCACTGGAGAAAATAGGGTAGACTCAGAGTACCCACTGAGTTCATATTAACTGTGTGGACTTGAACAAGTCAATTAACTGCTCTGAGCCAGTGTCTGCATGTGTCAAGTGACAATCATTATAGTATCTGACTTGCCTCCTAAGAGGCTTGCAGTGGGGATCATATAAGTTAATGTGAAAGCATTTGGTAAGCCATATAAAATGCCATATACCTTTGAGACCTTTTTAAATTACTATCATCAGAGAAGATATACATGGAACACCTACTGTGTACAAGGGACTATTAGATTACAAGGTTAGAATAAAATCTACTTAATAACATCAAGTTCCCCCTCTTGCGTTATGGGTGGGAATGCAAACTGGTACAGCCACTGTGGAAAACAGTATGGAGGTTCCTTAAGAAGTTAAAAGTAGAATTACCTTACAATTCAGTAATTGTGTTTCTGGGTATTTCAAATTCAATTCAAAGGGATGCATACATACCCCTATATTTATAGCAGCAGTATACAATAGCCAAGATGTGGAAGCAGCCCAAGTGTCCATCGATAGATGAATGGGTAACGAAGAATGTGGTGTGTATATATGTGTGTATGTATATGTATATATATATATATATATATATATATATATATATATAACAGAATATTATTCAGCCATAAAAAAGAATGAAATCTTGCCATTTGCAGTGACATGGATGGAGCTAGAGAGTATAATGCTAAGTGAAATAAGTCAGAGAAATAAGTTAGAGAAAGACAAATACCATATGATTTCACTCAAGTGGAATTTAAGAAACCAATGAGCAAAGGGGAAAAAAAGAGAAAGACAAAACAAGAAAACATCTCTCTTAACCATAGAGAATGAAGTCATGGTTACCAGAGGGGAGGTGGGTGGGGTGATGAAATAGGCGATGGGGATTAATGTGCACTTGTCGATGAGCACTGGGTGTTGTATGGAGGTGTTAAACCACTCTATTGTACACCTAAACTAATATAATACTGTAAACTAACTGGAATTAAAATTAAAAACTTTAAAAAAATAACCTCAAATTCCCCTAAACAGTTCAACAAACATCTACTAAGCACCCATGGGTGCTGAGGACAAAGATACGAGAAAAGACCTAGTCTCTGCCTTCAGGGAGCTTCTAGTAGAGCAGGAAACAGGCCCATGAACAGACAGTTTCAATAAAATTTGGTAAGTGCATGGAACAGTAGAGGTGTGTGCAGAGTACATTGGGAGTACACAGGAGTTACTGAACTATCCAGGCTACATAGTGAAGGGATAGGGGTAGTGTCAGGAATTTAGAAAGCAATAAGAAGATAAGAAAAGTGCCATATAATATAGATACATGTATAGCAGAACCTCCAAACAGCATTCTTAATTTATACTTTAGGAGAAAACTAAGGAGTAGACTCTGTAGAAAACAATGAGTAAACAATGGGGTGATGAATTCTTTTGTCCCTCCTCTCCATATATTGTGGTTAACCCACACATGCTCCCTAGAGCTTCCCATCCACATTTACAGTATGAAATCTAAGCATCTCCATGTGTAATAGGGTCTCAGATTGTCACTGAACATTGATCCTCACTGGCAGGACAGTATCCTCTGAAGTTGCTTCATGATCTTCCATAGCATGTCCTCTGGGAATTGCAGAAGATTAGGCCCCTGATAACTTACTAGGGCATGTGTATCAACTTTTTTCAGAGAAGATTATTTAGGACTGTAGGGTCTCACATATCCTGCCATTAAAAATTACCATCTCCTATCACACATTTCTATTTTAACATTATTTATTTATTCATTCATTCATTCATTCATTCATTTATTATTTTTTTAACAATTGTTTTTTTTAATTTTATTTTTTTTATTTTTTAGAATTTACATCCAAATTAGTTAGCATATAGTGCAACAATGATTTCAGAAGTATATTCCTTAGTGCCCCTTACCCATTTAGCCCATCCCCCCTCCCACAACCCCTCCAGTAACCCTCACTTTGTTCTCTGTATTTATGAGTCTCTTCTGTTTTGTCCCCCTCCCTGTTTTTATATTATTTTTCATCATCAGGGAAATACAAATCAAAACCACAATGAGATATCACCTTACACCTGTCAGAATGACTAACATTAACAACTCAGGCAACAACAGATGTTGGCGAGGATGCGGAGAAAGAGGATCACTTTTGCATTGTTGGTGGGAATGCAAGCTGGTGCAGCCACTCTGGAAAACAGTATGGAGGTTCCTTAACATACTTTAAAACTATATTTATTCTTTCTCATTGCCAAGTAGTATTCTATTGAATATATAAGCCACATCTCTTTATCCATTCATCAGTTGATGGACATTTAAATCATGCCATTTACCTAGTATCCAAAATCTATAAAGAGCTCACCAAACTCCACACCCGAAAAACAAATAATCCAGTGAAGAAATGGGCAGAAAACATGAATAGACACTTCTCTAAAGAAGACATCCAGATGGCCAACAGGCATATGAAAAGATGTTCAACATTGCCTTTCATCATGGAAATACAAATCAAAACCACACTCAGATATCACCTCATGCCAGTCAGAGTGGCCAAAATGAACAAATCAGGAAACTATAGATGCTGGAGAGGATGTGGAGAAACGGGAACCCTCTTGCACTGTTGGTGGGAATGCAAATTGGTGCAGCCACTCTGGAAAACAGTGTGGAGGTTCCTCAAAAAATCAAAAATAGACTTACCCTATGACCCAGCAGTAGCACTGCTAGGAATTTACCCAAGGGATACAGGAGTATTGATGCATAGGGGCATTTGTACCCCGATGTTTATAGCAGCACTCTCAACAATAGCCAAATTATGGAAAGAGCC
>NC_064817.1:42085097-42129220 GCF_023721935.1 Panthera uncia | reverse complement strand
TATAATATCATGTCATCTGCAAAAAGCGAAAGCTTGACTTCATCTTTAATGGCCCCCCTTTTTTATCCATTCTGATACCCTATGTTTTTTGATTGTCCCATTGAGTCCATTTAAATTTAAAGTAATCATTGACAGATATGTATTTATTGCCATTTTATTACTTGTTTTGTAGTTGTTTCTGAACTGTTTCTCTGTCCTTTCTTTCTCTCCTTCATGATCTGCTGATTTTCTTTAGTGATGTATCTAGATTTCTTTCTCTTTATTCTTTGCATGTTTAGTAGTGGTTTTTGATATATGATTACTATTAGGTTTGTATATAACCTCTTGTGCATATAGAAGCCTATATTAAGTTGATGGTCATTTAAGTTTGAACTCATTCTTTTCTCCTCTCATCCCCACATTTTAGATATATGTTAGTATATTTTATATCCTTTTTTGTGATGTCCTTGACTCTTTTCTTAATAGAAATATTCATTTTAAAAAATTTTTAAATGTTTATTCTTGAGAGAGACAGAACGTAGGTGGAGAAGAGGCAGAGAGATAGGAAGACACAGAATCCAAAGAAGGCTCCAGGCTCCAAGCTGTCAGCACAGAGCCCAACAGGGGGCTTGAACTCATGAACTGTGAGATTGTGACCTTAACCAAAGTCGGAAGCTTAACCGACTGAGCCACCCAAGTGCCCCAGAAATATTCAGTTTTTAATGGTTTTGTGTTATTACCTCTATAGTGTCACTTTTGGTCTCTCCTTTCCACCCAGAGTACCCTTTAATACTTCTTGTTGGGCCAGCTTAGTGGTCACAAACACTATTTTTTGTTTTCTGGGAAACTCTTTATCTCCTTCTATTCTGAATGACAGCCTTGCTGGATAGTGTATTTTTGGCTGCAGATTTTTTCCCTTTCAGCACTTTAAATATATCATGCCACTCCCTTCTGGCTTTCCAACTTTCTATTGAAAAATCTCCTGCTAGCCTTATAGGCTTTCCATTGTAAGTTAGTGACTTCTTTTGTCTTGCTGCTTTTAAGATTTTTTTCTTTATCACTATATTTTGCCAATTTAATTACAGTATGTCTGGATGTTGGTCTCCTTTTGTTGACTTGGATGGGAGTTCTCTGTGCCTCCTGGATCTGGATGTCTGTTTCCTTCCCTAGATTACAGAGGTTTTCAACTAGTGTTTCTTCAAATAAATTTTCTGCCTCCTTTTCTCTCTCTTCTTCTTCTGGGATTCCTATAATACAAATGCTGTTACCTTTGGTGGAGTCACTCAAGTCCCTGAGTCTACTTTTGTTTTGTGTAATTCTTTTTTCTCTCTTTTCAACTTGGCTGCTTTCCATTACTCTGGCTTCTAGGTCGCTAATTCATTCCTTGCTTCTTCCACCTTGCTATTCATTCCATCAAGCATGTTTCTAGTTTTGTTTATTGAGTCCTTTATGACTGCTATGTTATTCCTTATCTCTGTGTTAAGGGTCTCTCTCATGTCTTCCACTCTTTTCTCAGGTCCAGTGAGTATTCTTATGATCACTGCTTTAAAGTCTCTCTAAGGCATGTTACTTACATCTGTCTAACTCAGATATCTGGCCATTGTCTTGTCCTGTTCTTTCATTTGGGATAAATTTCTCTGTCTCCTCAGTTTGTCTGCCTCTCTGTGTCTGTTTCTTTATGTTAAGAATGTCAGCTGTGTCTTCTGCCTTGAAAGGAGTGACTTCATGAAGAGGAGTCCTGGAATGCCGTGCATTGTAACATCCCCTGTTCACCAGTACTTGGCACTTCAGGAGAGTATCCTGTGTGTTGCTTACACGCTGGTGTTTTGTCTAAGTCACTTTTCCTTTCAGTGTAGTCATCTGCACTGACTCTCTGCCAGTTGTGGTGCTTGCTGTTGGTAGTGTTAGTGGGACCATGGCAGGCCAGCTATGAGGGAGGCATGCCCTCCTGAAAACTTGGGAGCATGGCAGCCTTGTTAGTAAAACTTGTGTTGGGCCACTATTCCTATGCTGGATCCCCTGAAGCACTATGGTGGCTGGAGGCAAAGGTGGGTGCAGCACATGTTGGTGACTAGGGAAGTGTGACTGGGCTTGGTGCAGGCGCTGGGCAGGGAATGCAATGGTCACTGTGCTCCCAGTGACTTGGTGGGACATGTGCAGAGCTTTAAAAAATTTGCCCTGAAATAACTCACCAAACTCCACGCCCGAAAAACAAATAATCCAGTGAAGAAATGGGCAGAAGACATGAATAGACACTTCTCTAAAGAAGGCATCCAAATGGCCAACAGGCACATGAAAAGATGCTCAATGTCACTCCTCATCAGGGAAATACAAATCAAATCTACACTCAGATATCACCTCATGCCAGTCAGAGTGGCTAAAATGAACAAATCAGGAGACTATAGATGCTGGAGAGGATGTGAAGAAACGGGAACCCTCTTGCACTGCTGGTGGGAATGCAAACTGGTGCAGCCGCTCTGGAAAACAGTGTGGAGGTTCCTCAAAAAATTAAAAATAGATCTACACTGTGACCCAGCAATAGCACTGCTAGGAATTTACCCAAGGGATACAGGAGTGCTGATGCATAGGGGCACTTGTACCCCAATGTTTATAGCAGCACTCTCAACAACAGCCAAATTATGGAAAAAGCCTAAATGTCCATCAATTTACAAATGGATAAAGAAGTTGTGGTTTATATATACAATGGAATACTACTTGGCAATGAGAAAGAATGAAATATGGCCTTTTGTAGCAATGTGGATGGAACTGGAGAGTGTTATGCTAAGTGAAATAAGTCATACAGAGAAAGACAGATACCATATGTTTTCACTCTTATGTGGATCCTGAGAAACTTAACAGAAGACCATGGGTGAGGGGAAGGGGAAAAAAAAGTTACAGAGAGGAAAGGAGTCAAACCATAAGAGACTCTTAAAAACTGAGAATAAACTGAGGGTTGATGGGGGGTGGGAGGGAGGTGGGGGTGGGTGATGGCTATTGAGGAGGGCACCTGTTGGGATGAGCACTGGGTGTTGTATGGAAACCAATTTGACAATAAATTTCGTATTAAAAAAATAAATTTGCCCTGAGCCGAGGCTACAAGTGTCTGTGGAGACTTGCCTCCTGCAGGTGGCTCTGTGTTTATGCTGGAGGATGGGAGAGGGAAATCGAGCCTACCAATTCATGCCTTCTCAAAGAAGTCCCAAAACACTCTCCAAAATCAATATGAATAGGTCTGCCTCCCATTTGCCAGCAGCATTTTGTAAACTGCTGTTTTTATGTTGCCTGTCTGCATAGACTGCTGTCTCTTTAAGTCAGCAACTTAGCAATCACTAGCTCTCCCAGCTAGCCCAGTACTGAGGCAGCTGAATATTAAAGCTCCAGGCTCCAAGTTCCACTGGTTTTACAAACTCACAGAATTAATCCCCTCTGGTTTTTAAAGCCAAAAGTTATGGGGATTAGTCTTCCCTGTGTGAGCTCCCTGGTACAAGTGCCTGTTTCTCTTCTCCTTCCCTTTCTCCTGCAGGCAACCCCCATCTGCCTTTTCTTTTTTTAAAAAAATTAACGTTTATTTATTATTTTTGAGACACAGAGACAGAGCATGAGCAGGGAAGGGGCAGAGAGAGAAGGAGACACAGAATCCAAAGCAGGCTCAAGGCTCTGAGCTGTCAGCACAGAGCCCAACGTGAGGCCTGAACCTACGAACCACAAGATCATGAACTGAGCCTAAGTCTGCCACTTAACCAACTGAGCCACCCAGGCACCTCCTGCCTCTGCCTTTCTGACCTTCCTAACCTTTTAGATGCTGATTCTTCTCTATATTTGTTTGTGGAGTTTGTTCTGCCAGTCTTCAGATCACTCTCCTGTTTACTGACTTGGATGTAGATGATAACTAGTTGTAAATGTGGGATGGGGTTAGCTCAGGGTCCTCCTGCACCACCATCGTCCCAAGTTCTTGGATGTGTGTGTTTTGATGGACATTAGGGTTGTTCCTACTTTTTTTGTCTATTGTGAATAAAGCTATTATGTCCAATCACATCTTTTTGTGGACACCTGCATTTCCTTCTCTTGGATATACCTAAGTGTGGGATTTCTGGATCCAACAGAGTGTGTACAGAATTTCTACACTGAATGTACAATTTTATACTCCCACCAGCAGTGTAGAGTTCAAATGCTATATGTTCCTGCCAATACATGGTATTTTCAGCCTTTTTAAGTATTCTAATGGATACTTTAAATTGCATTTCTCTGATGAATAATGATATTGAGTACCTTTTCATGTGTCTATTGGGTATTTGGCTATCGTTAGCGAAATGCCTGTTCAAGTCTTCTGCCAATTTTTAATTGGCTGTGTTTTTCTTCTTGATTTGTAGGAGTTCTTTTCATATTCTGGATACAAGTCCTTTGTCAGGTATATGTAGTATGAATATTTTTTCCTAGTCTGTGACTTGCCTTTTTACTTCTTTAGTGACATTTTTGATGAATATATATGTGTGTGTATATATATATATTATTCTGATGAACTCCAATATAGCACTCATTCTTTTATGGTTATTGCTTTTGCATCCTTTCCAAGCAATCTTTGCCCACCTCAAGGTCACAAAGATATTCTCCTATGTTTACCTCTAAAAGCTTTTTGGTTTTAGCCCTCTCATTTAAGTCTATGATTTGGCCAAATTTTTAGTAAAAATTTACACCAGCAAAAATGTTTTAAGTTTGTGTTTCCAGTACACATAATTTTATTTATGAATTATATAATTTACTACCACTGATATTAAATATTAATAATGCTTGATTTTTAAATTATTTTTTGACTATTTTGGAGAGAGAGAGAGACAGAGCATGAGCAGGGGAAGGGCAGAGAGAGAGAGGGAAACACAGAATCCAAAGCAGGCTGCAAGCTCGGAGCTGTTATCACAGAGCCTGATGCAGGGCTCAAACCCACAGACTGCAAGACCATGACCTGAGCTGAAGTCGGACGCCCAACTGACTGAGCCACCCAGGTGCCCCTAAATTATTTTAGATAAAGGTAAACATAAACAGAAGTTCAAATCTCTCCCCTTCCAGTAGATTATCTTGTGCATAACCTGGGATATATACACCCCACTCTGGAGATCATTGTTCTGAACCACCAAAGGCTGATTTTTTTGACGAACGCTGAGAATATTATTAATGTCAGCAAAAGACTTCAGTGTAAATAAGTAGCTAGAGTTGACAAAGTGTCACCAGGACCTCAATGAGCATATTTGCTGATAATGTAAGAAGCCCTGAGCTGACTTTTGCACAGTGATGTTTGTTTCCCCTTACTTGATTTATGGAGATAGCAGGATGATCTGAATTGGTAGGAGTAAAGACCAATTTGCTTTTGACTGCTGATGTAGGATGCAGTGCTTTTGACTCTACTCCTTTCTTTATCACCAAATTCCTAGAACTGAGCTTGGTTCTGGACTAAGTTTTTGGCAAAGATACTTAGAATTCAACTTGGGCTAATTCCTAGGGAAATTTAATGATTCAGAGCTTAGGGGACCTTTGTTGTAAGGATTAGTTAACTAGATGGCGATTAAGCAGCTAGGGAGGAAGGCACTGTCTGTAAGGATAGGTCATGCTGTGTGGCATAGCATAGTTCCATTGGTCCAAGATCAGGGGAGACCATGGGCCTTATCTACAGAACTTTACACTCTTGGAGCAGCTCTATGTAGGATTTGGGCATCTGCTTCTGAGATAGTAGAGGGGAAAAAATCTCCTCACTTGGTGTCCACCTCCTCAATCTATCTGCATAAAGGGATTACCACATAGAACCAGGCCCACTTATATCTTTTTAATTGGTGGTTGTTTTTGAATTGTTGTTTAAGAGACAGGTTATGTTTTCTGTTTTGCCTTTGGGTAAAGTAGGGAAGATGAGGAAAAGCAGAGTTTCTTGTTTTTCCAGTCTAAACTACTTTGGAAATTTGAGAGGGATTTTGAAGGAAGAGAGTTGCTAAGAAAAAGAAGTTACAGCAGCCAGTATGTCCACAGCCTGGCATCAGAGTGTTGAAAGCTATGGCAAAGAGATGGCAGATGTTTCAAGGCCTCTGTCTTCCCTGTCCAGGGCACTCTGATGAATTTTTCCTAGCATTATCAAATTCTAAGGGATACCAATATGGGAGAGGGCAGATCAGAAACAGATATAGCTCAAGATTTCAAACTAAGTTTCAAAATAAGCACGGACTGTATCGATTATTTTATAATCCTACTTCCTAATATAACTACTTCCTAATAAACTTCTTTTTTAATGTTTATTTATTTTTGAGAGAGAGAGACAGAGAAAGTCAGAGCATGAACATGGAAGGGGCAGTGAGGGAGGGAAACACAGAATCCGAAGCAGGCTCCAGGCTCTGAGCTGTCAGCACAGAGCCCAACCTGGGGTTGGAACTCACAAACCATGAGATCATGACCTGAGCCGAAGTTGGACACTCAACTGACTGAGCCACCCAGGTACCCCAAAATTTCTTAAATCCACCTTTTATCCCCTGTCTACATTTTCTCTCAGTTGATTCCCCAGAAAAGACTGAATTACTGAATTGGTGTCTAAAGTGTCACTAAAAACTTGAAAATCTTTTGAAGGGTGTTAATAGGACATTCAGAGGAGATTCTTTTTTTTAAGCAATATGACCACTATTTAAGGTGGACCTTTTCTGTCTATTTGCAAAAAAATAAATCAATGTAAACAATTGACTATATTAAACTATGTTTAAATATGTTGTTTGCCTTCTTAGACTATAGACAAGCTGGTGGAAGTAGGAGTGTGGGCTGGTAATTTGGCCAGAAACTCCTAGAACTGGTCAGGAAAGTTTTAGTCAATACCTATTTTTTTACAATAAATTTTGTGTAGCAAACTGAGGTATTCACAGTCATGCCATTGATTTTTAATGCTGCTCTTACACTATTATAATAAGAATTCAATACATGTTGGTTATTGTTGCAGATGATGTGTCTCCTGATGACTGCCTTTGAAAAGATAAACCTTATTTAACTTTTCTTTCCTTCACTCTCTTCTATCTCCTAAATCTATTCAAAAGCCCCAAGCAAGTACCTGCTAGCATCTGACTAAATAAAAGCTACTACTAAAAAGCCAGTAAGTGTTTCTAAGTCCATTTTTCTTTGCCTTGACTCTCAAGGGGCCAGCTTGTCACTTTGTTGACAGGTATCAGAGCACTTCATGCTTCATTGGAGATGCATTTAAAATTTCCAAGTTGCCAGCTCATTAGCACAAAATTGGGCTTCATTCAGGAATCTCTTTCTCTCAGTGTCCCAACTGTACTTTTCAAAGTGTTCCAACCTTGATGGCCCGCTCCAAAACAATGGATAAAGACCACAGGGAAATGAGAGATGAATGTTAATTAGTCAGTCTTGAAGGAGTGAAACATGGGTGAAGGCAAAGTACAGTGGGGCAAAAAGCTGAGATTATCTGTGCCAGCAGAAGGATAATGCATGATTTTATTAACTGTTCACAGGTCACTGGATGTCAGAGCTCCAAGGGCCCTCAGAGATCATCTAGTCAGATCCCCATGTTTTATCAGTAAGGGTAAAAGAAGCCACAAGAGGGGAAAGGGACTTGTCCAAGGTCAGTCAGCTCTTCCCATTTTCCAGACACGAGCTGGCTTTTGGTTATATGACCTTTATGCAATCCATTTTCAATTACTCAGGCCACTCACTGCTAGCCCAGAAATCGCTTGGAAAATCCAAAATGACACCTAAGTTAACCATCATTTACATTGGGCTTTGTGATGTGTGTTTATACTGACATTCCAGTGTGTCTGGGTCCAATCTGAGAATTCCCAACACTTGAAATGAAACAAGAAAGCCACCCTAAAAGTCTGATTCAGGAAGGGCTGGGATGTTTGTCAGCCTTACTGAATAAGCAGTATCAAATAATGGTACACAGCCTCTCAAGCAGGGCATGTTATCCTCAGCAAGTTTGTTGATTCACAGTTTCCCTGGGCCTCAGCCAGACTTATGAATGGGGTGCTGGAAAGGGAAAACAAAACATTTTATAAAAGAATATATGCATCTTCTCTCCCTGCCGCCCCCTTCCTCCTTCCTTCCTTTCCTTCCTTCCTTCCTTCCTTCCTTCCTTCCTTCCTTCCTTCCCTTTTCATTTTTTTTCCTTGATAGAAAAATGAGCAGCTGTTTTATCTTCTATGTAAACAAATATGCGGTTGAGCCATTGACCTGGAGAACTGGCTATCAGGAAGCAAAACAATAAATGGAAGACATGCTGTAATGAAGAGGTGGAGTGGAGGAAAGACTAGTAAACAATAATTTTTAAAAGCATCAAAAAGTCAGGAGAAGTAAAAAGGAACCAGTTGCATAAATCAGTAAGTGCCCAGGGTCTGGGAAAGAATTGGTTTGGAGTATAGTCCGAGGGACCTTCAATCAATTTCATCTCCTGATCCAGACTCATCTGGACTCTAGGATTGTGCCAGCTACCCATAATTTACTGCTTTGTTGTCTGCAGATTCTTGCACTTGTGCTAAATTGGTATTATTACACTCAACACATCTGTCCTGAGGAGGATGCTGCTAGTGACTGAGAAAGGGCAGTAAACAGAAAAGCGGCATGCGTAGTTGACCTGATGCTTATAGTCCAATAAAGAGTCCCTGCAAGGACTCAGTGGCAGCCCCAGTGGCAGAAGGGAATGCAAAATGCTTAAGCTTTTCCTGCAGCAATAATTAAGATTTTAGTTTAAAAGGTCCCCCCTCCTTTCATTTTCTGGCCTAGAATAAACAGAGATCTTGTTGATGTAACAAAGTGCTTAATTAACTCGAGGTGGTACTTAATATCAATACTTAATGAAGGGAAGACTTGCTATTGGTAACAGTAATATAGATAATTGAGTTGCATGAATAAAAAATGGGTAGAGTGAATGCAGACTAATGTACATCAACAGGAAAAATCTATTAGTATTCATTAGTTAGGCTCCTGTTTATGGCGCTTTGTTAGCCTAAGGAAGCACTTTTAGATGGCTGATCCTTTTTGAAAGTCCTGCCTGATGCTGAGGGCCTTCTGCAGATGCCAAAGGAATGAGTCATTCAAATAGAACTTCTGAAATTCAAGTACAGCACTTTGCCTTTTTTTTTTTTTTTTTTTTTGGCAGCAGGCAGCACTGACTGTGAAGTAATAATGATAATGACAATGGAAATAAGAATGTGATCCTAATTAATTTGCTGAAAGTTGTTCCCCATTTACCAATATTGGCTTGTTTTGTCTTGAGTGGTGGCCCAGGTACTGGAACAAAGGTATATATATATTCAATGTCACTTGGCTAACTTATGATTTGTCAGACAAAGGTTAATTAAAAAAAACACAAATGTTGGGTTAGCAGCAATAAATTTAATAAGTCTGTGATTTAACTTAGAATTTCAATTTATTTGATGGAGATTTAAAATCCTGAATTAACATTTTTCTCTGTACTCAGGAGGTCTCAACTGCCAAATTGTACATGAGCTGGCCAACCTAAACCTCAACAATATTCTGACTTGCATGCTGGGGGATAGATTGGAGGGGTGCTATAAAAGACTGAGAAAAAGATTGGAAGAAGAGTAGAAATGTAAAAACACCTGCAGAAAGGACCAACCTTTAGTTGCCCACTTCCCTAAACACTGTATGGCTTAATCATCCTCACCTCACTTGTCCTGAGGAGAAAAACAAACAAGCAAACATCTCTTCCTGATTTTATCAGTGGAGTGGATTTTTTTTTTTTTACCTAACCATCTCTGTGGACATATGAACTTCAGACAGTAACCTAACCTTGAGGCTGAGTGCCATGTGTGCTTTGTTCATTTCAGTATGTCTAGCACTTAGCATGCTGATCTGTGCATGCTAGAAATTTACTAAAAACTTGAGGAATGATTAATGGATGGATGAAATGACTTCTGCCACCATGGATGGAACTGATGTTCTAATAGGTATACTTCACCTTAGTGGTAGAAGGAATATAAAAGTAGCCATAATCAAGCCCTCCCCGCCCCCCATCACAGCGGGGACATTCTGCTTTGCTTTTCTTTTGCCTACCTTACCTGCTATTATTTATCCCTTTGCTTTCAATGCCCTCCAGCCTGAATACCTCTCTGCCAAGATTGCCCTGGTCAATGGAAATTCTGTAGGCTGTGGTGAAACAGTGAACACCCATGTTTCCAGATTTTGGTGAATTCCCACTATGTTCCAGGACCCTAGAAGCACTCTTCTAGGCACTTGTTGGAGACATAGGTAAATGATCAGGTACTTTGTTTGTACATACTTTTTTGAATTTGCAATGCCACTCACAGCATACTGAGCTGGAAGCTCAAGGTCTTCAGAGTCAACTCCCTTGCTATGATCATCAGAGCTCACAATGATTGAGGACTTAACTGCTCTCAGATATTTCATGTGTTGACAACCCTGTGAGGTAGGTACTCTTGTTATTTATACTTCACATATCAGGTAATTGAGACACAAAGAGGTCAGGTAACTTTCTCCAGGTCACACAGTTAGGAAGTACTAGAACCAAAATTCAAACTCAAATTTATCAGACTTCAAAGGCTGACCAAAGATAGGAAAGGACTTGCCAAAAGTCATTTTGCTGCAGCCTAGCTCTTCTGTCTGTAATTTGTGGGCATGTTTTGTTATGCCATGCTGCTCCTTCAGCTCACACTGTCCCATTCCTTCCAAACATTATTCTCATTTAGAAGCACTTGTCTTCCCAGATGAACCATGGATTCCTCCAGAGCAGAAATTGCATTATTTCTGTGTTGTCTCCTTCCTGAAGGGTTTGCCCAAGCTTTGCCTTCAGTAAGTAATGACCTGTGATGAGCTTCTTAGCTGTTTCTTGGAGCTTCCTGGAGCCATCCCCCAGTACTACTTGAGGCTCAGAGGTTGGGAGGAACCAGGATGTCGAATTTTGGGTAAGGGGTCGTCTCACCACCTGCTTTCTGTTTTGTTCTCTACAACACAGATTGAAGATGGGGGCAAGGCAGCCTTGTCCCAGAAGATGAAAACCGGTGATGAACTGGTGAATATCAATGGCACTCCACTGTATGGATCCCGCCAAGAGGCCCTCATCCTCATCAAAGGCTCCTTCCGGATCCTCAAGCTGATAGTCAGGAGGTAAGGCACAGGGAGATTTTCTGTAAGGAACAGGGACCGCTGAGACCACTTGGTTGGTACTAAAGCCTCAATACAGTTATGTCTCTTATCAGTATCATCAGAGAAAGAGGTGTTTCTCATAAACCGAATTTTGCAGACAGCTGAAGCAGAGTGGCATAGGAGAAAGGGTCTTTGGTTCAACTCATGACACTGCCACATATTACCCATGTCACCTTAGTTCACATCGATGGCACTACCCGTGTCATCTTGGTTAAACTTATTTCACATCTGCAAGACTTGGTCTCCCTATTTGCTACTGAGAGAACTAAATGACTCCATACACACCAAGAGCCTATCTAACCTGATGTTCTTCTGTACCCTTCATAACAGGCTGCCACTGCTCAATCACATAGATTTATTTCTTTTTCAACTTTTTATTTAAATCAATGACACCTATTTAAAGAGACCCTACTACCAGCCATGATAGGCATTCTGGAAGCTGTGGCAACCTCTAAGATAGAAACGCTGCCCTTGAGGAATATATAGCCTGATAGGGGAGACAAGACACATGTGTGACAAATTAATTAGCGATACATTTTTGAAAAAAAGCTATAAAGGAGATTTCACAGGGTGAAGGGTGATTGTCAAATGGATTGTTCAGACAGAATTTCCTACTATAATTCAAGAGAAAGTACTTCAGAAGAGATTGATAGGGTAAAAGTTCAGAGAGGAGGTGGAATTTGAGCTAAACTTTAGGTAGAATTAGACAAATAAGACATCAGGAGGAGAAAGGCACTCAAGAGAAGTAGAGTGACATAAGCAGAAGGAAGGTAAAGACGTATTTGAGCATAGTTGTGCTGTTGCTACTACATATCTGGTTGTTGATAAATTTTCCATATGGCTTCTTTTTCATTTTGCTGCTGTATCTTTGCTCTGTACTACTGGAGCTCATACTTCTCCCTTCTATTAGTTTCCTGCATCCTGTATACATGCCTGAGTTTCTCCATCTTAATTATTTTTATTAAAAAAATATTTTAAGCCATCTTCCCATCATCATACTTCCCCTTCTGGCTGCTGCCCCATCTTTCTCCTTTTGTTAATACTTAGTCTCTTAAAAGAAGAGTGTGTACTCACCACCTTCATCTACAGTTTAGCTTTCCACCCACCGCAGTCCGAATTGTGCCTCTAGAACCCCACTGAAACTACTCTGTCAAAAGCTACATATTACTTCCTAATTGTCAAAGTCAATGGATTATTTTCAGTCTTTATCATGTGTGACTGGCATATGACATTTGACATTGTTGCTCTGGATTATGTCCTCCTTGGTGAAATTCTCCTTTCTTGCTTGCACGACACATTTTCTTGTTCTTTTCCTACCTCTCAGCTCATTTTTTAAATATTTATTTTTATTTCAAGTTTTTATTTAAGTTCCAATTAGTTAACATATATGGTAAAATTGGTTTAGGCGTAGAACTTGGTGATTCATCACTTACATACAACACCCAGCACTCATCACAAGTGCCCTCCTTAATACCCATCACCCATTTAGCCCATCCCCTGCCCACCTCCCTACATAAACTCTCAGTTTGTTCTTTATAGTTAAGAGTCTCCCATGGTTTGCTTTTTTTTTTTTTTTTTTAATTTCTTTCAAGAGTAATCAGGTTTTTTTAACTTAAATTCAAGTTAGTTAACATACAATATAATCTTGGCTTCTTGACTAGAACCTGGTGATTCATCTCTTACATATGACTCCCAGTGCTCATCCCAAAAAGTTCCCTCCTTAATGGCCATCACCCATTTAACCCATCCCCCCACCCCATCTCCAGCAATCCTCAGTTTGTTCTCTGTATTTAAGAGTCTCTTATGGCTTGTCATCTTCTCTGTTTGACTGATGAATGGATAAAGATGTGGTGTGTGTATATATATATATATATATATATATATATATAATGAAATATTATTTGACAATGAAAAATAATGAAATCTTGCCATTTGCAACAACTTGGATGGAACTCGAGTGTATTATGCTAAGCGAAATAAGTCAGCCATAGAAAGACAGATATCATATGATTTCACTCACATGTAGAATTTGATAAACTCAACAGATGAACATAGCGGGAGAAATCATTTGCTTTTTAACACCAGGCTCCTCTACTACCTGATCTTCCTCTGATCATCCATTAAATGTTGGTGTTTTCTCTAGTTCCACTCTTTCTAACTTCATTAATATACCGTGGAAAACCTCACTCAGTTATAGAGCTTCAATTATCATTTATATGTATCTGTGACTATATCTTTTGAGCCCCAGACCCATATAGTCAACTGCCTACTAGACATCTATACTTGAATGTCTCAAAAGCATTTCAAGCACAATATGCTCAAAACCTAACATATAATCTTCTCCTCCAAACCCCTTATCTCTGTGCCTGGGATCATCTATGCCCTCAACCAAACCAGAAACACAGAAGCCATCTGTAATTCTTCCACTGTTCTCATGCTCTACATCCAATTGATTTATCTCGAGGGAATACATAAGGGAGAAAGGGTTTTAAGTTAGTAAGGGTGAGGTTACATAGGATCCCATTGATTTATTGGATAACTTGCTGGTACCTAAGGTTAAGCTATCCCTGCTCACATACCTGGATAGGAAGGGACATGTTAATAAATGCCTTACACAATAGACACATTGTTACTGATTCAGTCTTGAATTGGTCAGGATTTACGTTTTAGATAAGGCTTCTTGGAGAGGTCACTTGGTAGTTTTTCCTTTAGAGTCAGATCCATGTATGGCACTGCCTAGTTCCATCACGTGGGAAATAATAGTTCCTATGTAATGGCACTGTTGTGATGATTATATAAGGCAATTTATATAAAATGCCTTTCATGTAGTGAATTCTCAAGGAATCTCATTCCCATTCCTTTCTCTGGGGTATAAAAGAAGCATAATTGGAGTAACTAAGCATTATTAAATAAGGAGAACATCAGAACTCTAATGTGCTTTGCAGCCTAACCTTCAAAGTACAAAATTCACAGGGAAATCATTAGGGGTGACAAAGATGTGGACATGAAATAGAGGTCCCTGTGAGATACTGGTTATACACAGATACCAGCACTTGGAGGGAGTGTAGATACCATCCATGGTGGCTTCTGAGTCAGTCCTAAAAATGAGAGTATCTGGGTGTGTCACCTACTCAATCTCTCCTGGTGAGCTCCATGTTCTCTTTGTTCCTGCTGTAGCAACATCTCAGGAATGGTTGTAATCCTGGCTTTGGAGATAGTAGGGCCCTTTGGTTTTCATGGTGTGGCAGGTCCTATGGCTCCCAGAACCTACTCTGTCTACCCTTTCAGCCTCCCATCTCAGCCGCCTATTGGAGGAGGGGCTCAATGACATAATTTATTAGGTGATGCTGCCCTCTTGTGGAAAACTGAAACTTCATGTATGGATTACCCCAGGAATGGTACAGGGAGGGCATTTATTTATTCCCCCTTTCTTAGTCCAGATGATTTCTTGGATTTATGAAGGAACTCTTAGCACATAAAAGAAATGTTATCTCCCTGAGATTTAATATTTAGCCTAGTGTTTTATACTAAAGTAGAAAAACTTTGGTTTGAGTAAGCAATCAACTGGCAAAGATTCAACACTCAGCTTTAGGTCTGTACTTGAGCCCTTTGGGATGAATATAATGAGAAAGAAGAACTTTAGAAAATGGCCTATTCTGAAAAGCCAGGCCAGCTTTTTCTCCTATATTTCTTTTTAGACAATGGTCAACTAAGTCAGAAATCTAGGTATTAACCCTCAACTCTTCTCACTTGTCCCAACCCCCTTCAATCTAAGTAATTCCAAGTCTTGATGATTCTACTTGCTATAAACCTCTCTGCAGCCTGTCTCAATCCAATTACTCATGATTTCTTACCTGGACTATTGTAAGAGTCTTTTCACTGGCTTCTCATCTTTTGGTTTTACCTCCTTCTAATAAGTCCATTTTCCAAATAAGGCCAAATAAATTTTCCAAATAAATGACCATGTCATTTATCTATTTGGAAACAAAACAAAACAGGATCAATAACCATATAATCATTTTGGTCCCAAGAGATTTATTTTGCATTTATATTTATATCCTTATAATTAAGTATTTTATATTCATGAGACATATTTTTACATCCAAATATTTAAATAAATAACTATTGGCAATACAAGAAGAAAACTTACAGAAATGTCTTTATGGAAGACTTCCCACAATTTAGCTATGACATATAAAGTAAGTAAAAATAAGCACTTAGAATATATGAAAAACATAATTCATCAGATTTAATTAATACCAAAGATTATATTTGATGGACAGTGAATATACCCTCTTTTCAAATATCCAGAGAACATTTTTTAAATGATCATATGGTATACAACAAAGAAAATCTTTGCATACTGTTACAAGTAGAAATCATACTTGCCCTGTTCTCTGATGATAATGTAAAACTTCTACAAATTTAGAAACAAAGCTAAACAAAAGTCTTCCATTGCTATAATATTTCAGAACACATTTATATGCAAGTATTAGACAAAAGAAACACTGGCTTCTAGTGACTCATAAAAAATAACAAAAATGAGATCAGGACTTATAAAAACTTTGAGAGCAATATTCAGAAGTAAATTAATAACCTTAAATATTTCATTATTAAAAATGAAGAATGAGATTACATGATTAAGAATCCAATATAATATTAAGCCAAGGGCTATGTTGTTTTTATGGGGAGATGAATTAAGTATATAAGCCTCCAGCAAATTTAATTAAGAAAACAAAGATAAATTATAAATAAAATTTAAATGATAAATGGAATATAACAACAAATACAAAGAAGTTTTCTTAAATTATAGGAAACTACTGTAATTTTACCTCAATAAATTTGAAAATCTCACCAAGTTTGAAATATAAAATGTTAAACACCAAGCATTAGTAAGAAATTTAAAACTTAAATGGGCCTGCAACTGTAGAAACCTTGAAAACAATTATCAAAGAGAAACTACCAACAATACTTTAGGGCCACATGTTTTTTTCTTCACATTTTCTAGGAATAGCTAATTCTATAACAATATTATAGAATTGTTATAGAACACTGTTATAGAAATGAAAATCTTACAGAGTTATTCACATTGATTTTGAAACTAGCATCATTCTAATACCAATATCTGATGGACGGTTCCAAAAAGAATATTCTCTTCAGTTTGTAAGCTTAAATACAAAACCTATAAATGAATTTTATCAAATCTATTTCAATAAAATTGCACAATAACAATTCATAGCAAATGTTAAAAGGTAATTTTTTAAAAGGTAAAAATCTTAACTCATAATGATATAAAAATGAACATATGTTAAAGATTTTATTGAGGAAATTGTAAGGTGTTACAACGAGCTCAAAGGATAAGTCAAAGAAGCACAAATTTAATTTAAAACAACAATAGACCAGAATAACCAATTAAGAGCTATAAGGAGAAATACATTCCATTCATGATAGCAACCAAACACAAAAAATTCTTAGGAATGGCCTTAAGAATAAATATGTATGACAGAAAGAGGATGTATATGGTAAAAATTATAGAACTATACAGAATGAGAAAATGTGTATAAGTAATTTTTGATCATGTGGGTAAAGTCTCAGGTCATTGTATTAAATGATAAAATAAAAAAGCCAAGACACAATTTAATGGACAGTGTGTTCATATGTCCTGATTTAGGCATGCTCTCTATATACAACTTCCAAAGCATTATTCCTCCACCCTCATGCAGAATCTCTTCACTTTTGAAATCCAAATATGCAGGCTTTGGAATTTTCCTTTCCCTACCACTGGCATCTATCAGCCTCCAGGTCATTCTCCCACTTCCATTTTATACTTTGGCACTTGCTTCACCATCATCTTCCCTACCTCAATTCATACTGTCATACTGAAAGATTTCATTGTCCTTGTAAAGGATCACAAACTTTAGTTTTATGAGTCTTTGATTATAACTTCAGCAATAAACTCTCTATAGCAGGAGCTTCCTCCTCTGACTGTACTATGGACCTTGCCAATCTTTCATTCAACATGTATTAATTGAATATCTAACTTATGCTAGAATCTGGAGAATCAATCATGAATAACATAGGTATGGTCTCTGCTCTCATGGCCTCTGACACTTTCCAGTCTTTCTGACAGGGTTCCTTGAATCACAGGACAAAGAAAGTCAGTTGAGTTCCATTATCTTAGTATCCTCAAGGATGACACATAACTAGAAGCATTCTAGATGCATAAAAGAGAAGTTAACTTATTGCATACAATGGATGCTTTTGGGCTGTGATTCTTGCTAGTGAACATCACTTAAGAACTTGTTAAAATGCAGATTATTGGATACCACCAGAGACCTACTGACTCAAAACTCTGGGGCGCATGCCAAGCAATGTGTTTTAACAAAGCTTTCCAGGTGAAAAGCATACAGTTTGAGAATGACTGCCTCAAGGCATTAAAGGATTAATTAAAGGATTTTCAGGAATCTGTTTTGAAAGACTAAATTCACCTTTCTGATAGCAATCTCTTCTCCTTTTAGCTTTCTCATACTCCATTCTCTTCACAGCTACTTTTTAATATCATCAAAGTCTCAAATATCATTTTCTCCTATTCTTCCAGTCTCCTATAATCACCATGGCCCATGACTCTCCTTACTCTACTCACTGAATCTGAGCATCTTCATTCATTCATGGTTTTAACTACCACCTCTGTGCTCATAACTGTATCTCTAGTTCTAATCTGTCCCCAAAATTCATATGTACAGTAGCCTGGCAAAAATCTCCATGGGAAAACCCAACAGTAAATGCATTGCAATGTGTATAAATCTGAATTCATTATCTAGCTTATAAAACTCTCCTTCCAATAGCACTTGGTGATACTTTCATCCACCTAGTCATCCAAGTGAGAAACCCAAGTCGTTCTTGACTTCTTTCTCTCCTCACTAAGCCATGTTAATTTTACCTTCCAGATGCTTCTATAATTTATCCTCTTCTCAACATTTCCATTACTTTTTCCCTGGTTCAGGTCCTCATTATCTCACCCTTGGACTTTTTCAGTAGCCTCTCAGCTGTCTCAGATCTGTCTGCCAAAGTGTTGCCACAGAGATATATCTAAAATACAGATTCAATTATATCAATCCCCTGCTGAAAACTTGTCAGTGGTCGTCATTGCCCAAAGGCATGGTGTGTGTGTGTGTGTGTGTGTGTGTGCGTGCGCCTATGGTATATATATACACACCATGGTATATATATTTTATAGCTTCATCCCTACCCTTACCTACAACTTCATCTGGCATTCCTTATCTTTTATTTTAGAGCAATAACATTGCCCAAGAATTTCATGCTGTTTATCAATTATGTGACTCTGTTCATTCTCTGCTTTTTACTTGGAGCCTACTTTCCCCTTTCTTTGCTTACTTAATGCCTTCATATTAACATTCTTTAAGACTCAGCTCTGGGGTTAATGTTTATAGGATACTTTCTTTAATGCCTTAGGTTAAGTTAGGTGGCCTTCTTCTGACTCCCAGAGAACCATAGAACTCTAGCTTTTATCACATTGTATTGAAATAATTTGTTTCTGTATTAATCTTCCACATTAGACTAGACAGGGGTAGGCACACTTTAGCCCATGGGCTAATTCTGGCCCACTACCTGTTTTTGAGTGGTCTGCTAGCCATGAGTGTTTTTTAAAATATATTTTTAAATGGTTGGGGAGATAAAAAATCAAAAGAAAAATAGCATTTCATGACATGTGAAAATTATATGAAAGTCAAATTTCAGTGTCCATAAATAAAGTTTTATTGGAACAAAACTATGCCTATTCAACAACAGTACAGTTTAGTAGTTCTGATTGAAACTCTATGACCTAAAAAGCCTAAAAGTGCTTTTTATGTGGGCCTCTACAGATAAAACATTTTGCCAACTCTTGGGGGCATGAGAGAAGGCACTGCTTTGTATGTATTGTTGTATCCCTAGCATCTAATATATGTATGGCCCATTGGAAGGATTCAGAATTTTTTATTTATACATCTTGATATAGGGAAGCAGAGAATATGAGTAACTGGTCCACTTGGTAGTTATATTGTCATGGTCACCTGAACTGGCAGGTAAGATTGTATTCAGTCTCTTGTGAGTATGCTTATTTGTGACTCTTGTTTTTCAGTAACTGATCAGCTCTAGACACACTGATCAAAAAACAAACAAAAAATCTAGTTTTTGTCCTGAAAACCTAATGTCCAGATCTTAGATCAACATGAATATGAAAAGGAACTACCATATTTTGGGGCTTTGTCCAGTCTACCCGCCAACTTCCCTAGTTGATCTCTCTCTGTTGTTTTCATTATACCCATGTGATCTACAATTAAATGGAAGCTGTTAAACTGTTAAAACTGATTAAAACTGTAATTATCCTGTTGTGTATTAATATACCAGGGATATGCTGCCTCACTAAAGCCAATAGGCATGTCCCAGCCCTGTGCCTTCCCACTGTTCCACTAAAGCCAGTGGGCATGACCTGGTCCTACTATCTTGCTCTGCCTTATTAAAACCAGTGGACATGTGTAGTCAACACAGGATAAACCCCTTGATCTCCTGGATATTATGGCCAGGGGCCTTGCATCTCTAGGTCAATAGGACTGAAAAATTCAGAGACACAGTTCTGGTCAGGCTACTACTACCAGGGCATTGCACAGGCAGCAGGCACCCCCTGAGTCTTCCCATGAAAAAAGCCTATTTACTTGTCCTGGAGCTTCAACCTTAGGGATAGGTGTCAGGTTTCCCATACATATAGAGGCTAAGGAGATACTCTTAGGGAACATAGGCTGGGGAATGCCATATTTGCCTTGTTACAGTTTGCTGGTACCCTCCAGAAAGGAGCTTGTACATTGTTCAGAGCCCTGATTTTTGCAACTGTTGCCTAGGGGAAACCTCCAGATTGCTGGGACAGGCCAGCAAGGATTATGACTGCAGTCCCACATGCCTGTATATATTTGCATACATTAAAACCTGCTGCCTGAGGGGCTGACTTCCAATCAGCCTGAAACTAGGTGCTGACTGAGAGGACAGATCTTGGCATACCCTCAAAAACTGGCAACTATTAAGAATAAATCAGGCTAGTTAAATAATCACAAACATTTCAGAGACAACTAAAAGCAAGGGCAAAGTTAAATGATAAGGTTTATCACCTACACAGGCTGCTCCTCTAAGGCTGGGAGCTAGAGCTGTTTCACCTAATACATAGAAACAAACAGACAGTCAAGCAAAATGAGGAAACAGAAAAATATGTTCCAAGCAAAATAACAAGATAAAACCTCAAAAAGAAATCTTAATAAAATAGAGATAAGTAATTTACTTGATAAAGAGTTTAAAGTAATAGTCATAAAGATGTTCACCAAACTTTAAAGAACAATGGATAAACACAAGAACTTCAACAAAGAGATAGAAAATATGAGAATGTACCAAACAAGTCACAGAGCTGAAGAATACAATAACTGAACTGAAAAGTACACTAGAGGAGTTCAATGGCAGACTAAGCAGAAGAAAGTATCAGTGATCTGGAAAACAGGGCAGTGGAATTCACCCAAACAGAACAGTGAAAAGAAGAACTTTAGAAAGTGAAGATTACTTAAAGGACTTACGGGAAACACCAATCAAAATAACATTTACATTATAGGGGTTCCAGAAGGAGAAGAGAGAGAGAAAGGGGCAGAAAACTTATTTGAACAAATAATGGCCAAAAACCTCCCTAACCTGAAGAAGGAAACAGACATCCAGATCCAGAGAGCCCAGAGAGTTTGAAATAAAATGAACCCCAAAGATCCACACCAAGACACATTATAATGAAAATGTCAAAATTTAAAGAGAAAATATTAAAAGCAGCAAGAAAAAAAAAACTTCCACACACAAGGAAACCCCCATAAGGCTATCAGCAGATTTTTCAGCAGAAAGTTTGCAGACTAGAAGAGAGTGGCATGATATATCCAAAGTGCTGAAAGGAAAAAACTTCCAACAAACAATATTCTGTCTGGTAAGGTTATTGTGGAGAATTGAAGGAGAGGTAGGGTTTTCTAGACAAATAAAAGCTAAGGGAGTGCATTACCACTAAACTGGTCTTATAAGAAAGTTTAAGGGACTTCTTTAAACTGAAAAAAAGGTACTAATTAGTAATGAGAAAATTTATAAAAGTAAAAATCTTATTGGTAAAAGTAAATATATAGTAAAGGTAGTGAATTAATCACTTATACATCACTTAATATGAAGATTAAAACAAAAAAGGAGTAAAATAACGATGGCTACAATAATTAGTGAAGAGACACAAAATAAAAATATGTAAAATATAACATCAAAAATATAAAATGGGGGGATGGAATAAAAAGGTAGAGCTTTAGAATATGTTCAAACTGAACTTGCTATCAACTTACAATTGACCACTTTATATATATAGGCTATTACATGTGAGATTCGTAGTAATTACAAAATAAAAACCTATAGTTGATACACAAAAGATGAGAAAGGAATATAAGCATAACACTAAAAAAAGCCATCAAACCACAAGGGAAGAGAGCAAGAGAAAACTAATGATGAGAAAGGAACTAAATAGCCAGAAAACAATTAACAAAATGGCAGTAAATATATACTTTGCTTTAAATATAAATGGACTAAATTCTCCAAGAAGATATAGAGTGGCTGAATGGATTTAGAAAACAAGACAAATTTATATGTTGCCTACAGGAGACTCACATCAGATGTAAGGACACACATAGATTGAAAGTGAAGGGTTAACAGACTCTTAACTATAGAGAACAAACTGATGGTTACCAGAAGGGAGGTGGGTGGGGAGATGGGTGAAACAGGTGGTGGGAATTAATGAGTGTACTTGTCAATGAGCATTAGGTGATGTATGCAGTTGTTGAATCACTACATTGTACACCTGAAACTAATATAACACTGTTAACTATATTGAAATTATTTTTTTAATTTTTAAAAATTAAAAAAAAGAAAGTGAAAGGATAGAAAAAGATTTTTCATGCAAATATGAATCAAAAGAAAGCTGGGTTACCTATACTTATATCAGACAAGATAAATTTTAAAACCAAATAGTTAATAAAAGACAAAGATGTGTATTATATAATGGAATAGGGATCACTTCAACAAGAAGAGAAATAAAATTTGTAAATATTTATGTACCCAACATAGGAGTGCATAAATATAAAGCAAACATTAACAGACCAGAAGGGAGAAATTGACAATACTACAATAATAGTAGGGGGCATTAATATCCCACTTACATTAATGGTTAGATCATCCAGACGAAAAATCAATAAGGAAACATCGGCTTTAAATGAAAAATGATAGCAGATGGACTTAATAGATATATCCAGAACATTCCATCCAAAATCACCAGAATACACATTGTTCACAAGTACACACAGAACATTATCCAAAATAGATATGTTAAACCACAAAACATGTCTCAATAAATTTAAGATTGAAATCATATCAAACATCTCTTCCAATAGCAATGGTATGAAAGTAGAAATCAATTACAAGAAGAAAACTATAAAAGTCACACATATATGTATATTAAACAATGTGTACTGAACAACTGATGGGTCAATGAAAGAATCAAAGGAGAAATAAAATATCTTGAGACAAATGAAATTGAAATACAACATAGGAAAATCTATGGGATGCAGCAAAATCAGTTGTAAGGGAAGTTCATAGAGATAAAGGCCTACATCAAGAAACAAGAAAAAATTTAAATCTAACAGTACACATAGAGAAACTAGAAAAAAGAACAAATGGGGCACCTGGGTTTCTCAGTTGGCTAAACCTCTGACTTTAGCTTAGGTCATGATCTCACAGTTTGTGAGTTTGAGCCCCATGTCGGTTTCTGTGCTGACAGCTCAGAGCCTGGAGCCTGCTTCAGATTCTATGTATCCCTCTATCTCTGCCCCTCCCCTGCTTGCTCTCTCTCTCTGTCTCAAAAATAAAAAAAAACATTCAAATTTTTTAGAAAAAAAAAGAACAAATGAAACTTGAAGTAAGTAGAAGGAAGGAAATAATAAAGATCAGAGATGAAATAAAGACTAAAAAGACACTAGAAAAGATCAGTGAAACTGAGAGTTGATTATTTGACAAGATAAAATTGATAAACCTTTAGCTAGACTAAGAAAAAAATAAGGGCTCACATAAATAAAATCAGAAATAAAAAAGAAATTACAACTGATACCACAGAAATACAAAGGGTCATAATAGACTACAATGAACAATTATACATTAACAACTTGAACAACCTAGATGAAATGGATAAACTCCTAGAAACATAAAATCTTCCAAGATTGAATCATGAAAAAATAAAAAATCTGAAGAGACTTGTTACTAGTAGGGAGTAAAATAATCAAACAGTAATAAAAACAGTAATCAAAAGCCTCCCAACAAACAAACTCCAGGACCAGCTGGCTTCACTGATGAATTATACCAAACATTTAAAGAAGATTTGATACATATCTTACTCAGACTCTTCCAAAAATTTTAAAAGGAAGGGGTGCTTTCAATCTCTTTTTATGAGGCCAGCATTATCCTGATAACAAAGCCAGATAAGGACACCACACACAAAAAAATAAACCTACAAGCTAATATTCCTGATAAAGATCAATGCCTTAACTCTCAACAAAATATTAGCAAACTGAACTCTACAATAAAAGGATCCTACATCATGATCAAGTAGGATTTATACTAAGGATGCAAGGATGGTTCAGCAAATCTGAAAATCAATCAAAGTGATACAACACATTAAGAAAGTGAAGGGTAAGGGGCCAAGATGACAGAACAGCATGAAGTCTTGTTTTCCTCTCTTGTCCCTGAATTACAGCCAGATCAACACTAAACCATCCTGCACATCTAGAAAACTGATTTGAGGATTAACACAACAATTTACACAACATGAACCACAGAACTCAGCAGGTTCGCGGCGAAGAGAGGTGAACTGTGGGAGAAAGGAGCCACAGAGTGCATGGAGCTGTTTTTGCTTGCAGAGAGAGGACAGAGATGGGGGAAAGTATGGGAAAAGCAGCCCCTAAAGCACCTGGAGAGAAAGTGGAAAAGTGGAAACAGTCACAGGGACTGAACAAAAAAGGGAGAAAGGATAAAGGAGAGAGTTTAAATTCCATTAAGACTCCATAAACAGGGGGATCACAGAGTCTGAAACTCTGCAGCTCGATACCTGGTGATGCTCTGGTGAGAAGGACAAATCCTCAGGAGCAGAGAGCGAGGTCTGAAGGGTCACACAGGGAGAGACTCTTCCCCTGCTGGGAGGACATTTGGTAGAGGTTGTGCAGCCACCCCACAGGAAAAGGTCCCAAGGGACCACAGAGAACAACCACATTCACTGGTAATGGAAAAAAGACATTAAGGGTGAAGCCTGGTGCCAGATGTGTGTTGTGATTTACCATAATCCCAGAAACGTTGCTGCTACATGATCATGTGTACTTTTTTCTGGGGTGAGCTGGGACCCAGCCACAGTCTCTGGGCATCTGCAGCAGCATGGTTCTGCAAAGGTTCCTGGTGGTGTGCAGACACCCAGCCACTGCTCGGTGAGACCCTCCCCCAGATGGTCTGAGCAGGTCAAAGCCTCAGTCCCTAAGAAGTGAGGGGTTGGAAAACACAGCTGCATCTGAGATAAAACTCAGGAGGGAGGTGCCTCCTGGCAACCTGATAGCTTGGTCACAGTATAAAAGTAGGGAGTGGATGGAAGCCAGAGACAAAGGAGGGATGCAGATTGATGGTCAGGGAGAACAGATTTCGGGTACTAGAGACTGAGTAGCTGGATGATGCCATTTTCACCCCTCCCACACATGTGCATACACACCTACAAGCACCACAACAATCCTCCCCAGTAAGCTAAGCAGTGCCATCTACTGGAGAACAAAGCTATTGCACTAAGCCCCGCCCAACTGGGCCAACCTTGCTCTTCATGAACACCACATGTCTCTCTGCCTGCTTAGTTTACAGACTATAAAGTGCTTCACAGTTTAACGTCTAGGGGAAACTGATGTAATTTCAATAGTATTTCAGTCTGTTTGCTGGTCCATCTATTCAATTTTTTTCTTCTTTTTTTTCCTTTTCTTATTCTTGTATACAGAAAGAGAAAAAATATTTTTATATTCAATTTTTATTAAAAATATTTTTCTTTATTTTTTTATACTATATATTTACTTTATGGTAATTTTTTCAAATTCTATTTTACTTCAATCATGTCATCTTATTCTATTTCATTGTATTCATTTTTTCAAATTTTCAAATGTTTTCCTTATTTTTTCTTTTTCCTTTTTCTTTTTCTTCTTTTCTCTTCTTTCCCTTTTTTCTACAATCTATCAAGCTCCTATCGACAACCAGACAAAAACACACCTAGGATCTAGCATCATTATTTGATTATTTTGTGTTGTTTTTAATTAGTTAATTTTAATTTTTATTACCTTATTAATTCCTTTTCTTCCTTCAAAATGATGAAACGAAGGAATTCACCCCCAAAAGAAAGACCAGGAAGAAATGACAGCCAGGGACTTAATACAAGCAAGATGTCTGAACCAGAATTTAAAATCACAATAACAATACTAGCTGGGATTAAAAAATAGATTATAGAGGCAGGGAAGATGGTGGCGAAGGAGGACGCTGGGCTCACCGCGCGTCCTGCTGATCACTTAGATTCCACCTACACCTGCCTAAATAACCCAGAAAACCACCAGAGGATTAGCTGAACGGAGTCTCCAGAGCCAAGCACAGACGAGAGGCCCACAGAAGAGGGTAGGAAGGGTGGCAAGGCGGTGCGCGCTCCACGGACTGGCGGGAGGGAGCCGGGGCAGAGGGGCAGCCTGCCGGCCAAGAAGAGCCCCCAAGTCTGGCTGGCAAAAGCGGAGGGGCTGGACGGAGTGGGTTCCGACAGCAAGTGCGACTTAGCATCTGGGAGGTCATAAGTTAACAGCTCTGCTCAGAAAGTGGGAAGGCTGGAGGACAAAGGGAGGGAGAGTTGCTGAGCACGCAGACGACAGAGCTCAGCCTGGTGGGGAACAAAGGCGCTCGCCAGCGCCATCTGCCTCACCCATCCCCCAGCCAAAATCCCAAAAGGAACCAGTTCCTGCCAGGGAACTTGCTGGCTCCGCGCAAACACCCAACTCTGTGCTTCTGTGGAACCAAACCTCTGGCAGCGGATCTGACTCCCTCCCGCTGCCACAGGGCCCCTCCTGAAGTGGATCACCTAAGGAGAAGCGAGCTAAGCCTGCCCCTCCTGTCCCCGTGCACCTTGCCTTCCCACCCCAGCTAATACGCCAGATCCCCAGCACCACAAGCCTGGCAGTGTGCAAGTAGCCCAGACAGGCCACGCCACCCCACAGTGAATCCCGCCCCTAGGAGAGAGGAAGAGAAGGCACACACCAGTCTGACTGTGGCCCCAGCGGTGAGCTGGGGGCAGACATCAGGGCGGACTGCGGCCCTGCCCACCAACTCCAGTTATACACCACAGCACAGGGGAAGTGCCCTGCAGGTCCTCACCACTCCAGGGACTCTCCAAAATGACCAAACGGAAGAATTCCCCTCAGAAGAATCTCCAGGAAATAACAACAGCAAATGAACTGATCAAAAAGGATTTAAATAATATAACAGAAAGTGAATTTAGAATAATAGTCATAAAACTAATTGCTGGGCTTGACAACAGTATAGAGGACAGCAGAGAATCTCTTGCCACAGAGATCAAGGGACTAAGGAACAGTCAGGAGGAGCTGAAAAACGCTTTAAACGAAATGCAAAACAAAATGGAAACGATGACGGCTCGGATTGAAGAGGCAGAGGAGAGAATAGGTGAACTAGAAGATAAAGTTATGGAAAAAGAGGAAGCTGAGAGAAAGAGAGATAAAAAAATCCAGGAGTATGAGGGGAAAATTAGAGACTGAGTGATACACTAAAAAAAAATAATATATGCATAATTGGTATCCCAGAGGAGGAAGAGAGAGGGAAAGGTGCTGAAGGGGTACTTGAAGAAATAATAGCTGAGAACTTCCCTGAACTGGGGAAGGAAAAAGGCATTGAAATCCAAGAGGCACAGAGAACTCCCTTCAGACATAACTTGAATCGATCTTCTGCACGACATATCTTAGTGAAACTGGCAAAATACAAGGATAAAGAGAAAATTCTGAAAGCAGCAAGGGATAAACGTGCCCTCACATATAAAGGGAGACCTATAAGACTCGTGACTGATCTCTCTTTTGAAACTTGGCAGGCCAGAAAGGATTGGCATGAGATCTTCAGTGTGCTAAACAGAAAAAATATGCAGCCGAGAATCCTTTATCCAGCAAGTCTGTCATTTAGAATAGAAGGAGAGATAAAGGTCTTCCCAAACAAACAAAAACTGAAGGAATTTGTCACCACTAAACCAGCCCTACAAGAGATCCTAAGGGGGATCCTGTGAGACAAAGTACCAGAGACATCACTACAAGCATAAAACATACAGACATCACAATGACTCTAAACCCATATCTTTCTATAATAACACTGAATGTAAATGGATTAAATGCGCCAACCAACAGACATAGGGTATCAGAATGGATAAAAAAACAAGACCCATCTATTTTCTGTCTACAAGAGACTCATTTTAGACCTGAGGACACCTTTAGATTGAGAGTGAGGGGATGGAGAACTATTTATGATGCTACTGGAAGCCAAAAGAAAGCTGGAGTAGCCATACTTCTATCAGATAAACTAGACTTTAAATTAAAGGATGTAACAAGAGATGAAGAAGGGCATTATATAATAATTACAGGGTCTCTCCATCAGGAAGAGCTAACAATTATAAATGTCTATGCGCCAAATACCGGAGCCCCCAAATATATAAAACAATTACTCATAAACATAAGCAACCTTATTGATAAGAATGTGGTAATTGCAGGGGACTTTAACACCCCACTTACAGAAATGGATAGATCATCTAGACACACGGTCAATAAAGAAACAAGGGCCCTGAATGATACATTGGATCAGAGGGACTTGACAGGTATATTTAGAACTCTGCATCCCAAAGCAACAGAATATACTTCCTTCTCGAGTGCACATGGAACATTCTCCAAGATAGATCATATACTGGGTCACAAAACAGCCCTTCATAAGTTCACAAGAATTGAAATCATACCATGCATACTTTCAGACCACAACACTATAAAGCTTGAAATCAACCACAGGAAAAAGTCTGGAAAACCTCCAAAAGCATGGAGGTTAAAGAACACCTTACTAACGAATGAGTGGGTCAACCAGGCAATTAGAGAAGAAATTAAAAAATATATGGAAACAAACGAAAATGAAAATACAACAATTCAAACGCTTTGGGACGCAGCAAAGGCAGTCTTGAGAGGAAAATGCATTGCAATCAAGGCCTATCTCAAGAAACAAGAACAATCCCAAATACAAAATCTAACAACACACCTAAAGGAAATAGAAGCAGAACAGCAAAGGCAGCCTAAACCCAGCAGAAGAAGAGAAATAATAAAGATCAGAGCAGAAATAGACAATTTAGAATCTAAAAAAACTGTAGAGCAGATCAACGAAAGCAAGAGTTGGTTTTTTGAAAAAATAAACAAAATTGACAAACCTCTAGCCAGGCTTCTCAAAAAGAAAAGGGAGATGACCCAAATCGATAAAATCATGAATGAAAATGGGATTATTACAACCAATCCCTCAGAGATACAAGCAATTATCAGGGAATACTATGAAAATTATACGCCAACAAATTGGACAACCTGGAAGAAATGGACAAATTCCTAAACACCCACACTCTTCCAAAACTCAATCAGGAGGAAATAGAAAGCTTGAACAGACCCATAACCAGCGAAGAAATTGAATTGGTTATCAAAAATCTCCCAAAAAATAAGAGTCCAGGACCAGATGGCTTCCCAGGGGAGTTCTACCAGACGTTTAAAGCGAGATAATACCTATTCTTCTCAAGCTATTCCAAGAAATAGAAAGGGAAGGAAAACTTCCAGACTCATTCTATGAAGCCAGTATTACTTTGATTCCTAAACCAGACAGAGACCCAGTAAAAAAAGAGAACTACAGGCAATATCCCTGATGAATATGGATGCAAAAATTCTCAATAAGATACTAGCAAATCGAATTCAATGGCATATAAAAAGAATTATTCACCATGATCAAGTGGGATTCATTCCTGGGATGCAGGGCTGGTTCAACATTCACAAATCAATCAACGTGATACATCACATTAATAAAAAAAAAAAAGAGAAGAACCATATAATCCTGTCAATCGATGCAGAAAGGCCTTTGACAAAATCCAGCACCCTTTCTTAATAAAAACCCTAGAGAAAGTCTGGATAGAAGGAACATACTGAAAGATCATAAAAGCCATTTATGAAAAGCCCACAGCTAACATCATCCTCAACGGGGAAAAACTGAGAGCTTTTTCCCTGAGATCAGGAACACGACAGGGATGCCCACTCTCACCGCTGTTGTTTAATATAGTGTTGGAAGTTCTAGCATCAGCAATCAGGCAACAAAAGGAAATCAAAGGCATCCAGATTGGCAAAGATGAAGTCAAGCTTTCGCTTTTTGCAGATGACATGATATTATACATGGAAAATCCGATAGACTCCACCAAAAGTCTGCTAGAACTGATACATGAATTCAGCAAAGTCGCAGGATACAAAATCAATGTACAGAAATCAGTTGCATTCTTATACACTAACAATGAAGCAACAGAAAGACAAGTAAAGAAACTGATCCCATTCACAATTGCACCAAGAAGCATAAAATACCTAGAAATAAATCTAACCAAAGATGTAAAAGATCTGTATGCTGAAAACTATAGAAAGCTTATGAAGGTAATTGAAGAAGATTTAAAGAAATGGAAAGACATTCCCTGCTCATGGATTGGAAGAATAAATATTGTCAAAATGTCAATACTATCCAAAGCAATCTATACATTCAATGCAATCCCAATCAAAATTGCACCAGCATTCTTCTCGAAACTAGAACAAGCCATAGTAAAATTCATATGGAACGACAAGAGGCCCCGAATTAGCCAAAATAATTCTGAAGAAGAAGACCAAAGCAGGAGGCATCACAATCTCAGACTTTAGTCTCTACTACAAAGCTGTCATCATCAAGACAGCATGGTATTGCACAAAAACAGACACATAGACCAATGGAATAGAATAGAAACCCCAGAACTAGACCCACAAACGTATGGCCAACTCATCTTTGACAAAGCAGGAAAGAACATCCAATGGAAAAAAGACAGTCTCTTTAACAAATGGTGCTGGGAGAACTGGACAGCAACATGCAGAAGGTTGAAACTAGACCACTTTCTCACACCATTCACAAAAATAAACTCAAAATGGATAAAGGACCTGAATGTGAGACAGGAAACCATCAAAACCTTAGAGGAGAAAGCAGGAAAAGACCTCTCTGACCTCAGCCGTAGCAACCTCTTACTCGACACATCCCCAATGGCAAGGGAAATAAAAGCAAAAGTGAATTACTGGGACCTTATGAAGATAAAAAGCTTCTGCACAGCAAAGGAAACAACCAACAAAACTAAAAGGCAACCAACGGAATGGGAAAAGATATTTGCAAATGACATATCGGACAAAGGGCTAGTATCCAAAATGTATAAAGAGCTCACCAAACTCCACACCCGAAAAACAAATAACCCAGTGAAGAAATGGGCAGAAAACATGAATGGACACTTCTCTAAAGAAGACTTCCGGATGGCCAATAGGCACATGAAAAGATGTTCAACGTCGCTCCTTATCAGGGAAATACAAATCAAAACCACACTCAGATATCACCTCACGCCAGTCAGAGTGGCCAAAATGAACAAATCAGGAGACTATAGATGCTGGAGAGGATGTGGAGAAATGGGAACCCTCTTGCACTGTTGGTGGGAATGCAAATTGGTGCAGCCGCTCTGGAAAGCAGTGTGGAGGTTCCTCAGAAAAATTAAAAATAGACCTACCCTATGACCCAGCAATAGCACTGCTAGGAATTTACCCAAGGGATACAGGAGTACTGATGCATAGGGGCACTTGTATCCCAATGTTTATAGCAGTACTCTCAACAATAGGCAAATTATGGAAAGAGCCTAAATATCCATCAACTGATGAATGGATAAAGAAATTGTGGATTATATACACAATGGAATACTACGTGACAATGAGAAAGAATGAAATATGGCCCTTTGTAGCAACGTGGATGGAACAGGAGAGTGTGATGCTAAGTGAAATAAGCCATACAGAGAAAGACAGATACCATATGGTTTCACTCTTATGTGGATCCTGAGAAACTTAACAGAAACCCATGGGGGAGGGGAAGGAAAAAAAAAGAGGTTAGAGTGGGAGAGAGCCAAAGCATAGGAGACTCTTAAAAACTGAGAACAAACTGAGGGTTGATGGGGGTGGGAGGGAGGGCAGGGTGGGTGATGGGAATTGAGGAGGGCACCTTTTGGGATGAGCACTGGGTGTTGTATGGAAACCAATTTGACAATAAATTTCATATATTGAAAAAAATAGATTATAATCCCTTTCTGCGGAGATAAAATAAGTAAAAGCTAGTCAGGATGAAATAAAAAATGCTATCACTGAGCTGAAATCAGAAATGGTTGCCATGGCAGCAAGGATGGATGAGGCAGAGCAGCGAATCAGCGATATAGAGGACAATCTTATGGAGAATAATGAAGCAGAAAACCAGAGGGAGACTAAGGCTAAAGAGCACAACTTAAGAACTAGAGAAATCAGTCACTCATTAAAAAGGAACAACATCAGAATCATAGGGGTCCCAGAGGATGAAGAGAGAGAAAAGGGGGTAGAAGTGTTATGTGAGCAAATCATAGTGGAAAACTTTCCTAACCAGGGGAAAGACACAGAAATCAGAATCCAGGAAGCACAGAGGACTACCATAAGATTCAACCAAAAATGACCATCAAGGCATAACATAGTCAAATTCACAAAATACTTAGGCAAGGAAAGAATCATGAAAGCATCAAGGGGGAAAAAGCCTTTAACCTACAAGGGAAGATAGATCAGGTTTGCAGCAGACCTATCCACAGAAATTTCGCAGGCTACAAAACAGTGGCAGGATATATTCAATGTGCTGAATTAAAGAAAAATTTGCAGCCAAGAATTCTTTATCCAGCAAGCCTGTCATTTAAAATAGAAGACATAAAAATTTTCCCAAACAAAAATTAAAGGAGTTTGTGACCACTAAAGCAGCCCTGCAAGAAATTTTAAGGGGGACTCTCTGAGGGGAGAAAAGAAAAAAAGAAAACCAGAGGCAACAAAGAAAGAGAAGACCAGAGAAACCACCAGAAATTCCAACTCTACAGGCAATATAATGGCAATAAATTCATATCTTTCAGTACTCTAAACGTCAATGGACTCAACCCTCCAATCAAAAGACATAGGGTAACAGAATGGATAGGAAAACAAGATACATCTATATGCTGTTTACAAGAGCCCACTTTACAATTAAAGACACTTTCGGATTGAAAGTAAGGGGATGGCGAACCATCTCTCATGCTACTGGTCAACAAAAGCAAACCAAAGTAGCCATACTTACATACACAATCTAGAATTTGAAATAAAGACTGTCACAAGAAATGAAGAAGGGCATTATATCATAATTAAAGGGTCTATCCAGCAAGGAGACCTAACAATTATAAATATTTATGCTCCCAACGTAGAATATACCAAAATATATAAATCAATTAATCACAAACATAAAGAAACTCATTGATAATAATACCATAATAGTAGGGGACACCAACACTCCACTTACAGCAATGGACAGATCATCTAAACAGAAAATCAACAAGGAAACAATGGCTTTGAATGACACACTGGACTGGATGGACCTAACAGATATATTCAGAACATTTCATCCTAAAGCAGCAGAATATACATTGTTCTCCAGTGCACATGGAACATTCTCCAGAATAGATCACATAATGGGACACATATCAGTTCTCAACAAGTACAAAAAGATTGAGATCATATCGTGCATATTTACAGACCACAAAACTATGAAACTCGAAATCAACCACAAGAAAAAAATGTGGGAAGATAACAAATACTTGGAGACTAAAGACCATCCTACTGAAGAATGAATGGGCTAACTAAGGAGTTAAAGAGAAAATTAAAAAGTACATGGAAGCCAATGAAAATGATAACACCACAGCCCAAAACCACTGGGACACAGCGAAGGTGATCATAAGAGGAAAATATATAGCAATCCAGGACTTCCTAAAGAAGGAAGTAAGGTCCCAGATACACAACCTAAACTTATATCTTAAAAAGCTGGAAAAAGAACAGCAAATAAAACCCCAAACCAGCAGAAGACAGGAAATAATAAAGATTAGAGCAGAAATCAGTGCTATTGAAACAAACAGCAACAACAACAACAAAGTGGTAGAACGGATCAATGAAACCATAAGCTGGTTCTTTGAAAGAATTAACAAAATTGATAAACCCCTAGCCAGTTTGATCAAAAAGAAAAAGGAAGGGACCCAAATAAATAAAATCAACAATGAAAGAGGAGAGATCACAACCAACACAGCAGGAATACAAACAATAAGAGAATATTAGGAGCAATTATACAGCAATAAAATGGGCATTCTGGAAGAAATGGACAAATTCCTAGAAACATATACACTACCAAAACTGAAACAGGAAGAAATATAAATTTTGAAAAGACCCAGCCAGACCAGTAAGGAAATTGAATTAGTAATCAAAAATCTCCCAAAAAACAAGAGTCGAGGGCCAGATGGCTTTCCAGGGGAATTCTACCAAACATTTAAAGAAGAGTTAACACCTATTCTCTTGAAGGTGTTCCAAAAAACAGAAATGGAAGGAAAACTTCCAAACTCATTCTATTAAGCCATATTTACCTTGATTCCAAATCCAGACAATGACCCCACTAAAAAGGAGAACTATAGACCAATTTCCCTGATGAACATGGATGCAAAAATCCTCAACAAAATATTAGCCAAACGGATCCAATAATACACTAAAAAAATTACTCACCATGGCCAAGTGGGATTTATACCTGGGATGCAGGGCTGGTTCAATATCCACAAAACAATTAATGTGATTCATCACATCAATAAAAGAAAGAACAAGGACCACATGATCCTCTTAATACATGCAGAGAAAGCATTTGACAAAATACAGCATCCTTTCTTGATAGAAAAAATCCTCAAGAAAGTAGGGATAGAAGGATCATACCTCGAGATCATAGAAGCCATTTTTGAAAGACCCAACACTAATATCATCCTCAATGGGGAAAAACTGAGAGCTTTCCCCCAAGGTTAGGAACACGACAGAGATGTCCACTCTCACCACTGTTATTCAGCATAGTATTGAAGGCTTAGCCTCAGCAATCAGAAAACACAAAGAAATAAAAGGCATCCAGATCGGCCAGGAGGGGGTCAAATTTTCTCTTCACAGGTGACATGATAATCTATGTGGAAAACCCAAAAGAGTCCACCAAAAAGCGCTAGAACTGATCCATGAATTCAGCAATGTCGCAGGATATAAAATCAATGCACAGAAATTAGTTTCATTCCTATACACCAACAATGAAGCAACAGGAAGAGAAATCAAGGAATCTATCCCATTTACAATTGCACCAAAACTGATAAAATACCTAGGAATAAATCTAGCCAAAGAGGTGAAAAATCTATACACTGAAAAGTATGGAGCTTATGAAAGAAATTGAAGAAGACACAAAAAAATGGAAAAAAGATTCCATGCTCCTGAATAGGAAGAGAAAATACTGTTAAAATGTCAATACTACCAAAAGCAATCTACATATTCAATGAAATCCCTATCAAAATAACACCAGCATTCTTCACAGAGCTAGAACAAACTATCATAAATCTTGTATGGAACCAGAAAAGACCCCAAATAGCCAAAGTAATCTTAGAAAACCAAAGCTGGAATCTCAGACTTCAAGCTGTATCACAAAGATATAATCATCAAGACATACTGGCACAAGAACAGACACTCAGATCAATGGAACAGAATAGAGAACTCAGAATTGGACCCACAAACGTATGGCCAACTAATCTTTGACAAAGCAGGTGAGAATATCGAATGGAATAAAGACAGTCTCTTCAGCAAGTGGTGCTGGGAAAACTGGAGAGTGACATTCAGAAAGATGAATATGGACCACTTTCTTATACCATATACAAAAATAAAGTCATAATGGATGAAAGATCTAAACGTAAGTTAGGAAGCCATCAAAATCCTCAAGGAGAAATCAGGTAAAAACCTCTTTGACCTTGGCCGCAGCAACTTCTTACTCAACACGTCTCCAGAGGCAATGGAAACAGAAGCAAAAATGAACTATTGGGACCTCATCAAAATAAAAACTTCTGCACAGCAATGGAAACAATCAGCAAAACTAAAAGGCAACCGGCAGAAAGGGAGAAGATATTTGCAAATGACATATCAGATCAAGGGCTAGTATCCAAAATCTATAAAGAACTTATCAAACTCAACACCCAAAAAACAAATAATCCAGTGAAGAAATGGGAAAAAGACATGAATAGACATTTCTCCAAAGAAGACATCCAGATGGCCAACCGACACATGAAAAAATGCTCAACATCACTCATCATCAGGGAAATACAAATCAAAATCATGAGATACCACCTCACACCTGTCCTAATGGCTAACATTAACAACTTAGGCAACAACAGATGTTGGTGAGGATGCGGAGAAAGAGGATCTCTTTTGCATTGTTGGTGGGAATTCAAGCTGGTGCAGCCACTCTGGAAAACAGTATGGAGGTTCCTCAAAAAACTAAAAGTAGAACAACCCTACAGCCCAGCAATTGCACTACTAGGCATTTATCCACGGGATACAGGTGTGCTGTTTTAAAGGGGCACATGCACCTGAATGTTTATAGCAGCATCAACAATAGCCAAGGTATGGAAAAAGCCCAAATGTCCATCGATGGATGAATGGATAAAGAAGATGTGGTATATGTATACAATGGAGTATTACTCGGCAATCAAAAATAATGAAATCTTGCCATTTGCAACTGTGTGGATGGAACTAGAGGCTATTATGCTAAGCAAAATTAGAGAAAGACAAATGTCATATGACTTCACTCATATGAGGACTTTAAGATACAAAACAGATGAACATAAGGGAAGAGAAGCAAAAATAATATAGAAATGGAGGGGGACAAAACATAAGAGACTCTTAGATATGGAGAACAAATGGAGGGTTGCTGTAGGGGTTGTGGGAGGGGGAATGGGCTAAATTGGTAAGAGGCATTAAGGAATCTACTCCTGAAATCATTGTTGCACTGTATGCCAACTAACTTGGATGTAAATTTAAAAAAATAATAAACTATTAAAAAAAGAAAACAGAAAGTGAAGGGTAAAAATCCTATGATCATCTCAATAGATGCAGAAAAAGCATTTAATAAAATTCAGCATCCATTTGTAAGAAAAACTCTCAACAAAGTGGTTATAGAGGGAACCTATATCAACATAATAAAGGCTTTATATGACATGTCCACTGCTAACATCATATTTAACGGTGAAAAGCTTAAAGCTTTTCCTCTACAATAAGGATTAAGACAGGATGCCCACTCTTGACAATTTTGTTCTGCATAATACAGGCATACCACAGAGATATTGTGGAATGATTCCAGGTCACCACAATAATGTAAATAAAGTCAATTGAATTTTTCAGTTTCAGTGCATGTAAAAGTTATGTTTATATTATACTGTGGTCTATTAAATATGTAATAGAATTATGTCTAAAATAATGTGCATACCTTAATTAAAAATATTGCTGGGGTGCCTGGGTGGCTCAGTCGGTTAGGCGTCTGACCAGCTCAGGTCATGATCTCACGGTTCATGAGTATGAGCCCCACATCGGGCTCTCTGCTGTCAGTACAGAGCCCATTTAGGTAAATCTGTCCCCCTCTCTCTCTGCCCGTCTCCTGCTTGTGCTCTCCTTTCTCTCTCTCTCTCTCTCAAAAATAAATAAACATTTAAAAAATACTTTACTGCTAAAAAATGCTAATCATCATCTGAACTTTCAGTGAGTTGCATTTTTGCTTGTAGAGGGTCTTGTCTCAATGTTGATGGCTGCTGACTGATCAGGATGTTGGTTACTGAATGTTGGAGTGGCTGTGTCAATTTCTTAAAATAAGATAACAGTGAAGTTTGCCACATCGATTGACTTTTCTCCTGAATGATTTCTCTGTAGCATGAGATGTGTTTGATAACATTTTACCCATAGTATAACTTCTTTCAGAATTAGAGTCAATCCTCTCAAACTCTGCTGCTGCTTTATCAACTAGATTTATGTAATATTTTAAGTCCTTCGTTCTCATTTCAGCAATCTTCACGGTATCTGCACCAGGAGTAGATTTCATCTTGAGAAACCACTTTCTTTGCTTATCCATAGGAAGCAACTTCTCATCCATTCAAGTTTTATCATAAGATCACACTGATTCAGTGTCATCTTTTGGCTCTACTTTAATTCTAGTTCTCTTGTTATATCTACCACATCTGCATTCACTTCCTTCACTGAATCTTGAAACCCTCAAAGTCATCTATGAGAGTTGTAATCAACTTCTTCCAAACTCCTGTTAATATTGGCATTTTGACTTCTTCCCATCAATCATGAATGTTTTTGATGATCTAAAATGGTGAATACTTTCCAGAAAGTTTTCTATTTATTTTCCCATATCCATCAGAGGAAACACTATCTATGACAGCTATGGTTTTACAAAATGTATCTCTTAAATAAGACTCGAAAGTCAAAATTACTCCTTGATTCATGGGCTACAGAATGGATATTTTTTTAGCAGGCATGAAAATAACATAATCTTATTGTGCATTTTCATCAGAGCTCTTGGTTGACCAGGTGCATTGTCAATAAGCTGTAATATTTTAAAAGGACTCGTTTCTTCTTTTTTTTCCCTCATCGGTAGGTCTTAACAGTGGGCTTAAAATATTCAGCAAACCATGTTGTAAATAGATGTGCTGTCATCCAGGCTTTATTGTCCCATTTATAGAGCACGGGCAGAGTAGATTTAACATAATTTTTAGGGGCCCTAGAATTTTCAGAATGGTAAATGAGAATTGGCTTTAACATAAAGTCACCAACAGCCCCTAAGAAGAGAGTTAGCCTGTCCTTTGAACCTTTGAAGCTAGAGAGTGACTTCTATCTAGCTATAAAAGTCCCAGATGTCATCTTCTTCCAATATAAGGCTGTTTAATCTACATCAAAAAATCTGTTTTTTATTGTGGCCACCTTCATTAATTATCTTAGCTAGATCTTCTGGATAATTTGGTGCAGCTTCTACACCAGCACTTGCTGTTTCACCTTGTACTGTTATGTTACAGGGTTGGCTAATTTCCTTAAACCTCATGAACCAACCTCTGCTAGCTTCAAACTTTTTTTCTTTAGCTTCCTCACCTTTCTCAGCCTTCATAGAACTGAAGAGAGTCTGGGTCTTATTCTAGATTAGGTTTTAGCTAAAGGGAATGTTGTGACTGGTTTGATCTTCTATCCAGACCACTAAAACTTTCTCCATATCAGCAATAAGATTGTTTTGCTTTCTTATCATTTGTGTGTTCACTGGAGTAGCATTTTAAATTTCCTACAAGAACTTTTCCTTTGTATTCACAACTTGGCCAACTGTTTGAAGAGGCCTAGATTTTGGCCTATCTCAGCTTTTCACATGCCTTCCTCATTAAGCTTAATCATTTCTAGCTTTTGATTTAAAGTGAAAGACGTAGGGTGCCTGGGTGGCTCAGACAGTTGAGCAGTTGAGTGTCCGACTCTTGATTTCAACTCAGGTCATGATCCCAGGGTCGTGGGATTGAGCCGCGTGTTGGGCTCTGCTCTGAGAAGGGGGCCTGCTTAAGATTCTCTCTCTCTCTCTCTCTCTCTCTCTCTCTCTCTCTCTCTCTCCCCTCCCCTGCCCCCTCCCCTGCTCATACTTTCTTTCTCTGTCTAAAGTAAAAAATAAATAAGGTAAGAGACACATGACTCTTCCTTTCACTTAAACACTTAGAAGCCATTTTAGGATTATTGATTGGCCTAATTTCAATATAGCTGTCTCAAGGAGTAGGGAGTTCCAAGGAGATGGATAGTGGATAATAGCTTCTCGGTGGAGTAATCAGAGAATACACATTTACTGATTAAGTTTGCTGTCTTATATGGGCATGGTTCATGGCACCCCAAAACAATTACAGTAGTAACATTAAAGATCACTGATCACATATTACCATAACAAATATAATAATAATGAAAATGTTTGAAATATTGCAAGAATTACCAAATTATGACACAGAGACATGAAGTGAGCAAATGCTGTTGGAAAAAATGACACCAATAAACTTGCTTAACACATGATTTCCATAGACCTTCAATTTGTAAGAAAAAAACCGAGTACCTGTGAAGCATAATAAAGTAAATAAAATAGAATGAGGCATCCCTGTTTTGGAAGTCCTATCCAGAACAATAAGTAAATAAAAGAAATAAAATGCATCCAAATTGGAATGGAAAAAGTAAACTGTCACTATTTGTAGACAACATAATTTTATATAGAGAAAACCCTAAAGATGTTACCAAACAACTGTTAGAACTATTAAATGAATTCAGTGAAGTTATGGGGCACAAATCAACATACAAAAAATAGGTTAAATTTCTATACATTGACAATGAACTATCAGAAGGAGAAATTAAGAAAATCATTTAATTTACAATTGCATCAGAAAGAATGAAATATATAGAAATAAATTTTATGTAGGAAATGAAGATCTATATAATGAAAATTATATTGATGAAATAAATCAAAGATGTCACAGATGAGTAGAAAGCAATTTCATGCTTATGGGTTAGAATAATTAATAATATTAAAAATGTTCATTTACCCAAAGAAATCTACAGGTTCATTATAATCCCTATCAAAATTCCAATGACTTTTTTCCCCAGAAATAGAAAAAAATAGTCCTAAAAGTCAATGGAACCACAACAAGACCCTGAATAACCAAAGCAATTTTGAGAAAGATAATAGCGGGAGGCATCACACTCCTTGATTTCAAACTATGTTACAAAGCTATAGTAATCAAAACAGTATGGTATTGGCATAAAAACAGACACGTGGATCAATAGAATAGAATAGAGAGTATGGAAATAAACCCACAAATATAGGGTAAATTAACTTATGACAAAGAAACCAAGAATATACAATGAGGAAAGGGCAGTCTCTTCAATACATGATGCTGGGAAATCTGGACAGCCACATGCAAAGGAATGAAACTAGACTATCTTTTACCATATACAAAAATTAACTCACAATGGATTAAAGACTCAAATGTAAGATCTGAAACTGTATAACTTCTAGAAGAAAACAGATGATAAGCTCCTTGACATCAGTCTTTGCCTAGATCTTTTGGATCTGACTCCAAGTGCAAAGGCAGTAAGAGCAAATACAAATAAGTGGCACTACATCAAACTAAATATATTTTACAGAGCAAAAGAAGCCATCAACTAAATGGAAAGACACCTTACTGAAATGGGAGAAAATATTTGCAAATTATATATCTGATAAAGGATTCATATCTAAAATATATAAATAACTCATACAACTCAACAGCAAAAAAGCAAATCCGATTAAAAAATGGGCTGAGGATCTGAATGGACATTTTTCCAAAGAAGACATACAGGCATATGAAAAACTGTTCAACATCACAAATCACCAGGGAAATGCAAGTGAAAGCACAAAGAGATATCACCCCACACTTCTTAGAATGGCTATTATCAAAAAGACAAGAAATAACAAGTATTGGCAAGGATGTGGAAAAAAGGGAACTCTAGTTCACTGTTAATGGAAATGTAAATTGGTGTAGCCACTATGGAAAACAGCATAGAGGTTTCTCAAAAAATTTAAAATAGAACTCCCATATGTTTCAGGAATTCCACTTCTGAGTACTTAACCTAAAGAAACAAAAACACTAATTTGAAAACATACATGCACCCCTATGTTTATTGCAGCATTATTTACACTAACCAACCTACAAAAACAATTTAAGCATCAGTGGATGAATGGAAAAGAAGAAGTGGTATATATGTACAATAGAACACTGCTCAGCCATAAAAAAGTAAAATCTTCCTATCTGCAACAACATAGATGGGCTCCAAGGGTATTTTTGCTAGGTTGAATAAGTCAGACAGAGAAAGACAACTACCATATAATTTCACTTATATGCGGAATCTAAACAAAAAACAAATGAACAAACAAAAAGTCCTGTACACAGAGAACAAAATGGTGGTTGTCAGGGGGTAAGACGTTTGGGGTTTTGACAAAATAGGTGAAGGGAGTCAAGATATACAGTATAAAATCAATCAGTCATAGGGATGTAATGTATAGCATGGTGACTACAATCAATAATATTGTATTGCATATTTGAAAGTTGGTAAGAGAATAAATCTTAGAAGTTCTCATCACAAGAAGAAAAAGTTTTTTGTAATTTTGTATGGTGAAAAATGGTAAATAGACTTACTGTGATGATCATTCCTTTTTTTATATGAAATTTAGTGTCAAATTGGTTTTCATAAAACACACAGTGCTCATCCCAACAGGTGACCTCCTCAATGCTCAACACACACTTTCCCCTCCCTCCCACCCCCTATCAACCTTCAGTTTATTCTCAGTTTTTAAGAGTCTCTTATGGTTTGCCTCCTTCCCTCTCTGTAATTTTCACCCCCTACTCCTCCCCCCTGGTCTTCTGTTGAGTTTCTCAGGATCCACATATGAGTGAAAACATATGGTATCTGTCTTTCTCTGCCTGACTTATTTCACTTAGGGTAACACTCTCCAGTTTCATTGATTTATTTGCAAATATTGAACCAGCCCTACAGCCGAGGAATGAATCCCACTTGATCATGGTGAATAACTCTTTTTATATGCAGTTGAATTCAATTTGCTAGTATCTTTTTTTTAAATTTTTTTTAACATTTTTATTTATTTTTGAGACAGAGAGAGACAGAGCATGAATGGGGGAGGGGCAGAGAGAGAGGGAGACACAGAATCAGAAGCAGGCTCCAGGCTCTGAGCCATCAGCCCAGAGCCCGACGCGGGGCTCGAAATCACAGACTGTGAGATCGTGACCTGAGCCGAAGTCGGACGCTTAACCGACTGAGCCACCCAGGCGCCCCATCGATTTGCTAGTATCTTGAGAATTTTTGCATCCATATTCATCAGGGATATTGGCCTGTAGTTCTATTATTATTATTATTATTTTTTAATTTTTTTTAATATTTTTTTGGTAAAGGTTTTTTTTTTATTTTTTTGCTGGGTCTCTGTCTGCTTTGGGAACCAAAGTAATGCTGGTTTCATAGAATGAGTCTGGAATTTTTCCTTCCTTTTCTATTTTTTGAGACAGCTTGAGAAGGATAGGTATTATCTCTGCTTTAAATGTCTGGTAGAATTCCCCAGGGAAACTATCTGGTCCTGGATTCTTATTTGTTGGGGGATTTTTGATAACTGATTCAATTTCTTCACTGGTTATGGGTCTGTTCAACTTTTCTATTTCTTCCTGTTTGAGTTTTGGAAGTGTGTGGGTGCTTAGGAATTTGTCTATTTTTTCCAGGTTGTCCAGTTTGTTGGCATATAGTTTTTCATAGTATTCCCTGATAACTGCTTGTATTTCTGAGGTATTGGTTATAATTATTCCATTTTTATTTATGGTTTTGTCTATTTGGGTCCTGTGCCTTTTTTTTTTTTTTTTGAGAAGCCTGGCTAGAGGTTTATCAATTTTGTTTATTTTTTCAAAAAATCAACTCTTGGTTTCATTGATCTGATCTACACTTTTTTTAGATTCTATATTGTTTATTTCTGCTCTGATCTTTATTATTTCTCTTCTTCTGCTGGGTTTGGGGTGTCTTTGCTGTTCTGCTTCTATTTCCTTTAGGTGTGCTGTTAGATTTTGTATTTGGGTTTTTTCTTGTTTCTTTTTTTTTTTTTAATATATGAAATTTATTGTCAAATTGGTTTCCATATAACACCCAGTGCTGATCCCAAAAGGTGCCCTCCTCAATACCACTCACCCACCCTCCCCTCCCACCCACCCCCCATCAAACCTCAGTTTGTTCTCAGGTTTTTAACAGTCTCTTATGCTTTGGCTCTCTCCCACTCTAACCTCTTTTTTTTTTTTTTTTTCTTTCCTTCCCCTCCCCCATGGGTTTCTGTTAAGTTTCTCAGGATCCACATAAGAATGAAACCATATGGTATCTGTCTTTCCCTGTAGGGCTTATTTCACTTAGAATCACACTCTCCTGTTCCATCCACGTTGCTACAAAAGGCCATATTTCATTCTTTCTCATTGCCACGTAGTATTCCATTGTGTATATAAACCACAATTTCTTTATCCATTCATCAGTTGATGGACATTTAGTCTCTTTCCATAATTTGGCTATTGTTGAGAGTGCTGCTATAAACATTGGGGTACAAGTGCCCCTATGCATCAGTACTCCTGTATCCCTTGGATAAATTCCTAGCAGTGCTATTGCTGGGTCATAGGGTAGGTCTATTTTTAATTTTCTGAGGAACCTCCACACTGCTTTCCAGAGCGGCTGCACCAATTTGCATTCCCACCAACAGTGCAAGAGGGTTCCCGTTTCTCCACATCCTCTCCAGCATCTATACTCTCATGATTTGTTCATTTTGGCCACTCTGACTGGCATGAGGTGATATCTGAGTGTGGTTTTGATTTGTATTTCCCTGTTAAGGAGCGACGTTGAACATCTTTTCATGTGCCTATTGGCCATCCGGAAGTCTTCTTTAGAGAAGTGTCTATTCATGTTTTCTGCCCATTTCTTCACTGGGTTATTTGTTTTTCGGGTGTGGAGTTTGGTGAGCTCTTTATAGATTTTGGATACTAGCCCTTTGTCCGATATGTCATTTGCAAATATCTT
>NC_064817.1:41858147-42075097 GCF_023721935.1 Panthera uncia | reverse complement strand
ATTTCAATGCCTTTTTCCTTCCCCAGTTCAGGGAAGTTCTCAGCTATAATTTCTTCAAGTACCCCTTCAGCACCTTTCCCTCTCTCTTCCTCCTCTGGGATACCAATTATGCGTATATTATTTCTTTTTAGTGTATCACTTAGTTCTCTAATTTTCCCCTCATACTCCTGGATTTTTTATCTCTCTTTCTCTCAGCTTCCTCTTTTTCCATAACTTTATCTTCTAGTTCACCTATTCTCTCCTCTGCCTCTTCAATCCGAGCCGTCGTTGTTTCCATTTTGTTTTGCATTTTGTTTAAAGCGCTTTTCAGCTCCTCGTGACTGTTCCTTAGTCACTTGATCTCTGTAGCAAGAGATTCTCTGCTGTCCTCTATACTGTTTTAAAGCCCAGCAATTAGTTTTATGACTATTATTCTAAATTCACTTTCTGTTATATTATTTAAATCCTTTTGATCAGTTCATTGGCTGTTGTTATTTCCTGGAGATTCTTCTGAGGGGAATTCTTCCATTTGGTCATTTTGGATAGTCCCTGGAGTGGTGAGGACCTGCAGGGCACTTCCCCTGTGCTGTGGTGTAAAACTGGAGTTGGTGGGCGGGGCCGCAGTCCAACCTGATGTCTGCCCCCAGCCCACTGCTGGGGCCACAGTCAGACTGGTGTGTGCCTTCTCTTCCCCTCTCCTAGGGGTGGGATTCACTGTGGGGTGGCATGGCCCGTCTGGGCTACTTGCACACTGCCAGGCTTGTGTTGCTGGGGATCTGGCGTGTTAGCTGGAGTGGGTAGGCAAGGTGCATGGGGGCAGGAGGGGCAGGCTTAACTCGTTTCTCCTTAGGTGATCCACTTCAGGAGGGGCCCTGTGGCAGCGGGAGGGAGTCAGATCTGCTGCCGCTGCTGGAGGTTTGGCTCCGCAGAAGCACAGAGTTGGGTGTTTACGCGGAGCAAGTTCCCTGGCAGGAACTGGTTCCCTTTGGGATTTTGGCTGGGGGATGGGTGGGGGAGATGGCGCTGGCGAGCACCTTTGTTCCCCAGCAAACTGAGCTCTGTCATCCGGGGGCTCAGCAGCTCTCCCTCCCTTTGTCCTCCAGCCTTCCTGCTTTCCGAGCAGAGCTGTTAACTTATGACCTCCCAGACGCTAAGTCGCACTTGCTTTCGGAACACACTCCGTCCGGCCCCTCCGCTTTTGCCAGCCAGACTCAGGGGCTCTGTTTGGCCGGCGAGCCACCCCTCCGCCCCGGCTCCCTCTCGCCAGTCCGTGGAGCACGCACCGCCTCGCCGTCCTTCCTACCCTCTTCCGTGGGCCTCTTGTCTGCGCTTGGCTCCAGAGACTCCGTTCAGCTAATCCTCTGGTGGTTTTCTGGGTTATTTAGGCAGGTGTAGGTGGAATCTAAGTCATCAGCAGGACGCGCGGTGAGCCCAGCGTCCTCCTACGCCGCCATCTTCCCTCTCTCCCTCTTGTTTCTTGAGATAGGCTTGGGTTGCAATGTATTTTCCTCTCTGGACTGCCTTCACTGCATCCCAAAGCGTTTGGATTGTTGTATTTTCATTTTCATTTGTTTCCATATATTTTTTAATTTCTTCTCTAATTGCCTGGTTGACCCATTCATTCTTTACTAGGGTGTTCTTTAACTTCCATGCTTTTTGAGGCTTTCCACACTTTTTCCTGTGGTTGATTTCAAGTTTCATAGCATTGTAGTCTGAAAGTGTGCATGGTATAATCTCAATTCTCTTATACTTATTAAGGGATGTTTTGTGCCACATTATGTGATCTATCTTGGAGAATGTTTTATGTGCACTCGAGAAGAAAGTATATTCTGTTGCTTTGGGATGCAGAATGCTAAATACATCTGTCAAGTCCATCTGATCCAATATATCATTCAGGGCTTTTGTTTATTTATTTATTCTCTGTCTAGATGTTGTATCCATTTCTGTATGTGGAGTATTAAAGTCTCTTGCAATTACCACATTCTTATCAGTAAAGATGCCTATGTTTGTGATTAAGTGTTTTTTATATTTGGAGGCTCCCAAATTCAGTGCATAGACATTTATAATTGTTAGCTCTTCCTGATGGATAGACCCTGTAATTATTATATAATGCCCTTCTTCATCTCTTGTTACAGCCTTTAATTTAAAGTCTAGTTTTTCTGGTATATGTATGGCTACTCCACCTTTCTTTTGACTTCCAGTAGCATGATAGATAGTTCTCCATCCCCTCCCTTTCAATCTGAAGGTGTCTTCAGGTCTAAAATGAGTTTCTTCTAGACAGAAAATAGATGGATCTCGTTTTTCTATCCATTCTGATACCCTATGTCTTTTGGTTGGAGCATTTAATCCATTTACATTTAGTGTTATTATTGAAAGATATGGGTTTGGAGTCATTGTGATATCTGTAGGTTTCATGCTTGTATTGGTGTCTCTGGTACTTTGTGGGCCTTGCAACATTTCACTCACGGAGTTCCCCTTAGGATCTCTTGTAGGGCTGGTTTAGTGGTGATGAATTCCTTCAGTTTTTGTTTGTTTGGGAAAACCTTTATCTCTCCTTCGATTCTGAATGACAGACTTGATGGGTAAAGGATTCTTGGATGCATATTTTTTCTGTTCCTCACATTGAAGATTTCCTGCCATTCCTTTGAGGCCTGCCAAATTTCAGTAGAGAGGTCTGTTACTACCCTTATGTGTGTACCTTTATATGTTAAGGCCCGTTTATCCCTAGCTGCTTTCAGAATTCTCTTTTTATCCTTGTAATTTGCCAGTTTCACTATGATATGTCGTGCAGAAGATTGATTCAAGTTACGTCTGAAGGGAGTTCTCTGTGCCTCTTGGATTTCAATGCCTGTTTCCTTCCCCAGATGAGGGAAGTTCTCAGCTATGATTTATTCAAGTACACCTTCAGCCCCTTTCTCTTCTTCTTCTTCTGGAATTCCTATGATACGTACATTGTTCTATTTGATTGCATCACTTAGTTCTCTAATTCTCCCCTCATACTCCTGGATTTTTTTTTCTTCTTTTTCTCAGCTTCCTCTTTTTTCATAATTTTATCTTCTAATTCACATATTCTCTCCTCTGCCTCTTCAATCCACACAGTGGCCACCTCCATTTGATTTTGCACCTCATTTATAGCATTTATTAATTCCTCATGACTATTTTTTAGTCCCTTGATCTCTGTAGCAATAGACTCTCTGTTGCCCTCTATGGTTTTTTCAAGCCCAGGGAATTAATTTTATGACTATTATTCTAAATTCTTTTTCAGTTATATTGCTTAAATCAGTTTTGATCAATTAGTTAGCTGTTGCTAGTTCCTGGAATTTCTTTTGAGGAGAATTCTTATGTTTTATCATTTTAGCTAGTTTTCTATCCCTTATGCCTTTTAAATGCTTGTGTGCTCTGCACCTGTAAGCACTGCTATATTAAAGGAGAATCATATACTGTTCAGGGCCTGGCCCTTCAGGAGGTTTTTTTTTTTTTTTTCTGGGATTGTTACATATTCTCTGTTGTTGTGACTTTGGTCATTTTATTACCCTACTTGTAGTAATATTTTGGACCCTCCACAAAATGTGCTTTGACTTGTTCTTTGGAGTAGCTCTGTAAAGGAAAACAGATAGACAAACAGGAGACAAAAACATGCAAACACACAAACAAATAACACAAACAAACAAATAAAAACAAAAATCTAAAGACTAAAAACAAAAAACCCAAAATCACAGACTACAAGTAAAGAAGAGGGTGGAGGAAGTGCTGAGGGAAGAGCACATACAAAGAGAAATGACAACAGTGGGGCGGGGGATAAACGTTGATTAGGCAGTTGATTATTCAGAGAGACTAAAAGGCTTAATCCAGAGAGAGAGAAAGGAAAATAAAGAAGGAGGCAGGGAAAATGATACGAAGATAAAATTACCCATAAAGAGAAACTATATGGCTTGATTATTCCATAAAGAAATGAGTGTAAAGAAGTATAAAACATGTATCAAGACAATGGATTAAATATGTGTGTTTAGACAGACCAATAGTCAGAGTAACCAGCCTAGGGTAGGGAAGAGATAAGGAGGAGAAATGGGGCAGGGGAGAATATATGTATGTATCCAGAATTGACCTGGAGTTAGTCTAGGCAATGCTGCAGCGCTTGTTGGGAGTAGCTGTCCACAGGGTCTGTGCTGCTCCGGTGGATATGCGGTTACACAGTGCAAAGGGGTGTGGTTTGGCGTTTTCTGAACCCACCTCCCCTATGGGGCGGGTGTGGGGGGGTGATCCCTGAGCCCCACCTTGGTGGTGGTGGGGCGGGGAGGGGGGAGGAGAATGGTGCATCCCTAATCTCTTCTCCTTGGAGCCCTGCCGGTGGACTCAGTTTGAGTAGTCCTCACTGTGCCATGTGCGCAGATGGACAGTCCTTCTGTCTCCACCAACTCCCCTGACCCTGGACTTGGCTAGGATTCAAAGTCCTGTTCTGTGTGCTCTGGCCCTGGGGAAGCACCTCTCAGTGCTGCGGTATGTGGTCCTGGCTGGCTTTGTCTGTGCTGCCGCACTTCAGGGAGGACCGCTTTCTCCTACTGTGGACTGAGCCACTGCCCTCACCTCGAGCCCCCAGGGTGGCAGATGCAAACAGGCTTTGTCTTTTCCCACAGCACTCCAGGGAAACGGTGGCCTTACACTCCTACAGACTGAGCCCTCAGCCCAGCCACTGTGCCTGGGGGTGGAGGACACAGGCAGGTTCTGTGCTATCACACAGCCCTCCAGGGAAGGAACCACTTTCTCCAGCTGTGGACTGAGCCCCTGACCTACAACGCACCCAGGCCTGGCTCCCCTCCTCCCCAGGTGTGCAAACAGGGAGCCGGTTCCAGTCTGAAGAAAGCACAGCAGTTAGAGATCGGATCCCTCTTAGCCTCAGTCCAAGGTCTTTCTCCTGCCCAGATAGCGTCCTGCACTCGCCTAGCTGCTCTTTCTCTTCTTCCCTTTTTCTCTCTCCTCAGAAGGGGGTCCTCCCCCTCCATGCCCATGCGGACTTTTTTTCATCTCCCCCAGTTCACAGTTACCCATGTATCTTTTTTCCAGCTTTCTCATTTTCTTCCTAATAGATTCAGTCTCTTTTCCTCCCAGGCTCTAGTGTTCAAAGTCCTTTGGCTTCTACACTTCTTTGTTTGAAAGACGCGGGGCATATGGATTCCCCCTACTTCTCCGCTATGTTGGCCCTCATCCTGTGATGATTATTTCTTAGTGTGTACAAATATCAAATTAGTATGTTGTATACCTGAAATTAATAATTAATATAAATTTAAAGTAATATTGAATATATATATATATATATATATATATATATATATATAATTTCATGGATAGGAGGAGTTTCATAGTTGACACAGTTTTAGAGAAGTCCTGGAAAGGCCATAGGTGGAGGTATCAAAGTAATATTATAAAGCAAGTGTAGGTAAACTATGGCCAGATCTGGCTTGCCACCTGTTATTGTAAATAAAGTTTTAGTGGAACACGGGCTTGCTCTGCTATCCATGTGTTGTGTGTGGCTGCTTTTATACCAGTGTTAAAGAATTGAGTTGTTGCAACACAGAACATATGGCCCTCAGAGCCGAAAATATTTACTACCGGGCCCTTTACAGAAAAAGTTTGCTGGCTTCTGATATAAACATCCTCCAAAAAGAAGACCTTGAGACTCTGTATAAAGGCTAAAAAGACAGAAAGAGAACCATCACAGTCTATAAGTGAGAAGGAATTAAAAAATCACAGAATATTTAAACCAACGAACACATGAGGAATACAAATAAAGTTTTGAGATTTTAGTATTCTTTTCTTTATTGAAGTACAGTTGGCATACAATGGTAGTGTCAGGTGTACAACATAATGACTAAACACTTGTATACACTAGCATGTATAGAATATACTTATTACAATAAATGTAGTTACCATCTGCCACCACAAAAAAGTTTCACAATACTATTGACTCTATTCCTTGTGCTGTACTTTTCTTTTGAATTTGGGTGATGGTGTGGTTAGTATAAGGCAAAATGAGTGGTATTTGTGTTCACATAAGTATGTACTTGCTTGCTTGCTTCCTCCTATTAAAATATATTTATTGAGTACTACTGTAATCTAGATACTGAGATACCGGCTGGGAATATTATGGAGAATAAAACTGACATATTCCCTGTCCATATAGAGCTTATAATGTACTGTATTTGACCTGGTACTACCCTACTAGCTGTGTGACTTTGAGTGTATAGAACTTCTTTTAGCCATTCTTTTCCCAACTTTATAATGAAAATACTAATGCCTCTTTTGTAAATTTGTCATAAGGATTAAACAAGATTTTGTATATTTTTTCCAAGTCATACAAAGAATATTACTGAGTTTCAACTAATGTGTTAGGCACTATTCCAGATATTGTTGATACAGCAGTTAATAAAACAGATTTAAAAAGAAAATCTTGCCCTCATAGAAATTGCCTTTTAGTCCAATAATTGAAAGTACCTGAAATAAAAAAGTAGGCATTTGATAACTGTCCTTTTCCTTTTCCTGAATTAATAAGAGATAGACAATGTGTATTATTCAGTACTGATTTTAGCAGGAAGTGCAATACTGGTTAAAACTTTATTACACAAATTCCCATTAATGGTAGCACTTTTGACAATATAGATTATATATTATTATCAATCATTTAGTACCTTAATAATTGTGAATCAGGGTAATTGTTAGGTTGGATATTTCAAGGTGTGAAAAACAACTAGTTCCAAGTTGGCTTACTTCTCATTTCTTAAATGCTCCTCTTTACCTTTTCTATGTTTTCCTTGACCTAGAAAGTTTTCCATCCCTCTCTGCCAATCCAAAGACTGGACATACACTAAAGGCCAGTTGCAAAGGAAAATGCATCTTTTTTTAATGTTTATTTTTGAGAGATATTGTGTGAGCCGGGGAGGAGCAGAGAGAGGGGGAGACACAGAATCTGAAGCAGGTTCGAGGCTGTCATCACAGAGGCTAATGCAGGGCTCAAACTCACGGACCACGAGATCATCACCTGTGCTGAAGTTGGATAGTCAACCAACTGAGCCACCCAGGCACCCCAACAAAGGCAAATGTAATGTCAGAATGAAAGGGGTTTCTGTAGTCAGTATATTCAGAGGCCCTATTTTATAGGTGAAAAAACTGAGGCCCAGGACAAAAAAGAACTTTCCTAAGGCCACACAGCTTGGAAGTGATAGGGGTAGGACTAAACCAGCAGCTTCTGCTTACCAGTCAAGCGTTCTTTGCCATGCTTCTGGGATGTCTCACATTTGCTACCTCCTCTAGGAATCCTTCCTGCACTTGAGGGAAGTGTCTTCTTCTTACACCTCAAAGTACATTCATGATTCTATCTTTTACCTTATCTTTTTCTTCTGCCAATTCTTCCTTTATGAACTGATACATTTCCAAGAGTTTCACCTCTCCTGTATACAGGAGACTGCCAGATTGCTCTTCCCAGCCTTATCTTCTTCCTAAGGTGCAAACTTTCATTCCAAAGTGTGCATTACCCCTCATCCAACCTCCCTCCTGATATCTCTATTTCTGTCCGTAGCATATTTCCCATCCCTGTAAGTCAAGCTCATGACTGTAGAACCCTTTTCTCTTCAATTTCCTCTTATGTAAGTCCCAAACAGTCTTTAAGACCTTTCCGAGCTCCTTCTGGAGTGTTTCTATTATCCACTCATCTATCTCCTTTGCCTTCTTCCTGCTACTGCCAGGGACTCATTACCCCTTGTCTGGATGTCCTCCAATCCATTCTATGCAATTCTGCCAAGTGAATCTCCCTAAAGCACATTTCTGTATTCATTTCAATCAGCAGTAATTGTGCTCTGGGTAAACTTTATGAGTTATGAGATCTTGATGGTGTTTATCCTGGGTCATATCATTCCCTCTATCAAAAAGAAAAAAGCCCCAATTGCCTCCAGAATTAAGTCCATAAACTTCATTCCAGCATTGAACACACTGCACAGATGGGTCTAACTGATTTTTCCTTATCCTTATCTTTCTGAAACCCAAACGGTTATGTATTGAAAGAGTTTATCTCTTCACCTGGATATATCCCAATTCTTTCATTTGTGGCCTGGACCTCATTCCCCTCTACTTCCTGAAGAAATCTTGCTCCTTTGATTCCCACTCTCCCTTTTTCATGTATGCTCAGCCTGTTATCCTTTCCTTTGCCCTACTTCCATCCTTTTGTTTACAGACCGACTCAGGTCTTTCTAGTCTTGAAAACAACCTTTCCCAGACCTGTATTCATCTTTAGATAGTACCCTCGCTTCTTTCATAGCTAAACTACTTTGAAAAGTTGTCTACACTCACTGTTTTTATTCTACCACCTTCTGTTCACAAGTACAACCCATAACCATCTAATTCTGTCCCCTCACCACATCCCTCAAGTGACTCTGGTCAACATTAGCAATTATTTAATTATTTAAAGTAATAAACTTTTTCCAGTTCTTATCTTACTTCACCTCTAGGTTAGTGTGCTAAGGCTGCCGCAACCAAGTATCACAAACTAAGGACCTTAAAACAACAGAAATTCTGTCATAGTTCTTGGGACTAGATGTCTGAAAGCAAAGTATTTACAAGGCCATTCTCATTCTCAAGACTCTAGGAAAGAATCTGTCCTTGCCTCTTCCTAGCTTCTGGTGGTTGCCAGCAACCCTTCGCATTTCTTTTCCCATAGATGCATCACTTCAATCTTTGCCCACCATCTGCGTCACAGCGTTTTTCCTGTGGCCTCTGAATCTGCATGGCCTTCTTATAAAGACACCATTCATTGGATTTAAGGCCTGCTTGAATCTAGTATTACTTCCTCTTGCCTAATTACATCTGCAAAGACTCTGTTTCCAAATGAGGTTGAGGTCCTGAATGGACATGAATGGGGGGTGGGCAAAACATTCAACTCAGTACATCCTTTCCTCAGCACTTAACACTGTTTACCACTGCTTCCTGCTCAAAATTCTCTTTCTTTTGTTACGGAATCAGGCTGGAACACTGGCCTGGTGTAAAAACCAAGCAGCACTCAGAGACCTTGGTGGATTGGAGATTTATTTAACACCAGCAGGCTCAGACGAGACTGTTTCTCCAAAGGTCTGAGCCTGGAATGCAAGTGAGGAGGGTAATTTATAGCCAACAGCCTCCATATCCGTGGGGGGGTTTTGCATGCACAGCAAACAAAGGAAGAAGAAACCGGAGAAGGGGTCTCTAAGCTAGAGACCAGAGTTTGTTTTAGTCCAATCAGCCATCTTTAGTGTACTTTATCTACTTCTCCAACATTCCCCCTGTTTGATGCCTTTAAAAAAAAAATTAGTAGGCATCACCTTTCAGTTTTACAGGTTGGTACTCTTGGAAGGCTAAGATATGTGCAGTAGTTTGGCAAGCAACAGTGTTTTCAATAAAATGTACAATGGCATTCAGTATACAGGGGCCGATGGATACAAGTAAAATTATGGAGAGGAGGGGCCCCACCAGGGCAGGAAGCCAGGATGCCCAATCTGTGAGATCCCATCCTTTCCATTGATTGATATTTTCCTGTTGTCTATGTTGAATTCTTTCCTTGAGTTCCTTAACCTTTGTTGTAACTATTCCTGGCTGGTTTACGAAATAGCAACATCCCTCCCCCAGAAAGATGCAAGTCCCTCCTTTTTATGAAGTGAGGAAGTTGAGGGCTCGCCTATTTTGGAGGGTCACTGCCACCAGAGAGTTTATTTGGCTTTGTAAGGTTACCAGAGAATCTGCCACCTGTTCCATGTCTTCATTTAGCTCTTGAGATAGTTTATGGTAGAGTCCTATGTATGAACCTATGCCCCCTATTCAAGTTCCTATTCCTGTCGCAATTCCTGCTCCTATCAGAACAGGTAGCAGGATGTCCTGTTTAGTCCGAGACTTGGGGCTAAAGGCTGTTAGGAGCTGATCTTCAGTGTGTACGGATATCTCTGGGGTTAGGAAGATGGAATAATATATCTGAGTCCAGTTGGCCTCTAAGCATCGGTAGCCCAAATTAGAACATAGATAGAACACCCCAGGGGTTGAACAAAGGGTTGTATTCCTCTTTAAGGTTATATTTATTCCGTATAGAGAGGTACCATTCATACTTTCAGGGACTGTACAGATTAGATTGTTGGCATTTTTGAGACAGATCCCAGTGGCCAGGGGTCCAATTAAGACAGAAGTGTTGGTTTTGAGATTTTCAGGAGCTTCCCAGGTCAAAGGGATAGGAGTGACTAAGTAAGCCCTCCAGCTAAGGGGAAGCACATCCAGCAGGTTTGGATGTGATTATCTATTTTATGGAGGACTGGTAGAGTAGTGTTAGTCCAACACTGGAGTGGGGAATTGGTAAGCATCTGATTGAGGGCTGAAAGGCTCAAATCCTGGTAGGCTGCAAGGGGTAGTGGTTGCCTTTATGGCTTATATTACTCTGTCCCGGGTATCCTTTATAACCTTTTGAAGGGTCCTGTCTTGCATCCCTTTCCTATCCAAGATTCCCCCATTGAGGAAGGTAAGTGTAGCAAGCTTACCTCTCTGGAGGCCCTTGTTGTGACATGGGTTCCTGACATTTTCAGTTATCTCTATGGTCCAATATTTAGTCCTTGGGGCACTGGGTGACTGACAGACAGTGGGTGTTTTTTCCTTGTAGCAGTCTTTGTGGAGGGAGGTGAAGGCGCTGAATGCGCTTGACCCCCCTTATTGTCATATAACAATCCTGGGGGAAAAGTGGGTAAGCGGCAGTTGTGAGGATGAGAGAGGTTATTATAGTATACAGGCAATACTTAATAATCCTCCCATCCAGAGGAGGTATGTGAGATCCAGCATGCATCTTTTGTCCCATGTCCAGCTTGTTGGTGCAGTCTCTATCAGCCAACAGTAAGAAGTAAGATCAGGGCTATGACACAAGTGAGGGGCAAGGGCTGGCAGATTTACATCTGAACCCCTGGGCTCGGTCCATGTGTTGACTCCTCAAGCCTCTGCCATGCGCAGGCCAGCCAGCTTCCAGGGTGTGGCTGGAGCAGGGCTGGAGATCTCAGGGGCCAGTATCTTTTTGAGGGTCAGTTTAAGCAGGTTGACTGGATCTGGATCACTTCGCTAGATTGAGGGTTCCTTTGAGTTGGCCTTCTTAGCTCTGGAGTGATGGACCCATGGGGTGATACCTGAGAATGAATCCTGTATTTGGTTGTATATCTGTAAAGTCCACCTCCAAGTCTTTGAAAGGGGCGGGTTTCTGGTAACTGTCAGATCAGGTTTAGGGAAGATATGGTTTGCATATTTAGAGATCCATCCTGTTTTCCAGTTGTTTAAATAATCATATATCCATGGGGTCTTATTATTATCCCCATAGTATAACAAGCACAGAAGATTGCCTATATATGAAATACTGTGACAATTTTCTGAAGGTTATCTCAAGTTGTCTAGTTTAGGCAAACAACAAACATTTAAAGGCAATTATAACTAGAATTTAACATCCATAACGGTGCACTGTTGAAACATAGTTGTTCTCTCTAACCGCCCCCCTTCCAGAGATAGCCAAATTGAGACCAATGCATTTGTAGGATAAATCCAGTCTTAACAAATATGGCCTAATTATTTACATAAGCTCAGCAAGAATAGCGATTGATCATGAGGATCTTTTAAAGTTTGCTTTGATGGAACCTTTTATAAGGAATCTCCAAGTTGAACTTTTAGTAGCCTCTCCAGCCCAGAAACAAAGCCAAATACTTGCCATCAGACAGGCCTGAAATACCTGTAGAATTGGGCAAATTCCTCTTCTTGAGGTCCCCAAGATATCCTGAGGTTCCTGCACCTTCCAGGAAGTGACCTTCTTTATTTACCTGGTGAGGCTGCTGGGAACTCTGTAAGCAAGGCACCAGGCCAACATTTCCAAGGGGCTTTATGGCTCCATGTTTTATAAAGCCAACCCTAATTCCTTAAAGCTGTCTGGTCATATCTGAGTCTATGAATGTTATACTCAAATATGACATTCCAGTCAAAGCCTTGGTAAAGTAACCAGTATTTCCAAATGGTGACCTGTTATAAGATGAACAGATTCTTATTGAACTTATGCAAACAATTGTAATTGCCATGAAAGAAAGAATACTCATTGAGAGTTTTGAATTTCATGGGAATTATGTAGAGACAAAAGATAAATGCTTCAGTTTACAAACGCATACTTTATGAAATTTTTGTATATCACATATATCTTAAGAGAAAGTTTCCTTAATCTGGAAGAGGAAACATTAGGGAACCAACAATATTTTCAACAAGAATCACAAAACTATAATCTTCCTCAGTTTATTTAATCCCATGTTTTTAATTCTTGTTCAATTTGAATGCAGCATTTTAGTTCTGGAAATTTTTACCCATTTTAGTATTAATCTTAAAGATGTCGAATACCTGTATTTATCCCCAAAGTCCTTTTTATAAATCTCCTTGAAGAAGAAATATGTTTTGTGAGAGAATGAGAACAATTATAAATGGCAAAATCTCAGAAATAGACATCATTAAAGATCTGATGAGAGTTCATTATGATGATTGACAAAGAAATTCGGTTATTTCTGTGACACATAACATCTCAAGTGATCAGAATATTAAGTGATGACCTTATATCAAAACATTAAAATTTTAGGAATTGCATATTTTCAGGCAGTTAAAGCATTTACCTGTGCAATACAATCTAAGGTTTACCATTGTATGACAGAGCTTTTCCAAGTAACTTAACATCCCAAATAAAAGGGCCTAATTGGTCAAGAAGACTTCATTTACCATTTAAATCTTGGGAAGTTTGTTAAAACCCCAGAAGTCATAAGTGCATCCTAAATAGGATTACAGATCATTAAAAATCCTACAATTTTATATATTCAACCAAAGTGGAAATAAAAGATTCCAAAGGTGAATGTATAGCATTATACAGTTGTTATCAAAACCTAGCTCCTTTAACATTTAGAGGTTTTAACTAAGTAATCAAAGACCTGATAGAGATGAGACCTAAAACTTTGATTTTCATGGAGGATAAACCTTTGTTTGCATGGTCTTATCAAAAGCAGATCAACAGTTCAAGAAAACTTTGTCATTTGAGCAGAGAGAAAAACAGGATTTTACACTGTTATACCAGTGTACACTTATACCAGTGTACTATTAAAATTTCATTCATCTCAACCTTCTATAACTTTCTTTTGCTTCTAAATTTTGTTCCAAAGCCATTTTTTTCCACATAGCCAGTCTCATTTGGGACAAAATTACTTTATTCTACCCTCAACAAAACTGTATTTCCACTCCTTATATCTTTCTTATATACCTCCTATTTTTTTTTACATACAGAGTTGTTTTCTTTATTTTTATCAGTCTTAAGTACATTTAGCAGAATTTTAACTCTTAGGAAACCTTAGTCTCCAACTGAGGACTTAGTAACCAATTGAGAGGTGTTTACATCAGAATTTTCTTAGATGGCAAATTCATGAACCAATTAAGTACAAAGCATGATTTACAATTGGTCCGAATAGCCTTAATTTCTCAGCAATAAGAAGTTAAAAACACAAACCTATGTTCAATAATCAAAGCTTTAGCATTCCATCCTATTTGGAAACTTTCAGGTTACCAAGGTCCTTGACCGTTATCTTAACAATTATCCATGAAAACTTTGAGACAGACAAAATTAATTATCATTAACAAATTGCAACAGAGATAACATGAGCTTATTTGACCTTTGCTGATAACTATAAAGACAGGTCCAATAAACTTAGATTAGTTTAAACAACGAATATGTTTCACCTGCATCCACCTAAAAGTCAATTTTTCCCCGTTGTCAATTTTCATTTGAGGCACCAGTGGAGATATCTGAAATGGGTGGTCCAAGGTGGGGGTGCACTTTGCTCCTTTACTTGGAGGGTGGGAGGAGGAACCAATGGTGCCTGAGACACTGAGGATGGTATAGGGCCACACCCAAGTTGGTGCAGAAACATGAGGGGGAGGGGAAGGCAGAAGCAGCAACGGCTTGGGAATATTCCTTAAAGTCCTTTTCCTGAGGTAGACCAACGGTAGTTGGCTCCAATTATAGCCTTAACCTGGGAAATGAGGGACAATTCCTCATATCTATTAAGCAGAGGAACAGGGAGAGAGAGTCAGTGTCCCCTTTTAGTCTGGTTCTATCTCAGCTAGACCAAAAAGGTCCCCTTCTCAAGGTTCCTCCTGATTTCCACCGGGTTTTTGGGACTTTCCTTGGTTGGGGCATTTATTCTTTTTAATGTCCTTTCCCCTTGCATCTGGGCATATTTATGGCCTTCTCAGCCCCCTGCTCTGATCCCTCTGAGGGCCTCTTGATATCAACGGATGTGGACCGGTATCTGGAGAGCACCTGCACCTGGTCGAGGGCACAATCTGGCTGTGGGGCCTTATGGGGGAGGATTTTCTGGCCTGGAAGGGGAGGAGAAATGGGCATCTGCCATAGGTAGGAGTTTCAAGCTCAGGGGAGAGGGGAGGGAGCCTAAAGAGTCATGAAGAGGGGAACATTAGGGGAGTGGTGGGTCGCTTCTTTGGTTCCCTGGGTGAGTCTCCAGATAAAGCGGCAAAAACCTTGGCTGGCTCTCATGGCTCCGACCCGAACCCCAATGCTCCCATGAGGCGGAGTCAAAAAGACAGAGAGACAGAGGCACTCCTCCCAATGAGGAGACAAGCCAGATGCCTGCCTGGCCATGTCCCGAAGGAATCCAGGCGATGCTCAGCCCACAGGTCCCAGCCCTGCGACCCACGATCAAAAACATTCTGATACCGGGGCGCCTGGGTGGCGCAGTCGGTTAAGCGTCCGACTTCAGCCAGGTCACGATCTCGCGGTCCGTGAGTTCGAGCCCCGCGTCGGGCTCTGGGCTGATGGCTCGGAGCCTGGAGCCTGTTTCCGATTCTGTGTCTCCCTCTCTCTCTGACCCTCCCCCGTTCATGCTCTGTCTCTCTCTGTCCCAAAAATAAATAAAAAATTAAAAAAACAAAAAAAACATTCTGATACCACCACAGACCAATCGCCATCCATCATGGAATCGCAGACGGGCCCACTCAGACTCCATGGACCCCTGAGGACCCCAAGGCCACCTGCCTGTGGAGCCACAGAATCGAACTCTGCAGGCAAGCTAGATCGAATCCCACATTCAAATTCACATACACACCACAGGTTATTATATTCCCTACCAAAGAATCCCTACCTGTGAGACTTCTGAAGTCTTGGGAAGTGATCAGGTCCCCCTTTCACTCTTTTTTTTAATTATGAAATTTATTGTCAAATTGGTTTCCATACAACACCCAGTGCTCATCCCAAAAGGTACCCTCCTCAATACCCATCACCCACCCCCACCTCCCTCCCACCCCCCCATCAACCCTCAGTTTGTTCTCAGTTTTTAAGAGTCTCTTATGCTTTGGCTCTCTCCCACTCTAACCTCTTTTTATTTTTGTCCCCTCCCCCACAGACTTCTGTTAAGTTTCCCAGGATCCACATAAGAGTGAAAACATATGGTATCTGTCTTTCTCTGTATGACTTATTTCACTTAACATAACACTCTCCACTTCCATCCACGTTGCTACAAAGGGCCATATTTCATTCTTTCTCATTGCCACGTAGTACTCCATTGTGTATATAAACCACAATTTCTTTATCCATTCATCAGTTGATGGACATTTAGGCTCTTTCCATAATTTGGCTATTGTTGAGAGTGCTGCTATAAACATTGGGGAACAAGTGCCCCTATGCATCAGTACTCCTGTATCCCTTGGGTAAATTCCTAGCAGTGCAATTGCTGGGTCATAGGGTAGGTCTACTTTTAATTTTTTGAGGGACCTCCACACAGTTTTCCAGAGTGGCAACACAAGTTTGCATTCCCACCAACAGTGCAAGAGGGTTCCTGTGTCTCCACATCCTCTCCAGCATCTATAGTCTCCTGATTTGTTCATTTTAGCCACTCTGACTGGTGTGAGGTGATATCTGAGTGTGGTTTTGATTTGTATTTCCCTGATGAGGAGCGACGTTGGGCATCTTTTCATGTGCCTGTTGGCCATCTGGATGTCTTCTTTAGAGAAGTGTCTATTCATGTTTTCTGCCCATTTCTTCACTGGATTCTTTGATTTTTGGGTGTGGAGTTTGGTGAGCTCTTTATAGGTTTTGGATACTAGCCCTTTGTCCGATATGTCATTTGCAAATATCTTTTCCCATTCCGTTGGTTGCCTTTTAGCTTTGTGGATTGTTTCCTTTGCAGTGCAGAAACTTTTTATCTTCATGAGATCCCAATAGTTCATTTTTTTTTTTCAATTCCCTTGCCTTCGGGGATGTGTCAAGTAAGAAATTGCTGAGGCTGAGGTCACAGAGGTTTTTTCCTGCTTTCTCCTCTAGGGTTTTGATGGTTTCCTGTCTCACATTCGGTCCTTTATCCATTTTGAGTTTCTTTTTGTGAATGGTGTAAGAAAGTGGTCTACTTTCATTCTTCTGCACGTTGCTGTCCAGTTCTCCCAGCACCATTTGTTAAAGAGACTGTTTGGATATTCTTTCCAGCTTTGCCAAAGATTAGTTGGCCATACTGTTGTGGGTCTAGTTCTGGGGTTTTTATTCTATTCTATTGGTCTATGTGTCTGTTTTTGTGCCAATACCATGCTGTCTTGACGATTACAGCTTTGTACTAGAGGCTAAAGTCTGGGATTGTGATGCCTCCTGCTTTGGTCTTCTTCTTCAAAATTACTTTGGCTATTCGGGGCCTTTTGTGGTTCCATATGAATTTTAGAATTGCTTGTTCTAGTTTTGAGAAGAATGCTGGTGCAATTTTGATTGGGATTGCATTGAATGTGTAGATAGCTTTGGGTAGTATTGGCATTTTAACAATATTTATTCTTCCAATCCATGAGCACGGAATGTTTTTCCATTACTTTATATCTTCTTCAATTTCCTTCATAAGCTTTCCATAGTTTTCAGCATACAGATTTTTTACATCTTTGGTTAGGTTTATTCCTAAGTATTTTATGATTTTTGGTGCAATTGTGAATGGAATCAATTTCTTTATTTGTCTTTCTGTTGCTTCATTATTAGTGTATAAGAAGGAAACTGATTTCTGTACATTGATTTTGTACCCTGCTACTTTGCTGAATTCATGTATCTGTTCTAGCAGACTTTTGGTGGAGTCTATCGGGTTGTCCATGTATAATATCATATCATCTGTAAAAAGTGAAAGCTTGACTTCATCTTTGCCAATTTGGATGCCTTTGATTTCCTTTTGTTGTCTGATTTCTGATGCTAGCATTTCCAACACTATGTGAAACAACAGTGGTGAGAGTGGACATCCATGTCGTGTTCCTGATCTCAGGGAGAAAGCTCTCAGTTTTTTTCCATTGAGGATGATATTAGCTTTTCATAAATGGCTTTGATGATGTTTAAGTATGTTCCTTCTATCCCGACTTTCTCGAGGCTTTTTATTAAGAAAGGATTATGAATTTTGTCAAATGCTTTTTCTGCATCGATTGAGAGGATCATATGGCTCTTATCTTTTCTTTTATTAATGCGATGTATCCCATTGATTGATTTGCGAATGTTGAACCAGCCCTGCATCCCAGGAATGAATCCCACTTGATCCTGGTGAATAATTCTTTTTATATGCCGTTGAATTCGATTTGCTAGTATCTTATTGAGAATTTTTGCATCCATATTCATCAGGGATATTGGCCTGTAGTTCTCTTTTTTTACTGGGTCTCTGGTTTAGGAATCAAAGTAATGCTGGCTTCATACAATGAGTCTGGAAGTTTTTCTTCCCTTTCTATTTTTTGGAATAGCTTGAGAAGGATAGGTATTATTTCTGCTTTAAATGTCTGGTAGAATTCCCCTGGGAAGCCATCTAGTCCTGGACTCTTATTTGTTGGGAGATTTTTGAAAACTGATTCAATTTCTTCACTGGTTATGGGTCTGTTAAAGCTTTTTATTTCTTCCTGTTTGAGTTTTGGAAGTGTGTAGGTGTTTAGGAATTTGTCCACTTCTTCCAGGTTGTCCAGTGTGTTTTCATATAATTTTTTATTGTATTCCCTGAAAATTGTTTGTATTTCTGAGGGATTGGTTGTAATAATTCCATTTTCATTCATGATTTTATCTATTTGGGTCATCTCCCTTTTCTTTTTGAGAAGCCTGGCTAGAGTTTTATCAATTTTGTTTATTTTTTCAAAAAACCAACTCTTGGTTTCGTTGATCTGCTCTACCTTTTTTTCAGATTCTATATTGTTTATTTCTGCTCTGATATTTATTATTTCTCTTCTTCTGCTGGGTTTGGGGTGTCTTTGCTGTTCTGCTTCTATTTCCTTTTGGTGTGCTGTGAGATTTTGTATTTGGGATTTTTCTTGTTTCTTGAGATAGGCCTGGATTGCAATGTACTTTCCTCTCAGGACTGCCTTCACTGCATCCCAAAGCATTTGGATTGTTGTATTTTCATTTTCATTTGTTTCCATATATTTTAAAATTTCTTCTCTAATTGCCTGGTTGACCCACTCATTCGTTAGTAGGGTGTTCTTTAACCTCCATGCTTTTGGAGGTTTTCCAGACTTTTTCCTGTGGTTGATTTCAAGATTCATAGCATTGTGGTCTGAAAGTGTGCGTGGTATGATCTCAATTCTTGTATACTTATGAAGGGCTGTTTTGTGACCCAGTATGTGATCTATCTTGGAGAATGTTCCATGTGCACTCAAGAAGAAAGTATATTCTGTTGCTTTTGGATGCAGAGTTCTAAATATATCTGTCAAGTCCATCTGATCCAATGTATCATTCAAGGCCCTTGTTTCTTTATTTATCCTGTGTCTAGATGATCTATCCATTGTTGTAAGTGGAGTATTAAAGTCCCCTGCAATTACCACATTCTTATCAATAAGGCTGCTTATGTCTGTGAGTAATTGTTTTATATATTTGGGGGCTCTCATATTCGGCACATAGACTTTTATAATTGTTAGCTCTTCCTGATGGATAGACCCTGTAATTATTATATAATGCCCTTCTTCATCTCTTGTTACAGCCTTTAATTGAAAGTCTAGTTTGTCTGATAGAAATATGGCTACTCCAGCTTTCTTTTGACTTCTAGTAGCATGATAGATAATTCTCCATTCCCTCACTTTCATTCTGAAGGTGCCCTCATGTCTAAAATGAGTCTCATGTAGACAGCAAATAGATGGGTCTTGTTTTTTTTATCCATTCTGATACCCTATGTCTTTCAGTTGGAGCATTTAGTCCATTTACATTCAGTGTTATTATAGAAAGATATGGGTTTTTTTTTATTTTTTTATTTTATTTTATTATTTTTTTATTTTTTAGAAAGATATGGGTTTAGAGTCATTGTGATGTCTATAGTATTCATGCTTGTAGTGATGTCTCTTGTACATTGTGGTCCTTGCAACATTTCACTCACAGAATCCCCCATAGGACCTCTTGTAGGGCTGGTTTAGTGATGATGAATTCCTTCAGTTTTTGTTTCTTTGGGAAGACCTTTATCTCTCCTTGGATTCTGAATGACAGACTTGCTGGATAAAGGATTCTTGGCTGCATGTTTTTTCTGTTCATCACATTGAAGATTCCCTGCGGTTCCTTTCTGGCCTGCCAAGTTTCAGTAGATAGATCTGCCACCAGTCTTATGGGTCTCCCCTTATAAGTTAGGGCATGTTTATCTGTAGCTGCTTTCAGAATTTTCTCTTTATCCTTGTGTTTTGCCAGTTTCACTATGATATGTCATGCAGAAGATCGATTCAAGTTACATCTGAAGGGAGTTCTCTGTGCCTCTTGGATTTCAATGCCTTTTTCCTTCCCCAGATCAGGGAAGTTCTCAGCTATGGTTTCTTCAAGTACACCTTCAGCACCTTTCCCTCTCTCTTCCTCCTCTCGAATCCCAATTATGCTTATGTTATTACGTTTAATTTTGTCACTTATTTCTCTAATTATCCCCTCATACTCCTGGATTTTTTTATCTCTATTTTTCTTAGCTTCCTCTTTTTCCATAATTTTATCTTCTAATTCACCTATTCTCTCCTCTGCCTCTTCAATCCGAGCTGTGGTTGCCTCCATTTTATTTTGCATCTCATTTTTAGCATTTTTTAGCTACTCCTGTGTCTTAGTCCCTTGATCTCTGTAGTAATAGATTCTCTGCTGTCCTCTATACTTTTTTCAATCCCAGAGATTAATTTTATGACTATTATTTTAATTCCTTTTCTGTTACATTGCTTAAATCGTTTTTGATCAGTTCGTTAGCTGTCGCTACTTCCTGGAGTTTCTTTTGAGGAGAATTCTTCCATTTCGTCATTTTGGGTAGTCCCTAGAGTGGTGTGGAACTGCAGAGCTCTTCCTCTGTGCTGTCTGGTGTAACTTGCATTGGTGGGCGGGGCCACAGTCAGACTTGATGTCTGCCCCCCGCCCACCACTGGGGGCCACAGTCAGACTGCTGTGTACCTTATCTTCCCTCTCCCAGGGGCAGGACTCACTGTGGAGTGGTGTGACCCCTGTCTGGGCTACTTGCACACTGCCAGGCTTGTGGTGCTACTTCTATGGGACCTGGTGTATTAGTCGGGGAGTATCCACAAGGTGCACAGGGGTGGGAAGGGCAGACTCAGCTTGCTTTGCCTTTGGTGGTCTGCTTCAGGAGGGGCCCTGCAGCACTGGGGGGAAGGCAGACCTGCTGGAGGGATGGATCCGCACAACAGGCAGACCTGTTGGAGGGATGGAAGCACAGCGTTGGGTGTTTGCACACTGCAAGCAAGTTCCGTGACAGGAACTGGTTCCTTTTGGGATTTTGGCTGGGGGATGGGCGAGGGAGATGGCGCTGGCGAGTGCCTTTGTTCCCCACCAAGTTGAGCTCTGTCCTCCGGGACTCTACAACTCTCCCTCCCATTGTCCTCTAGCCCTCCCGCTCTCGGAGCAGAGCTGTTGACTTATAACATTCCAGATGTTAAGTCCCACTGGCTGTCAGAACACACTCCGTCCTGCCCCTCTGCTTTTGCAAGCCAGACTCAGGGGCTCTGCCTTGCCACCGCCCCGGCTCCCTCCTGCCAGTCCGTGTAGCGTTCACTGCCTCTCTGTCTTTCCTACCCTCTTCCGTGAGCCTCTCGTCTACACTTGGCTCTGGAGAGTCCATTCTGCTAGTCTCCTGGCGGTTTTCTGGGTTATTTAGACAGATGTGGGTGGAATCTAAGTAGTCAGCAGGACACGGTGAGCCCAGCATCCTCCTACGCTGCCATCTTCCTCCTCCTCAACCCCCCTTCCACTCTTGCAAGTGGTCCTGACTAGATTGGGCCCCAGCATTACCAGTTCTGATGTCAGGTCCAGGTCCTCACCTGCCATGTCTCCTGGAGTCTGGTGGGAGTGGCAGAGTGGGGCCGGCCTGAAGGGGACAGAGCTGGAGACTGCCAAAATTTAGGCAGGGTGCATGCTCTCCCTTGTGATCCATCATTCCTTCACTGCCTCACTGTTCTCCCAGACTGGTGGCAACAATAAGCCAGCACAGTTGGGTTTCCTGGTCAGGGAACCAAGTATGTTATGTAATCAGGCTGGAATGCTGGCAGAAAAACCAAGTGGCACTCAGAGACCTTGGTGGATTGGAGATTTATTTAACACTGGTGGTCTCAGAGGAGACTGTTTCTCCAAAGGTCTGAGCCCAGAATGTAAGTGGGGATGGTAATTTATAGCCAACAGCCTCCATATTTGTGGGGGTTTTCACATGCAGAGCAAACAAAGGAAGAAAAAACTGGAGGAGGGGTCTCTAAGCTAGAGGCCAGAGTTTGTTTTAGTCCGATCAGCCATCTTTGGTGTACTTTATCCATTTCTCCAACACTTTAGCTCCAGTAACACTGTGCTTCCCCTGTTGTTTATTTGGTTTCTCTTGTCTATATTTTTTCTGTGGTTTCTCTTCCTCCACCTTTCCCGTAAGTATTATATTCTCCAAAGTTCAGCCCAAGGTTCTCTACTCTTCTCACACTACACATTCTGGGTGATTTTAATTCATTCTCATGATTTTACTTAGCAAGTAAGACTTCTAAATCTCATTTCACCCTATGCTACTCTCCCATATATCCCACTTCTTTCTAGATATCTCCGTTGATTATCTCAATCTCTACACATGTATATTAAACTCATTAATCTCTACCTCCAACACGTGATTCTCCTCCTACTTACCCCTGTATAAGTTACTACTTCAAAGTGTACTCATTTTTTTAACTACATCCTTTTGTATCTGTGGATCAAGTCTTGGCAATTTTTACCTATTCACCATTTTTCAAATTTCTCCTCTCTTGTTTGTTCACTGCAGTAATCTCTCAACTAGTTTATCTACCTCCAGTCTTGCCATGTTTTCTTCTTCCTGAATTTGTTCTCTACTCTGCAAACAGAGTTTTCTTTTTAAATGTAAATCTGGTCTTGAAACTCTTACTCACTAAAACCCTTCAAGGTTCCCTACTGTGTTCAGTATAAAATCCAAACTCTTTAATTTGGTTGAAAAAGGCCCTTTAAATATCATCCTTATTTATCTCTACACAAGCTTTTAGTGTATGCTATAGCCATATTCAACTGTGTGTACCTTCCCAACTATAACATCATCTTTCATATCTGTGTCTTTTCACATTCTGCTCCTTATTCCTGGAATGACACCTGCTCCCTCTTCTTTGCTTAGCTAACTCTTACTTAACACTCAAGAGTTGACCAAGGCTTTAATCCCTTGTAAGACTATTTCTTTAGCTCTTTCATCCTTGGACTATATTAAATTTCCCTCCCCTAAACAACATCCTTTAATTTCCTCTATCTAGAACTGTCTATTCTATATTGTATAGCCTATTTACTTGCTTACTTCCCCCTGTAAAATTTGATCAGTATCCATGTGTTACTCATCCTTATATCTCTAGCATAGCCATCATAGTGCCTAACAGGGTTACAAACTTAATACTCATTGAATAGCTAATTGAATTGAAGGAATGTGTGCCAGGAAAGGGCAATCAGGGTTACTGGAGTGAAGATTAAAAGCTGAGAATATCAGGGGTGTTGGGTTGTCAGACTTCCAAATACTTGAAAATTGAGGTGGTGGGTTCAATAAAAGAAATACATATGAGTCAAAGATGAATCAAAAAAATCCTGCTTAATAGACTAGATGGAGCTACAAGAACTAGCACTTACTGAGTGCCTACTAGGTACTGAGCATTTGACTCAGTATTTCATATGTATCATATCAGAAGGAAGGAAAATAATGTGTTTAGTTTTAGACATGTGGAGTTTTATGCATCTGTAAGACCTCTGAGTAGAAGTGTCCATCAGGTGATTGTAACTCTAATTCCTGGGCACAGGAAAGGAACAAGGATTCAATAATTAGACTGGGGGTTATTTGGATAGATGGTAATTGCAGCCATGGGTCAGGGGTGGAGGATCTTCCAAAAAGCATAGTGTAGAAGGGAAGGAAAGAGGACGGGGACATGATCTTGGGTAACATATATTTAAGAGCTGAGCATAGGCAGAGGAATCCTTCCTTCCTGCCTTCATGCCTTCCTTTCTTCCTTCCTTCCCTCCTTCCTTCTAAAAATATTTATTAGGGCCATATTCAGTGTTAGGTGTACTCGTGTAGGAACTGAGGATATAGCAGTGAACAAATAGTCCTTCCCCTCGTGGATTTGATATTCTAATGGAGATAGAAGAAGTTGATAATAATCATAAACAAGTAAATATATAATAGTGATAAGTGCTATAAAGAAACCAAAGCAGTATAAAAGCATATAAAATGGCTGAATGTGGGTATGGTGGGGGCCTTCAGAGGGGCCTTCCCTGAACTAGCTAAAGGCCTTCTGAGGATATTTGAACTAAGAATTAAATGATGAGAGAGAAGCGGCCATATAAAGATCTGAGAGGAAGAGCATTCCAGACAGAAGGAAATAAAATATAAAGGCCCTTAAATGGGAAATACCTGATATATTCAAGGATCAGAAAGAAAGCTACTGAAACTGGAGTGTAGTAAGCAAAAAGAAGCATAAAAGCAGATTAAGTTGAAGAGGTAGTCAGGGACACAATCCCCTAGAACCTTATAAGCTCTTGTAAAAAGTTCAAATTCATTCTAATTGTGGAGGGAAGGTGTTCTAAGCAGGATAGTGGTATGATTTGTCTTGGGCTTGGAGATGAATGCCCTGGTTGCTGTATAAGGAATAGACTATAAGAGGGATATAGGAAAGCAGAGGAAATTTGTTTGAAGGCTAATTGCAATAATTCAAGCAAGAGCTGGTTATGAGTTAGGGCTTGGGTTTTAGTAATAGAGATAGAGAAAAGTAGTTGTATGTGGGATTTGTTTTGGAAGACTTGTTAATGGATTCAGTGTGACTTGGGCAGAGTTATAGTATGGAGTGGGTAGGCAAGGAATAAAAACTTCCTTGGTTTGGGCCTAAATAACTGGATGATGCCAGTTACTGAGAGAAAGACTGGAAGAGGAACAAGTTTAATGAGTGGTATGAAGAAGTAAGAAATAAATAGGTGTCTTTTGTATATGTAAAGTTTGAGATGTTCATTGGGGAGCTACATGCTAATGTTTAGTAAGAAATTATAACTGAGTCTAAAGTTCAGGAAATAATTCAATATTAAATATATAAATTTTAGAGTCACCCTCTGTGAAGTAAAGCTTTGAGACTAGATGAGATGGCTAATGAGTTAAGTGGAGACAGCTAAGAGGAGAGGTTCTTGGACTGAGCTCAGGATTTAGAGATAGAGCAGATGAGGAGCAGCCAGAGAAATAAACTGAGAAGTGGCCAGCATGGTAGGAGGAAAACTAAGAGAGTGGTATCCCACAGTCCAAGTGAAGAAACTGATTAAAGAAACAGGAGTAGTCAACTGTGTCAAATGTTGATGAGACATTAATTCTGAGAATTGACTATTGATTTTGGCAACATGGAGGTCATTAGTAACCTTGACAATAAAATTCTGGAGACAAAATCCTGAACGGATTGTTTCTTTAAAGAATGAGAAGTGAAGACATGAAGACAGTAACTCGTTTTAGGTGTTTAGTTGTTACGGGGTAAAGAAAAGTAGAGTATTAGCTGGAAGGCAATTGGGATCAAGAAAGTGATATTTTCTTTTAAATAATGTATATTAATTATGTGACTGCTAGTGGGATAATCTAGTTGTGAGGGAGAAGTTGATGGTATAGAAAAAAAGGGATGGGGCACCTGGGTAGCTCTATCAGTTGAGCCTCCAACTCTTGGTGTTGGCCCAGGTCATGATCTCACGGTTCATGTGTTCAAGCCAACTGTCAGTGGGGAGCCTGCTTGGGATTCTCTCTTTCTTTCTCTCTCACTGCCCCTCCCCTGCTTGTTCTCTCTCTCTCTCTTTCTGTCTCAAAATAAATAAACTTTTTTAAAAAAGGGATAATTTTAGCAGTAAGGTTCTTCGGGAGGTCAGAGCAGAAGTAGGGGAGTGAACTTTGACTTTTTTAAAAAAAGGATTATATGTGTGTGTGTGTGTGTGTGTGTGTGTGTGTGTGTGTGTGATGGGGATGTTCTCAGTGCTTCTCTTTTTTAACCAAACGGAAGGGAAGTCATCAGCTGAGTGTGAGAGGAGAAAGGGAGTATAAATTAAGAGAAATAAAGAGCAATAAGAGATATAGGAGGAGATATATGGGAGAGTGGTGTCATGGAAACCAAGGGCAGGGGGAAGACTTCAAGAAGGAACAGGCCATTGATCAATACTGTTAAATTCTCTTGTGTTCAGGTTGTATGAATATTGAAGAGAGGCTATTGGGTTTGCTAATTAGATTGTTATTTCACCTTGGCAGAAGAGGCTTCATTAAAATACTAGGTAGGGGTGGGGCACCTGGGTGGCTCAGTCGGTTAAACATCTGACTTCAGCTCAGGTCAGGATCTCACAGTTTGTGTGTTCGAGCCCTGTATTGGTCTCTTTGCTGACAGCTCTGAACCTGGAGCCTCCTTTGGATTCTGTGTCTGCCCCTTTCTCTGCCCCTCCCCTGCTCACACTCTGTATCTCTTCTCTCTCCAAAATAAATAAACATTAAAAAAAAAACATTAGGGGCAGAGGCACAATTTCAATAAAGGGTAAATGGGAGGTAAGGAATTATATATGAAAATAGTATTTTTTAGAAAAGGGGCTGGGGTATAAGTTGAAGATGAAGAGAAGGATTTATTTATCTCCTTTATTAGACTGCAGATTCCTTGAAGAAGAAGAATGTGTCAGATTCACATGGTATACCTAGTGACTTGTACACGGTGTGTGCTGGTTTCCAATAAAAGTTGGATATGTGAGTAAATAAATGAACTCTCAGAGTCAACAAAATATTCTAAGATGGTTTTTAGAGAAATTGGATCTGTTCTGTGCTCAAAAAATGTAGTTGGAAAAAAATGGTTAAAGAGGTGCTTCTGTACCCTAGAGGAATAGAAGAATAGAGATGACAGAGGAGGTAGTTCAACGTAATCTGTGGTCTCTGGACACTCACAGAACTGCGCAGCTTATGGGCAGAAACCTGGAAGATCTGACCCTAGGACTGTAAGAAATTACAGACCTTCCTTGACTTATGATGGGCTATGTTCTGATAAACCCATCGTAAGTCGAAAATGCATTTAATACACCTAACATACCAAACATCATAACTTATCCCAGCCTACCTTAAACATGCTCAGAACAGTTGCATTAGGCTACAGGTTGGCAAAATCATCTAACATCAGACCTATTTTACAATAAAGTATTGAGTAGCTTATAATTTATTGAATACTGAAAGTGAAAAAACAGAATGTTTGTAAGTGTATCAGTTGTATATCCTCATGATCACATGGCCGATTGGGAATTGCTTCTCACCGCCCCTGCCCAGCATTATGAAAAATATCGTACTGTAAATTGCTCACCCAGGAAAGGATGAAAATTCAAAATTCAAAGTACGGTTTCTACAGAGTATGTATTGATTTTCTCTGCATAGGGTAGGAAATACTGAGGTGGCTAGAAGTTGTGGTAGAGATGCAGAGTTTCCTCTGCCAAAGTTATCATGAGTCACCCAATGGATTCTTAGAGATGGGAGGGAATAGGGTATGATAGCCATGTAGCTATATTTCAAGGGTATAAATGTAACAACAAATAAAGAATTGTATAGACTGGGATCAGAGCAGATGAGAGCATAAATCAAGACAAGGGCTATTTAGGCTATCAGATAAACCATCTTGACACTGAAAATTTCTGGATTGCGGGCTAACCTTTGAGAGGAAATAGTGGAAACCCTGCCACTGAGTCATTTATAATTATTTACAATTAGGCAAGACAATGTAGTTGAGAAATAATGTGGCATAATACAAGGAGCAGTTTTACTCAGTTCCCAAAGGGATGGACTGGATATGACCTAATAGCTTTTTCCTACATTAATTTGGTTGATTGTGTAAGAGAAAAGTCTGGTTGAACATTTTGTTTTCCTCCTGTTGAGTGAATCATATTTGCACTGACCACAAGGATATAAATTTGAGAATCCCATTGATTAGGCAGGTGACAGAATGTGGACTGGGAGGTCAACAGACTAGAGAAGACTCAAACTAATTTGGCGAGTTGGTCAAGAACAGGTAAACCTCCCTAAAGATAGAACCTTTTGCTGTTCACCATTAATTTCATGACATGACTCCAGAGCCTGGAATATATCATTTGATGAATATACAACTGATGAATGAATGAATGACACCTTGGGAAGAAAACTTAGAACACCAATGTAATCCAAGTAGTAGGCTGACAGGTTAAAACTGTTCCTTAATATCTCTGAGGCAGGTCTCTCATCTTTTCAGTGGGTTCTAGGGATGAAATGATAGCATATAGATAAGATACTTGAGATTTAGCATCTTAAGAGGTAACAGCTGTCTTTCCTCTTTATTTTTCCAGATTTAATATCTACAGACAAGTCAAACTTTCTGTTTTACCACATTGGGAAAAGAGAAAATTATGCCCTTTCTCTTGAAATAATAATAAATATTAATGTTAGAACAGCTGAGGTTGAGGTGCCTGGGTGGCTCAGTCGGTTAAATGTCTGACTCTTGATTTCGGCTCAGGTCATGATCTCAGAGTTCATGAGTTTGAGTGCCATGTGGGGCTCTGCACTGACACTGCAGAGCCTGCTTGGGATTCTCTTTCCCCCACCCCTCTCTCTGCCCCTCCCCTGCTCACTTGTGCTCTCTCTCTCTCTCTCTCTCTCAAAATAAATAAACTTAAAAAAAAATCTTAAAAAGAACAGCTGAGGTTAACACCACAAGCAATTTTAGAGCAATTTTTAAAAAGAATAAATAGCTAAGCCACTGCCAGGTACGATACTCCTTTACTTGGTTTTTATCAACTCAACCCCAAATCTTAATGCAAACAAAATAAAAAAAAGCTCTTTGGCAACATGTTCTCATCCTTGGTATTCACTCAGTATCCAAAATACCCAATCTGCCTTTCTCAGCGATTAGCTGTAATTCACACTATGTTGGCCATAGATAAGCTATTTCCCTAGCCTTAGCCATTGGAGCTAACCAGTGAGAAACTCCGATATTACTTTTTCAACTTCCTTGCTTCTAGATTTCCTTCTATCATTTTTTTTCTCCTTCCATACCAGACAGAATTTGTAAGGAAAACAGTAACTTCATTAAATAAATAAAAATCTCTTTTCTCTCTTTCCTTAAGCAGGAAATATTTTCTATTTTTCTCTTTTGTATTTCTTTCCTTCCTTCTACTTTGCTGTTTTTTTAAACTGGAGTTAGGAGACACCAGATTAATTTGAATACAATAACTGGACTTAATTAATATCCCAAGGTAGTTTATCTTCCTTAGTAACACTGTCTGACACTTTTTTCTCTGAAATATTTTCTTCAAGGGATTTTTTGAACAATATTTAAACACAGTTTTTGATCATAGAATTAAAGTGATCCTATCATAACAGCTAAAGATGAGTGCAGAGAGTTTGATGAACAATCCAGGAAGTGCTATAAAATGATTAATGAAAGAAAACTCATCTAAGTCAAGGCTTTGTAAAATAATCAAGATTATTCAATCCAGAGAAGATAAAGTTTTCAGCCCCTTAGAAATAGCTACTTGCCATGGATAGTTTAAAAAAAACACTTCAACTTAATTTATTTAACAACAAATTGAATGTTCACGAAGGATTTTTGCCTTGCAAAGTAAATAAGCTATGTGTTGGATTTTTTATATACTTGTTTTGTAAGACAGGAAGACATGATTTAATAAGTGCTTTTAGGCAGGAAAAAAAATCTGCTTTTCTACAGTCCCATGTCTCCTCTATCCACTCCTTTTTTGCTGTCAACTCTAAGACTTCCCATCAGCCACTTTATTTTTAATTTTTCTGAAAAACCTACTTTCCCATGCTGTCCATACCAGAAAACACATTATGTGATGTACACAACATGATGTCTGTTGTTTTTCCCCCATTAAGGAGAGTATACGAGGAAATGGCATCATTTGTAGCAGGGGGTATTTTAGCTAGGTCTTCTAGAGGACTTCCAAATTACTTTCTGTAGTCAATTATAATTTACTAAAGAAAGCTATGGAATTTTCTTTACTGACCTCAGCAGATCCTTACCTCCCCAGAGATGCCACACTGAGACTGAAGAGGAGAAAGGAGTTGGCAGTGATCGCTGAGAAATGGATGAACTACAGCCTTTTCATCTCTTTATTTTATTCAATCCAGAGTTCTCTAAATGTTAATGCATTGAGGGGAATCTAAACTACTTTTGTGAAGACTGGCAAGTAGTCAAAATAGAACATTCGACTTTTTTCCATCAATTTCTTTTTGTCACACACACACACACACACACACACACACACACAGCTTCTCAGTCTGTCTTTTCAATATGTAACATAATTTACTGCCATGGCTTCAACTACCTTAAGACTGATGCCACTCACATTTACATCTCGAGCCTGGAACTATTTTCTGAATACCAACCGCATACTTCCAGTTGTCCAAAGGACATTTTTGTCCAGAAACACAGCTTCTAAACCTCATCATGTCCTGATATTACCCCCCACCCCAAAAATAAGAGCCCCCCTTGCTTTCCTGTTCCCAATATCATCGAATAGTCCTACTTCCCTAAAGTAGGACTTAGAGAAGCATCTTGATCCCTCCTTTATCTTAGCTACCCATCTCACTTTTATCAAACCAGTTAGAAAATCCTTTTGATTCTACCTCAAATATATCCTCTTTCACATCTCATGCTTTTAACCTCTTGAACATCTTAACCATTCCCTGAGCACACAGTATCCTTTCACGACTCTTGGCCTTACAGATGCTGTTCTCTCTGCTTGGGATAGTCTCCCACTCCTTTACCTGGTAAGCCCCTACTCAGCGATAAAGGGCCCTACTGTATATTACAAGCCATTACTCATTTCCATAGAATTGCTCATGGTTCTCTCGTCTGTGGACTTACCACATGTCATCATGACTACCAGGTTAAGTATCTGTTTTCCCTGCTAAAATATAAACTTTCTGAAGGCTGGGACTGCATCTTAATCAGCTTTAAAGTTGCAGCACCTAACATGTAATAGTCTGTGATAACAGTTAATAAAGAATGAATGATGTAACCTAAATCCAATTTATCAATGTTTCCTTTAATGGGTCATGCTTTCGGTGTCAAGTTTAAGAACTCTTTGCATAATCTTAGGTTCTACAGATTTTCTCCTATTTTTTGATTCTAAAACATATATAGTTTTATGTTTACATAAAATGTATGATCCATTCTGAGGGCTTATTATGTGTATGAGACTTATATTGAGGTTCAATTTTAGGCCAGTAGATGTCCAATTGTTACAGCACCATTTGTTGAAAAGGCTATCTTTCCTCCATCGAATTGTTTTTGCAACTTTGTCAGAAATAAGTTGGGCATATCTGTCTGGGTCTATTTCTGGGTTTTCTGGTTTGTTCCTATTTCCTCTGACTCTCTAGAATAATTGTGTCTATACATACAAAATATCTTGATGATATTTTGATGGGAATTGCGCTAAATCTGTATATGAATTTGGAGAGAGTTGACATCTTTACTATGTTGAGTCTTCCAATCCATGAACACAGTGTGTCTCTCTATTTAGATCTTTGTTTTATCAGCACTGTTGCAGTTTTCAACATGAGTGTCCTATATATGTTCTGTTACATTTACATCTAAGTATTTCTTTTACTTTGCAGCAATTGTAAATGCTATTTTTAAAAATTCTTTTCCATATCCTCATTGTTAGTGTATAGAAATGTGATTGCTTTTTGTGTGTTGATCTTGTGTGCTTCAAATTTGCTGAATTTATGAGTTATTGGAGTTTCTTTGGCTTGTTTGTATTTGTTTTTATATTCCTTGGCATTTTCTACATATGTCATCTGCAAATAGGGACAGTTTTATTTCTTCCTTTGCAATCTGAATGGTTTTTATTGCTTTTACTTACCTTATAATTCCAGTTATAAATTCCTGTGTTGAATAAGAGCGTAAGAGTAGATATCATTTACTTGTTTCTGATGTTAGGGGGAAAGCATTCAGTCTTTAATTATTAAGTATGATGTTAACAATAGGATTTTTTTTAGATGCTCTTTATCAAGTTGATGGAGTTTCCCTTTATTCCATATATGCTGAGAGTTGTTATCATGACAGGATGTTGGATTTGGTCAAATGCTTTTCTGCATCAGTATTATTATATGAGTTTTCTTCGTTAGCCTGTTGATATGGTGTTATGTTGACTTGATTTTTGGAAGTTGTACCAGCTTTATATCACAGGAATAAACTCCACTCCACTTGGCCAATATAACTCTTTTTATATATTGCCAAATTCTATTTTCTGATATTTTGTTAAGGATTTTTAAGTTAAATATGTCATTATTCATGAAGTCTGTAGTTTTATATTTTATACTATCTTTGGTTTCTATATCAGGATAACACTAGCTTCACAAAATGAATTGAGAAGTGTTCCATCTTTTTGATTTTCTGGAATATAATGTGTAGAATTGGTGCTAATTCTTCTTTAGTCATTTGATAGAATTCTCCAGTGAAACCATATCACCTTGGAATTTCTTTTCTGATAATTTTCAATTTATGTATTAAATTTCCCTAATAACTATAGGAGTATTCAAATGATTTATTTCATATTGGGTAAGCTGTGGTAGATTGTAGTTTTCAAGAAATTGGTCCATTTCACCTAAATCATCAAATTTATGCATATAGAATTACTCATAGTATTCCCTCATTGTCTTTATGATGTCCACAAAGTCTATAAGTGATAGCCCCTGTGTCATTTTCTCTTTTTTCTTTATCCATCTTGCTAGAGGTTTTTCAATTTCATCAGCTTTTTCAAAGAATCAGCTTTTTCTCATTGGTTTTCTCTAATTTTTTAATTTCAATTTTATTGATTTTGGTCTTGCCTTTACTGTATCCTGCCTTTTGCTTGCTTTGAGTTTCTCTTACCCTTCTTTTTCTTCTTTTTGCCATCGTAACTTAGATTGTTGATTTGAGCCTTTTCTTCTTTTCAAATACAAACACTTAGTGCTATAAATTCTCCTCAACACTGTTTCAACTGTGTCTCACAAATTTTGATATGTTGTGCTTTTGTTTTCATTTAGTTAATGTAGTTTGTGATTTCTTTGGAGAGTGCCTCTTTTATTCATAGATTACTTAGAACTATGTTGTTTAGTTTCTATTTATTTGCTATTATTCATTTCTAGTTTGATTTCATTGCGTTCAGAGAATATACTGTATATGATTTCAATTATTTTAAATCTGTTCAAGTTTGTTTTATAGCCCAAGATATAGTCTATATTGGCATATGTTCCATGGGCACTTGAAAATAATATGCATCCTACTGTAGTTGATGGTAATGTTGACTTCTTCTATATCCTTGTTTTGTGTCTAATTGTTCTATTAACTGTTGAGAGAGGAGTGTTAAAGTCTTCAAGTATAACTATGGAGTTATGTATTTCTCCTTCCAGTTTTATGAGTTTTTGTTCATGTATTTTGAAGTTCTGTTGTTTGATATATACACATTTAGGATTGTTATGTTGTCCTGGTGAATTGACTCTTTTATCATTTTGCAGTGTTGCTTTCTTTCTCCAGTAATTTTCTTCACTTGGAACCTGCATTATCTGCTATTAATATAGCCATTCCTTCCTTGTTTTGATTAGTATTTACATGATATATTTTCCATCCTTTTATTTTCAACCTGCCTATATTATTTTATTTCAAGTGAATTTATTTGTACAGTATAGAGTTGGGTCATGTATTTTGATGCATTCTGCCAGTCTCCATCTTTTAATTGATGTATTTAGACCATTCACATTTGGCGTAATTACAGATATGTTAGGATTTTATCTAACGTTTCATTTTGTTTTCTCTTTGTACTTTTTGTCTTTCGTTTCTCTGTTTTCTTTTTTCATACCTTACTCTAGGTTACTTAAACAGATTAGAATTAAATTTTTATTTATCTATAGTTTTTAGATATATCTCTTCATATAGATTTTTAGTGATTGCTTTTAGGTATTATGTTATTTATACATAACCTATTTAAGTTTATTGGTATTGTCATTTTATTAGTTTTGGTTAAGTATAGAAAATTTATCTTTCTTTATATCCATTTATTCTCCTTCACTTATAATAAAACTGTCTTCAATATTTACTCAAATATATACATTTAGAACCATATAAGACATTGTTATAATGTTTGTTTCCACCATCACACATAATTTAAAAAACTGAAGAGAAAGAAGTCTAGTGTGTGTGTGTGCACGCACACCCACACTGTTCCAAGTCGGTTCTTCCTTTCAGGTATTCCAAGATTTCTTATTTTGTCATTTCCTCTTTAGAGAACTTCCTTTAGCCACTCTAAAGGAAGCTTATTCTAAAAAGAGTACATCTGCCAGTGATGAATTACCTTAGTTTCCTTTATTTGAGAATGTCTTTATTTCCCCTTCATTCCTGAAGGATATTTTCCCTGGATATAGGATTCTGAGTTTACAGTTCTCTTCTTCCAGCAGTTGAAAATTTTGTGCCACTTCCTTCTGCTTGCATTGATTCATGATGACAAATCATGCCTTTCAAATTACCTTTCCTATACAGGAAAGGTATCATCTCTCTCACTCTTTCTCTCTCTCCTTTCAAGACTTCATCTATAGCTTTCAGACATTTGGCTAAGATGTGTCTTGGTATTGAATTTCTTTGAGTTTATCCTATTGGAGTTTGTTTAGCTTGCTGAATTTGCAGGTTTATGTCTTTTGCCAAATTTGAGGGAGTTTTATGCATTGTTTGTTCAAATATTTTCTTTTTGTCCTACTTTCTTCTCTCCTTCTGGGACACCAGTGCTGTGAATGTTAGATCTTTCATTATAGCCCCACAGGTCCCTGGGTCTCTCTTTATTTTTTCAGTCTAATTTCTTTCTGCTTTTCTTATTGGGTAATTTTTGTTGTTCTGTCTTTAGATCCACTGATACTTATGTCCTGTCCATCTTGCTGTAGACCGTTTACTTAGGTTTTTTTTTCATATTATATTTTTAAATTCTAAAAACCTATTTTATTCTTATTTATATCTTCTGTTTATTTGCCAAGGCTTGCTACTTCTTGGCTTAAAATTTATACTTTTTTATTTGTTTCATGTATATCTGTAATTGGTCATTGAAATGTTTTTTTTTTTTTTATGATGGCTCCTTTGTCATATGATTCTAACATTTCTATTATCTTGATAATGGTCTCCTCTGATGCTCTTTTTTCTTGTAGTTTGAGATCCTCCTTGTTATTAGTATGACAAGTGATTTTCAATTGAAATCTAGAAATTTTGAGTATTATAGTATGAAACTTTGAATCATACTTAAAATTTATATTTTCTGGTTTCCTCTAACACCACTCTGGCAGGGAAAGGGGGTTTGCTGCCTCATTACTGCCACATGGAGGTAGAAGTCCAGGTTCCCTATTTGGCATTTATTAATAACAAGGAAGGAGGCTCCCTTTTCCTGCTAATCAGTCTCCACTGATACCTCCCTTACTAGGAGGGGTAGGATGCTTCCTTGCTATATCCACTGAGGCTTCCCTTGACACAGAAGGATGTGGCCTCCTTACTGCTAGGCAGTGGTAGAAGTTCTGACTGTCCATTAAGTCTCGTCTGACACCACCTCAGTACGGAGAGGAAGTGGTTCCTTATTACCACAAGGTGGGGGTACATGCCCATGCTCCTCACATGGTCTCCATTGACAATGTGAGTAGAGGAGGTTTTGTTACCACCCAGCATGGATTAAAGTCTTGTCTTCATGTCTAGCCTCTTCTGCCACCATCTTGGCCATGATGATGTTAGAAAAGACCAGGACAGGACAGAGGTCTAAGCTCCCCACTCAGCCTTTGGCATGAGTGGAGATGAGGCCACAGTTTTTCTGTGGTGTTTGGCTGGAGTAGAGCAATTATTGTCTAAATTTTTCTCTTTCTTATTAGGCTACCCCTTTCCTGGTTCTCTGGATAGGGAGAGGAAACTTCTGTTGGGACTTATTTTATCTGTGTCCATTAGCATTTCCAGGTTGTTGCTCCTCAGTTTCAAACCTGGCTACATAAGGCAAAAAAAAAAAAAAAAAAAAAAAAGGAACTTACTACTGAGTTTCTAGCCAGTCTGCTTTCTTAATGTAGTAGAAGTCTTCTTCATTACATCAAGACTCGTCTAATTGGATTATTTTTTACTCTTGAGTTTTAAATATCCTTTATATATTCTAGATACTAGTCCTTTTTCATACATGTGTTTTGCAAATATTTTCTCCAAATGAATGGTATTAGAGGAAACCAGATGAGAGTCTTCTTATGTTTGTTTTACATGTAATATCCAAAGCTTTTAGTTGTACTTAGTGGGAGGAATAGGGAAAAGTTTACTTCATTTTCATAGAAGCAGAAGTCTCAATTATAATCCCTCATCTTGATATTTATAAACCTTAATTCCACATATGTTTAATAATTCAAAATTAAATAAATATCTAACTTGAATAAATGTCTTTATTAAAAATCAAATATCTTACAAAAATAAAACTAAAAAAATATAGACATAGACCCTACACCATTCACAAAAATTGACTCAAAATGGATCATAGACCTAAATGTAAAAGTATAAAACTCCTAATATATAACATAGGAAAACTTAGATAACCTTGGGTATAGTGACTTTTTAGATACAGCACCAAAGGCATGATCCATGAGAGAAATAATTAATAAGGTGGACTTCATTAAAATAAAAAATTTCTGCCCTGTGAAAGACATTGTCAAGACAATGAGAAGACAAGCCACAGACTAGAAGAATATATTTTCAAACAATACATCTGATAAAGGACTGTTATTCCAAATATACAAAGAATTCTTAAAACACAACAATAAAAAAAATAGGGGCACCTGGGTGGCTCAGTCGGTTAAGCGTCTGACTTCGGCTCAGGTCATGATCTCACGATCTGTGGGTTCGAGCCCCACGTCAGACTCTGTGCTGACAGCTCAGAGCCTGGATCCATCTTCGGATTCTGTGTCTCCCTCTCTCTCTGCCCCTCCCCCACTCATGCTCTGTCTCTCTCTGCCTCTCAAAAATAAAGAAATGTAACAATAAAAAAAATTAAAAAAAAAAAACTGATTAAGAAATGGGCCAAAGACCTGAACAGACAACTCCATGTCATATGTCATCAGGGAAATGCAAATTAAAACAACAGTGAGATATAATTACACACTTACTAGAATAGCCAAAATCTGGAACACTGACAATACCAAATGTTGGCAAGGATGTGGAACAACAGGAACTCATTCATTGCTAGTGAGAACACAACGTGGTACAGCCACTTTGCAAGACAGTTTGGCGGTTTCTTACAGAACTAAATATACTCTTACTAAATGATACAGCAATTGCACTCCTTGGTATTTACCCAAAGGGGTTGAAAATGTATGTCCATACAAAAACATGCACATGGGTGTTTATAGCAGCTTTATTTATATTTTCCAAAACTTGGAAGCAACCAAGATGTCCTTCAGTAGGTAAATGGATAAATAAACCATAGTATATCCAGGCAATGGAATATTATTCAGTATTAAATAGAAATAAGCAGTCAAGGGGCGCCTGGGTGGCTCAGTCGGTTGAGCGGCCAACTTCAGCTCAGGTCACAATCCCGCGGTCCATGAGTTCGAGCCCCACGTCAGGCTCTGTGCTGACAGCTCGGAGCCTGGAGCCTGTTTCCGATTCTGTGTCTCCCTCTCTCTCTCTGACCCTCCCCCATTCATGCTCTGTCTCTCTCTGTCTCAAAAGTAAATAAACGTTAAAAAAAATTTAAAAAAAAAAAGAAATAAGCAGTCAAGCCATGAAACTTAAATACATATTACTAAATGAAAGAAGCTGATCTGAAAAGTCTCATTATTGTATGATTCCATCTATATCACATTCTGGAAAAGGCAAAAGAAAATGGAGATAGTAAAAATATCAATGGTTGCCAGGGGTTAGTTAGAAGGGAGGGAGGGATGAAAAGGCAGAGCACAGAGGATTTCTAGGGTAGAATATCACACTATTCTGTATGATACTCTGATGGTGGATACATGGCATTACACATTTGTTCAAACCTATAGAACATACAACACTAAGAGTGAACCATAGTGTAAACTATGGACTTTGGTTAATTATGATGTATCCATGTAGGTTCATCAATTGTAAAAAATGTACCACGCTCTAGGGGGATGTGGATAACGGGGGGAGGTTATGCATGTGTGGAGACCGGGGATATATGGGAAATCTCTGTACCTTTCTCTTAATTTTGGTGTAAACCTAAAACTACACCTCCCCAAAATAGTCTTCTTAAAAATCTAATGTCATTATTAAAAACAGCTAACCTAAACAAACCTCAAGTACCAAAGGTGTTTCTTTTAGCTGATGAAAGAAACATATGAATCCTAAAGATGGTCAGTACGTTTTGCCAGCTCTTATTACTTAACAGCTTCTTCAAGCTCTAGTCTTAAACTTAGGTCCTGATGAGTATGCCAAACCTGGATCTTAGTTCAAGTGTCAAGATCCCTTCTGGGGATTTGTCTCTGAACTGCCAGCTTTCTGGACTTCAGGCCAGTTTCTATTTTGAGTGAAATCTCCAATCTAGCAAGAGTGCATTGATTGCTTTCCAACTAATCAAAGGGAAAGCATTGGTTGGCCATTCTAGCATGCTTATTCAGCTAAAAATGATTATGTCTCTGGCTCCTAATACAAAGATATATTCTTTCTTATTTTCCCCTGTGATGAGGGTGCAGTATATCCTTCAATTTTGTTAAGTATACAGCTAATGTATGCCTTTGAATAATCTTTGAGAAGTTATACAGTGTAGGTTTTCTCTCTAAGGGAAGGAGTAGAACATCACCTGCCCTTCTCTTTTTCTCAGTCATAAAATTTGTTTGACATAAATTTACATACAGTGAAAGTTACTTACCTGAAGTTGACCCTCTTTGCACTTCAGGAATACATTTCTTAAAGTACCCATGCCCCTTCCAACAGAATGGAATAAATTTTGAATAAAAATTAAAAACTAGTTTTGGTGCATGAATTTTGTATTAGATTAGGATTTTTTTCTTGTGACAATCCTTCCTTCTCTCCCTATCCCTCCCTCTCTCCCTCTCTCCCTTTCTCTCTCTCTCTCTCTCTCTCTCTCTCTCTGTGCGTGTGTGTGTGTGTGTGTGTGTGTGTGTGATTCTTTGCTACTTGCTACTCTGTACTTCTTGGAAGAAGCTTGGTGCTTGATAAAGGAAAATTTAAGGTTGAGTGGGAGAGGACACTCATGAAGTGATAAGGAGTATTACTGATCTCTTATATGTGATTCAGGATCACTATTATGATGAATCCCCCCCAAAGAAGAATTTCTAGAGGCCCCTTTTCATGCCACAGTAAAAATAATTTTTTCTCCCCTCCAAGTTGCTTATCAGGGTAGTCACTTGCAATTGCCATTGGTTTGTCACAGCTGTACATGGAAAGTAGCTTTGTGTTGCTTGTGTATTATATCACAGGATCTGATTAGTTTGCTTGGCCTGAGACCCTGTGTGATCATGAGAATATAATAATGATAGCAACTTACATTCTCACCACAGTTCTACAAAGTCTGTATCATCTGAGGAAACCAAGGCTCAGAATGGATGTGTCAGTTGTCTAATGCCAAATAACTAATAAGCATCAGAGCTGGGACTCAAATCCAGTCTCTGTGTGACTCCAGAACCCATCAATTTTCCCTGTATCAACATTGCTGAGTTTTTATGAATTCCGGTCATTGGGACTATCATAGTTCCATAGTTCCATAGGATAGTGCTGTATTACTCCTTTCCTGAGTAGTTGGCTTAAAATGTTAATACTAGTAAGGGAAGAATGGCGTTCTCTTTAGGAATTTGGAGTCAGGTGATAAGGTCCCACCAAGGAGCCTTCTCACCTAAGTTTGAAGAGGTTGAAGCAGAAATATGATTCCTTTCAGATTTAATAAACATGCTTTAAATGTTAGTTTCTGTCCTTCTATCCCAGCACTCACTATGGATCAGATACAGTGCTAGCAGCTCTCAAGTACATAGTGTCATTTAATCATCACAGCTCTCTTATGAGGTATTGGGATGAGCGTACCCCCATCGTACAGATGAAGAGATTGGGGGACGAATAAATGAGGTGACTAGCACATATACTATCTTATAACCAGGTCTGTCTGACTCTGGATATAGTTTGCTCTCTAAACACCTCCGTTGGTTTCTGCCTACCTACCTACTTTGCTTCTGTCTCAGTAATACCTTCAGAGGCCTTAAATTGAATATTTTAGTTGAGGTCTTCAAGAAATCTTTGTATGACTTTACAAATCCTTAGGCTGTGCATGCTTTCTCCCTTGCCTCACCCTGTGAGTATTATCCTCAGCTGTAACCTTGCATCCCAGTAAAGCCCAGAGAAAAATCAAGTGTAAACTGGCCTGAGAGGATAATTGAGTGTTTCTCGATCACCCAGGATTTAGCTTTGCCTTGACCTGGAATGCTTGCTAGTTTCAAAAGGAGAATAAACTGAGTTAATTAGCTCTTGGATAGGGTGAGAGTTAAAGTTCTAGGTGTGGGTCTGTGCAACTAAACTGATGGCTGTTGGTTTCTTAAGATATTCAGTAGCCATCTGACAGGTGAAGGCATCTTCTTTTCTGACCTGAAGCTGGGTCAGTCTCAGTCCATGGGAAAATGTTGTCATTTGTATTCTGCATTCCTCCTGTTTCTTTGGGGTGTGCTCTGTTTAATAAAGCACGCATTAGGAGATACTGAAAAGAAAAAAGAGTTTTTAATCTAGTCTTTTTTCCCCAATAGGTTTAAATTGCCCCAAAGTGTGTGTTTGTGTGTGTATGTGTGTGTGTGTTTTAGACTAAGTATCACTGAAGAAGTTGACACCTCATTATGTGTAGGTTATTGCATTTGTGGAACAAAATCTCCCTTAAGTGATATATCTACTATGTGTCATAAAAAATTAATTCACTTTATGTGTGCATGTTTTCATTTCAGGCATCTTTAATAGGGAAATATATTCTGGTAGATTAGTTTACGGTGTTTCTAAATAATAAATCATAAACACCAATAAAAGAAAACATCTAAAATGTGAAAATTCGTGAGTTGATTATATGTTGATTAACCTTATGTGCTTTTGCCATAATTTTTATTATTGTCATTTTCCCTTGCTGTCAAACAACAATTCATTTTTGGAACATAAGATGTATAATTATGAATGTTAATACAGCACCCTGCTGCATCTCATCTCCCTTTGCGTTGTGGCACAGGTTTACTTTGGGGACACAAAAGTACTTTCTCTCGTTATTCATAGGAACTGTAATTAGACACTAAACGAGATGTAAATATATTCATTATTTACCTATTTTGTTAATTAGAATTTTTCTTATACCAAGACTCTAGAAAAATATTGTTTATAATTCAACTAAGAACCATGGGACCGTGTTTAAAAAATAAAAATAGGGGCGCCTGGGTGGCTCAGTCGGTTAAGCCTCCGACTTCAGCTCAGGTCACGATCTCACGGTCCGTGAGTTCGAGCCCTGTGTCGGGCTCTGGGCTGATGGCTCAGAGCCTGGAGCCTGCTTCCGATTCTGTGTCTCCCTCTCTCTCTGCCCCTCCCCCGTTCATGCTCTGTCTCTCTCTGTCTCAAAAATAAATAAACGTTAAAAAAAATTAAAAAAAAATAGAAAGAAAGGAATCTGTGTTATGAAGAATAGAGCAATGGACTTGGGGGTTTTAAGTATAAACTCTGAGTACTCAGTGAAAATAGTGGAAATACTAGGCAAGCCTCTAACCATCATGTAGTCTTGTCATTATGGGTAATTCAGGGATGTAATTCCCACCTGATGGAGATCTGGTAAAGATTAAACAGGTACTTCATGAGAAAATGCCTAGAACAATATCTGATACCAGGTACATTACCAGTGAATGTATATTGTTTTTAATATGGCATTTGAAAGTTAAAAAGAAATAGACATTTTCTACACAGTAACTCACCAAATATCTCTTTAAATAGCAAGTTCCCATGATACAATTTCACTGATTTAATAAATATTTTTGAGTGTGAGTATTTAGCACGTACTTAGCAATATGTTAAACAATGTGGTGGTGATCATAGCAAAAGTATACTCTAGGGGTGCCTGGGTGGCTCAGTCGGTTAAGCATCCAACTTGGGCTCAGGTCATGATCTCACAGCTCATGAGTTCCAGCCCTGCCTCCGGCTCTGTGCTGACAGCTCAGAGCCTGGAGCCTGCTTCAGATTCTGTCTCCCTCTCTCTCTCTGCCACTCCCCGCTCACATTCTGTCTCTCTCTCTTAAAAATAAATAACTATTAAAAATTAAGAAAAAAAAGAAGTATGCTCTAGCCCTGAACTCTAGGGGAGGGAGATGAGACATGTATAGGTAAAATGGTTGAGTAAGGAAATAGATGATTGTCAAAATGAGTGATAACCAGCAACAAGTGATTGTGAACGCTGGAAGAACACCACAAGGAGCTTGCAAAAACAAACAAAAAACCAGAAAACAAAACAAAAAAAAAAACAACTAAAACTAAAACAAAACAAAAAACAAAAAGAGGGGGAGCTTGGCCAAATTCCTAAATGGTATGTGGGAAGGCATAAAGAGAAGATAGAGAGAAATGTAGGTTTGGGGACTATTAAGGAAGCCCATCCAACGTAAGATTTATGTAGGGAATCAGTAAGAGGAAAATTTGGGCAATCTATAGAAAGCCCAGAAAAGCAAACTTTACCTATTATGCAGAGACAACTATTGCAGGATTGTGAGTAGGTGAATAAGAATGAAATTGGTGTTTGTGGAAGATTGGTGTGGGTTGGATTGTATGTAAGGAGGCCACGTGGTGTGATTGCTTATATAGAGTAGTGACAGTAGGAATAGACAGGAAGAGTTAATGGGGGAGACATTTCAAAGCCAGGACTTAGTGACTGATTGAATACACAGGCTAAAGGAGAGGAGAAGTAAACTGGTTACGAGGTTTGAGCCAGTCAGACCTTTAAAGATTTAAAGCAAACAAATAAACAAGATATTTTTTAAAAAAGATAAATTAGGAAGAGTTGGGCTTGGTGTCAATGTTTGTTTGTTTGTTTGTTTTTTCGGTTTTCTATTTACTTTGAGGTGATTGATCAGATATGTAGAGATTCAACTGGCAGTTGAACAGCATAGGTAGATCAAGACCAAAGATTGTTTTAGACCCACAGAATGCTATTCCCAATATAAACTAGTCTCAATTACATGTAAGTATCTTTAGGTAGGCACTCCCTCCTAAAAACATCACGTGACCTTAACCTTCATCCTCCTCCAACTACCAGTGTCTTTCCCTTCACATCTCAGCTGCTTAGGCTCTTGAAAAGTATTCTTATACTACTTGTCTCCCTTTTTCCCCCTCCCATTTCCTCAATGCATTCTGGCTTCTTCCACTACCATAACCCTCTTCTCTGTGTAGTTCCAAGATGAATTAGTGTCTTCAAGATTGAAAAAAGATGAAGGGCCTCTTTCCTTCTTTTCCAGTTGGCAATTTTCCAATTGAGTTTTTCAGCAGTGTAGTATAGAGGAAGGTACGTAGCCATTAGTATATAATAGCACTGGTGCCAAAACATTTACCAACTGGCCAACCTTTAGCAATTTACCTAATCACAATTTCTTCATCTGAAAGATTTCTGTAGCCTTATGGAGTCATATGAGTAAATGAGATGATATGTATAGAGCTCTTTGGAAGTATTTGTTGCTTAATAAATATTAGCCTGGTTGAATACCTCTTTTTGGAAATTTCTTCTCTTTGATTTTTAAACATCTCTCTCTTCTGGTTTTCTTCCTACTGCTTATTTTCAGCTCTTTTTCCTTAATCTGTCTCCTAACTACTGGTATACCCTAAAACAGTGGTCCTCAAATTTCAGTGTGCATTAGAATTCTCTGGAGGATTTAAAGATCATATTGCTGCCCTCCTCCCCATACAGTTTCTGATCCAATCAGGGCCCAAGAAGTTCTCAGGTAGTGCTGGTGCTATTGGTCTGAGTACTGGACCCTGAGAACCACTAACCTAAAGTTCTATCTCAGACCCTCTTTCTCATTCTATGAACTTTTCTCAAGAGACTTCAGGTACCGCTGATAACTGTCAGATATCTGTATCCAGAGAAGACCACACTCCCATATTCCAGATTCAACCGCGTATTACATGTCTCCACAAAACTGTCTCCCAGACACATCCTAATCCAACATGCCCTAATCCAACATGCCCATGATTCCAAAGTACATATGGAAATATACATCTGTAAGATTAGTCAGGAAAGGTCTGAAAAAGAAGAGTAATAAGGGAGAAAGGGACCAGTCCTTTTGGAACATATTATAAAACTACAGTAATTAAAACAGTTTAATTACAACTGGCACATGAGTAGACAGATCAGTGGACCATAATTGGGTCTAGAAATTGATCCAAAGACATATTTTAGTACATGATTTTTAATATATGATTTTATCTTGAAATATTAAAAGTCTTTCTAAACAAGACACAGAGGAAGCCAAAAAGGGGAACATTGTTAAATTCGACTACATAAAAGAATGTACAGCACTGCAAAAATACATAAACAGTATCTGAAGACAAAAAACTGAGAAGAATGTTTTGCATCTGGTATGGGCAAAGGCTTTATATATAAAGAGCTCTTCAGATTGAGAATCACTAAGGAAAATACCAGCAAACCATTATAAATGAGAAAAAAGGACCTAAACAGGCAGTCCACAGAAAAAGAAAGTCGGCTTATAAAAATAAATGGAAAGATGCTCAACAAAACTCATAATTAAAGAAATGAATATTTATTTAAGCAACAACTCTTACCTTAAGATACAACCTTCACCTATCTCAGTGGCAAAAATCAGAGCGTTTAGCATACGCTATTTTTTTGTCAAGCATGCAGAGAAATGCACTCTCACACCTTGCTATCTACCTTGTTACTTAAACTGTGATCCTTGGACCAGCAGTATCTGTATCAACCCAGAGTTTGTTAGAAACACAGTCCCCGGGGCGCCTGGGTGGCGCAGTCGGTTAAGCATCCGACTTCAGCCAGGTCACGATCTCGCGGTCTGTGAGTTCGAGCCCCGCGTCAGGCTCTGGGCTGATGGCTCGGAGCCTGGAGCCTGTTTCCGATTCTGTGTCTCCCTCTCTCTCTGCCCCTCCCCCCATTCATGCTCTGTCTCTCTCTGTCCCAAAAATAAATAAAAAACGTTGAAAAAAAAAATTAAAAAAAAAAAAAAAAGAAACACAGTCCCAACCCAGATCTACTAAATCAGAATCTGCATTTTAATGAGCTCCCCAAGCAATTTGTTTGTACATGAAAGTTTGAAAAGCATTGCTGTAAAGCAATTCAATGCATTGAAAAGCATTCTTGGTGGAAGTGCAAATTAGCATAACCTCTTTGGATTTCAGGAGACTTTATCACAAATATTCGCATATTCTGTGAACCATAATTGTAGTGGAATTATCTAACAGATATAATCATCTGTGTATGTGAAGATGTACAGAGATATTCACTGCAGCATTATTGGTAATAGCAAAAAAGAAACAATCTCAATATTCATTAATTGGGTAAGAGTAAAATAAACTGAAAAAAATTTGCATGCTGAAATACTATGCAGTTATTTAAAAATATGTGAAAAAGCACATACAGATATGAAATTATCTCCATGATATATTGTTTAGCAAAAGCATCAAGTTTCTGAACAGCATTCTAGTATGCTTTTTGTGCTCTATTATTATAATTCCCATTTTACAGATGATGTTACCGAGGCACAGATATTAAATAACTATCCCAAAGCACCCATACAGCTAGCAATGATGGATTCAGATCCAGTCTGGTTATAGAGCATATGCTTTTAATACTATTGTACCATACTGCTACCCAGGGATAAATAAGAAGCTGTTAATAGTGGTTTCCCCAGGAGTGTGGGAGACTCATTTTTTATTGTATATGCCTTTGTACTGTTTGAATGGTTTGCCTTCTGTGAGTATTGCTTTAAAAAAAGAAATAACTAAAAATCAACTTGTCCGAAATTGGATTGATTTCTCTCTCCACTCTTCTGGTATTGGTGACAGGCTGAATAATTTACTGAAGTGCGAAATCTGGGAGACATTCTGGACTCTCTCCTCTTCTTTACTCCTCACATCTGTCCAATCAGGCACCAAGATTTATTGGTTCTACCTCCCAGACAAGATAATTCTCAGATATACCTCTCCACTCTATCCCTGAATTACAGATAACTTGGACTGTAACATTTATTTCCTGAGTGGCCCACCTGCCCCTTTTCTCCCTATGAAACATCAACTGATAACATCTTTCCAAAATGTAAATCTGGTCCTGCCACCATCGTGCTTCAAATCTTACACTGGCCCTCCAGTGCCTGTGGGGAAAGTCCAAACTCATTAACATGGCAACTTAGTTCTTCCATGTTCTGGCCCAGCCTGCTTCTCAAGCCTTACCTCTCACCACCTCTCCTCTCACATCCTATCCTCAGAACGCCATTTTTCCCACACGTTTCCATAATTTTCACATGCTATTTCTTCTACAGAAGTTCCTTTCATCTGGGTCAATCCCTACACTTCCTTCAAGACCAAACCTCAAGCATGACGTCCTTTATGTAGATTTCTCTGCCTGCAGGTTATTAGACATTATGTATTCTATACTGGGAAGGTCAGGATCCCCCAAAGTCCCATGGTATCTCAGTGTCCCACAGGAATAATCTCCAATGTCAAAGCCCTCCTACCTGAACACTGTGTATTCACACTCCTTGCAGACTCCCAACATGGATGCAATATCCTGCAGCCTGCTCCTCTAGCTCTCCCCCCATGGCTAGTTCAGGGTCTTTTCCCCAGTCTCCTTACACCTCCAGCACTCTTCTTGGTCGCCTGGGACATTTGAGAGACTTCCCCTTTAATTCTCAACTTTAGATTCATCATCCTCCCCTCACCATCCTTTTGTCTCTATCTGTAGGCAAGGCAGGTGAGAATAGTGGTTAAAAATGTGGGCTCTGGAGCCAGACTCCCTGGGTTTCAATACTAACTTTTTAGTTCTGTGATCTTGAGCAAGTTACTCAGCCTCTCTGAGCTGCTGATATTCCCCTCTGTAAAATGGGGATGACAATAGTAGTACCTGCCTCGTAGGGTTGTTATGAGTATAAAATGTTTTAATATTTGGAACACATAGTAAACATTGTGCTTTTGAGATTAAAATGCCCAAATTATGAAGTGGGAGAATCTTCTCAAATTGGCATAGGAGGCAAGCCTCTTTCTCCTTTGGAATTCTTTTCTACTAAAGGTGGCTCCTTAAGATTAGGACCAAGTATAGGTGAGGAATCAAGAATCCCCACCCCTTCTCAAGTCTCCTGTAATTCTGGCTTGTTTCCTCAAATGGATGAATTGAAAGCTTCTCTTTTTTTTAATGTTTATTTGTTTATTTTTGAGAGAGAGAAAGAGTGTGAGAGAGTGCAAGTTGGGGAGGCGCAGAGAGAGAGAAAGAGAATCCCAAGCGGTTGGCAGTTTGGAGCCAGAAGCAGGGCTTGAACTCACGGAACCATGAGATCACGACCTGAGCCGAAATCTAGTCAGACGCTTAACTGACTGAGCCACCCAGGCACCCTGGATTGAAAGCCTCTTGAAGGCAAGGATCATAGTGCAGACTTTTAGACTATTTGGCCCCCACTAGACACATAGTAGAAACAAGGTTTATTTCCATCACTCTTAAAATTAAATCCAGAGTCCTTAGAATGAGCCACTCACCTGGCCCCAGGCTCCTTCCTCAACCTCATTTCCGCCCCTTCTTTGTCTTGCTCATTCCATTCCAGCCACGTTGACTTTCCTGCTGTTCTTGGACGATGGCAAAGTGATCCTATCTCAGGACCATCACCTTTGCTGATCCTTCTGCCCAGGCACATTCTTATGTGCCTGACTACTTCCCTGACTTAGGCCACTGCTCAAGTATCACCTCCCAACAGAGGCCTTCACTGACCACACTCTCTGAAATAGCATTGGCCCCCACACACTCCTGTCAGTCAGTCCACCTTTACCCTGCTTTCTCTGTCTTCAGAGCATTTACCACGACCTGACATATATTTCATATTTTTTGAGTTGAACCCCATGAGGACTGAGATCTTGTCTGTTTTCTTCATTGCTTTGTCCCCAGCACCCCAGAATAGTGCTTGCTTGGCTCTCAATAACTAACCAATGAATGAATGAATGAATGAATGAATTTAGTGCGAGTACCTATGAAGAAAAGGGAATAACAACAAATTCTGTTCATTGCTAGAATTTTGAATACTTTATAATTTTAATTCCATGATTCTTTTAGCTTTAGCATTTTCAGAATAAATCTATATTTATGTATGAGTTTTGTTTCAATTTTACAAACATTACCCTGACAAAATTTAAAATCCGGTTTAAGTCAAGTCCAATTTTTAAAAAAAAATACCTGATCTGTTTATTCTCCATCCCAAGGGAAAGGAATGTGTATGATTGAGTGCATGAGTGTATGTATGTATGACAGAGACAGACAGAGAATGAGAGAGAGAACAGTTACCTGCAGTGAGGAAATTGGATAGGGAGTGGGTTGGGGAGGCATGAGTAGGGGAGTTCATGTTACCCAGAAAGAAAATAATTTTGTTTCAATTGCTGCATTTTTTTTCTAAATTGTTGTTTGAAAATCCTGTAAAAAAAAAAAAATGAAAACCAAAGAAATGAAAAGCTTGGTCAACAAGAGGTTTGTAATTGTAAAGACATCAGATCAGGAAATTTCCCAGGGGCTCATGCAGGACATTGTGGAACCATGTGAAAGCTTTTATGAAGTGAAACTTCAGAAGAGGAGATAAATATATGGCAGCTGCTCTCCAGCTCATATCCCCTTCAAACAGGGAAGATGTGAGCAGGGGATTGCCCTCTTGGTTCTGGGACCTTCCTCACCATGAAGTAGTATGTTCCCACCCACCCCTGGAGCCCGCATTCTATTCAGGCAGCCCCCTATATTGTGTATACAGCCACTGACAGTTGAAGAGAGTCTCCCAGCCTGCCCTGGAAGACAAAAACCCACTTAAGTCAAAGCATCAGCAGCCAGTATTTTAAAGAAGCCATTTAAAAATCTGTTTTAAAAAATATATGGTAGCATTCTTTAAAGCAATGGCTCTCAAACTTGGGTATGCATCAGAATCACTTGGAGGGCTTGTTAAAATTCAGATTGCTGGGTCCCACTCCCAGAGTTTATGATCCAGAAGTTCCAGAGTAGGGCCCCAGAGTTTCGTTTCTAACAAGTTCTCTGGTGATGCTGATGTTGATCTATATAACAAACTTTGAGAACCACTGTTCAGGGAAAAAACACAGGAATTTGGAGGCAAAGAACTTCAGTTCAAGCCTTCTGTGATTTATTTCACCTCTGAACCTGAGTTTCTTCTTTCCTGAAGTGGAGTTTATAAAGTTGTTTTAAGAATTAAATGGAATGGTGTCTATGAAAGTTCTGTGTGAACTGTGAATGTGGTGTACAAATATTAGCAATCAGATGGCTTTACAGATGGTACTTACTGCCACACACCCCCACCAGATTTTCCTGTGGCTCTCCCCTCTCCATGCAATTTTGTCCCACCAAGTTCATGAGGCACTTGGGAAAAAACTATAGCCAACAAGGCCTTGAGTAGCAATTTTTTTCAATCCACTGAGCACAGCCTTGATGCTGACTTTGACTTGACCTTTCTTTTCCTTTGCCTGGTTTCCTTTAACTTGCCCCTTGTTCTTCCAGCCCTGGCCACCTCTGACAGCAAAGAACAGCTCCCATTGCTAATATTGTGGTAAAAAAAAACCTGTCAGATGGAGGTTTTTTTAATTAGTACAATAGACAGAGGAATCCACCACCAAAGAGCAAAGCATTTGTTGGGGAAGCATTTTGTTAGGTTGGTGGGCTCTAGGCTGATTTATCTGAGGGCAAAATACAGATGTTTGAAATAGTTAAGTATACGAGTATTACAATTATGCAAGTATTATGAGTATTGCATATTCCTAACTTAGGAATGTATCAGACAGTTGCATCAGATGATTGTCAGGGTAAATGATATGCCCATGTAGAATGGTGTCTTTTTTCTTTGAAAACTTTTTCTCATTCAGCTCTAATACATGTGTAGTGTAGAAAGCTTTGAAATTTTTTAAAGGTATAAAAAATAAGAATGACCCTTAATTCTGCCACATAGAGACAAACACCTGCTGGTAAGATATTGATGTATTGGCATTCAGCCCTATAATATGTGTAGGCTTGTATATGAATATATATGTACATCCATATATATTTTTTGAAATGGGCTGATACTATGTACAGGTTTGGATGCTTTTTCTTTCACTTGCCATTATATTGTGAGCCTTTTCCAGGATCATTAAGTAGTCTTGAGAAACATGGCTTTTAATGGCAGATTATTTTTCCTTCATGTAGATGTACAATACCTCCCTTAACTCTTCCTAAATGTTGGACAGTTAGGATATTCCTGTTTTTACCTTTATAAATAACTCTGCAGTAGATGACACTTCATGTACATAAATCAATGTGTGCATCTCTAATTGCTCTCTTAGGGTAGAATCTTAGGAGTGGAAAGACTGTATCAAAAGGTAGGAACATTTTTTAAAACAGATATAATTCACATACCATAAAATGCATTACCTTCAAGTGTGTAATTCAGTGGCTTTTAGTATATTCACAAGGTTGCACAACCATTAATACTGTCTAATTCCAGCGGAGAAAAAATGGAGTGCTTCATAAATTTGCATGTCAGCCTTTGCAGGAGCCATGCTAATCTCTGCATCATTCCAATTTTCATGTATGTTGGCTGAAGCAAGCACAATAGGAACATTTTGATGTCTCTTGATATGGCACATTTCTTTCTAGCAAATGTATACCCATATCCCTTCCCACCCAGGAATGTACAAGAATGCCCATTTCCCTGAACTTTTACTGACACTTAGTTTAAAAATATATATTACCAATATCATTGAAAATGACGGGGCGCCTGGGTGGCTCAGTCGGTTAGGCATCTGACTTAAGCTCAGACCATGATCTCACAGTTCCTCGGTTCAAGCCCCATGTTGGGCTCTGTGCTGATAGCTCAGAGCCTGGAGCCTCCTTTGCATTCTGTATTTCCCTCTCTCTCTGCCCCTCCCTGCTTGCACTCATGCATTCTCTCTATATATATCAAAAATAAATTTAAAAAACATTTAAAAAATTTAAAAAAAGAAAATGACATTTTTATTGTTTTGTCTCTTTGATTAGCATGTCTTCTTCTCCCACCTAAACTCTAGCTGTTCTACAGGGACCTGTCATCCATGGTCTTTCCTTTGCACACATTTACCATGGGCAGTCATAGCCAATGAAGCATGTCAGCTGCCTCCTCTCAGAATAATGACCACATGTCCATACCCTGCCCTAACCTCTTTCTAGCGCTGTGGCCCAGACATTGAGGTGCTTGCTGGGCGTGTCTATCTACATAATTTGATAGCGTGTGAAACAAATTCATGTCTAAAATCAAACATTTCTCTGGCTCCTGCCCCAACTTCCCTATCTAGGTTGGCACTACCACTTTTCTTCCACGTGCTTCATGATCATGCTAACCCCGTTCTCATATTTAATGAGTAGTCCAAACTTGTTGGTTCTGTGTCTCGTGTTCTCTTTCCATCTTTCCCTTCTGTCGTATCCCCACTGTCATGTTCTAGCTCTACCTTTTATTGTATCTATTGTGTAAGCCTCCTCACTTCATGCTTTCAGTATTTATCCACACAATTCAACCTACACATGACTACCAAAATAACCTTCCCAACATACTGCTTTTACCATGTTGCTCTCCTATTCTGTATCTTCCTAAGCTTCTCTCTTGCCTATTGGGTTATGTGAGGTAAATACACTGACACTTAAAGCCCACCGTTTTCTTGCATCATTTTAACTTTACTTCCTGTGTGCCTTATATAAACTGTGCTTCATTCAGCATATTCCTTCTTTTCCCACTCTTACTTATGCAAACCTGGCATGATGTCTCCAGTCTCCTCCAGTTTAAACCGAGACTGGGGCGCCTGGGTTTAAACTGGAGGAGACTGGAGACGTCATGCCAGGTTTATATATACAATGGAATACTACTTGGCAATGAGAAAGAATGAAATCCTGCCATTTGCAACAATGTGGATGGAACTGGAGGGTATTATGCTAAGTGAAATAAGTCAATCAGAGAAAGACAGATATCATATGTTTTCACTCATGTGGAACTTGAGAAACTTAACAGAAGACCATGGGGGAGGGAAGGGGAAAAAATAGTTTCAAACAGAGAGGGAGGCAAACCCAAAAGAGACTCTTAAATACAGAGAACAAACTGAGGGCTGACGCGGTGGTGGGGTATGGGAGAGGGGGAAATGGGCGATGGGCATTGAGGAGGGCACTTGTTGGGATGAGCACTGAGTGTTGTTATGTAAGTGATGAGTCACAGGAATTTATTCCTGAAACCAAAAGCACAATGTATACGCTGTAAGTTAGCTAACTTGACAATAAATTGTATTAAAAATAATAAATAAACTGAGTCTTCAAGATTTAGCCCAGAGGCACTGTGAAGTCTTCCTTAATTAACCTGTGCTTTCTCTTTTTTTAAACCCTCATTTTGTTAGCATTTCCTTCAATGACATAACTTTCCGGTTAGGGTTTAGTGGTTACTTAGGTATTTCTATTCATCCCCTCTCACATTGTAAATTCTTTAAGCACAGGGATTATATCATCTTCATTTTGGCATGTTCCGTAGTACCTCTCCAAGCACCTTAAATTGTGGATGGAAGCTCCATAAATGCTTGAATAAGAGAATGGTGAAGATTGCCAACTTTTTTTAAAAATATATATATATACTACTAATGAGTCAATTTCAGGAATGAACTCTGTGTTAAGAAGGTACAGATGCCAAATGACCCAAATATCATGGCTTCTTCTTTTTCCCTCACTCTCCACATTCAGTCCATCAACAAGTACTGTCAGCTCTACCTCTTCAAGATCTCTCGAATCAAACTTCTTTTCTCTACCCTACTGCTTCTTCCCTAGAACAAACCACTATTATCTCTTACCTATGAGAGCCTTTTTAACTGGTTGCTTGGATTCTACTCTCATCCTGCTTAAATTCATCAGCCAAGTGAGATATTTATAAAATGTAGATCATGCTAGTCCCCTGCTTAACAATGTCCAGCAGCTTCCCATTGCACTGAGAATTAAATGCATACCTCTTACTTTGGCCTTTGAAAACTCTACAATCTGGTCTTGGCATTTTCCCAACCTCATCTCCCACTGCTTTCCACCTGGCTCACTGTGGTCCAGCTCTGCTGAGCATTGACCCTTCCTCATTTTCATGTTTGCACAAAGCAGAGGGAGTGGGTACTGTTGGTTCTACCAGGGTCCTCACTATTGTTGGCTATTGTCGTAGGGCTCCATGTCCTTCGTAGTGGAGATGAGTTGAAGACTGGCCAGAAGTAATTCTAAGGGCTTTGAGACTTAACTTTAGGAAAAACCTTTGTGGGTTTCACCATCCTCTTGAAAAAGTGGCATCTCCAGTACTGAGTCTAAGCTGAAGAAGATATTTGGCTTAAAGGGAAAAGAAAGGAAATCTTGTATTATTCCCATATCTTCCTTCCCAAGGGATACTACAAATATTACTAATAGAAACCAGAGCTGGAGGACAAACATCCTCCACCTTCTTTATCACTCTGGGTGTTGGTTTAGGAAATTGGGCATCACACCAGAAACTGGCTCAACAGATGATTCTCTGTGAACCTATTGTCATTTTCCCTATATTCTCTCCTGAAGTCTCCCTCAGCCCTCTGGTGTTGCACTCTTAGCTTTTGTACATACAGGGAAGTGAGAAAAACTCTCTTTCATTATTCAGATTCTTGACTTGCTCACCTTGCTTCTAGAAGCTGTGAAATATGAACCGTCAACCTTCTTGCCTTTGGGATCGTTGACAAGAAACAGTCTATGATGGCTATGTCTTATTAGACTGTACATAGAACTAAAATATACTCTCTATCCCACTCTGAAAGAGAATTACAGGTACTGTGCTTCTAAAATACGAAGCATTTTTTAGCCCCTAATATTTGCAAAACTCTCTTGCATCAGTCATAGGTTGCCTCTTTCCAGCCTTCTTTAAAAAAATAGGTGTCCCCCTGTTTTAAAGATTTCAATGTGAAAATTGATACATGAAAACAGAAGGTCAAATATAAAGACCCTTATCAGATAAAGTTATCATTCTCTAATTGGAGAGCACAAAGGTACCCCTGACACATACAACAGCATTTGAGGGAGTCTTTATTTCCACTGCAACATTCCCTTTCTTATTCACTGCCCTTGGTTTCCTTTTAGCCAGGGATGGATCCCGAGATGGAGGGTGGAGAGGTGGATCCAGCATATTTACATGAAAGAGCTTGACCTGACTGTTCAGAGAGGTGAGGGAAGGTTGGAGGAGGTAGGGAATGTGGGGAGACAGAAGTATACCAAAGACCCTCTATGTAAAATACCCACATTTCAGATGGCCGAAACTATGACTTTCCCAGACAGACAAGAAAGCCACTGTTGTAAAAGTTGTCTTTAAAATTACACACACACACACACACACACACACACACACGTTCCCCCTTGGTTTGGTCTGTAATAAGAAAGGGCCCTGGATCACCAGGCCGCAAGGTCCCCCACTAGCAGTGGGGTGTGAGTGGACCTTCATAGCTCTGTATCCTTCCATGGTGATCAAGCAGCTTTTCCCCTATTTTGTCAGATAAACAAGCCATGCATTGTTCTGTCCACCGGTCTGTATGCAGGCTTCCCTTCCTGCAGAGCTGGCCAGAATAAGCTTGGACTCCTTCATGTGGGGCAAGTGGAATGTACTGTTCAGGGGGAGGCTGGAAAAACCACAGAAAGTAAACAAAGCTAATCAAGGACACTCTTTTGTGCTTCTTCTTATCTAAATACTTTCAAAAGAGGAAAGAGCCTGCAATAGGTTATATCCCAGACCTCGGATTAAGCACAATCCCAAGCAACACAGGCCATGTTTTCCTTCTTGCCCTGGGTTGGGGCAAAGCCATGGTTCTCTTTCTCTGTGTGCCTCTAAGTATTGCTTAATGGGTCTGCTGGGAGCCAGAATCAGAGATGGGTAATGCTGCCAGAAGGTACTGGGGCAAGAGCCCACTAAGGCACCCCATCCAGAATTTTTGCATCTCCCTCTCCTCATCTCTCACAAGTGTTTACCAGAGGACTCTTCTGGGAGCTAGCTTCTGGCTTATCTGCCACTTTCACCTTCATGTGCCCATCCTCATCTTGCATCCATGCCAAGTTCTTATTTTCTGAGTGCTTGGGAAAGAAGCAGTCATCTTTACCTTCCCCCAAGCATAGGAGGTTATATTTGATAATGTAATCTGGAACTCAGCATTGATAAGTGAGAGGATTCCCCTTTTACCCTCACCCCAACCCCCAGCCTCTTTTCCAAATCCCAAATTGGCCACACTGTTCGTGTTCCTATTTTATCTTCCTTTGCCCAAGAATTTTTCAAGTATATTCCACCTGTGCCCACCTGCTTATCATATCACCTCATTTGGTGATTCCGCATCTCCTCCGCCTGCCCCACCTATACCTCAGGAAGTCCCATGAACATGCTTGCTCCTCTACTCATAATTTTCTCAGCCTCACCTGGCTACAGAAAGGACCCAACTCCTATAAAACTCATTGTTCTTTATTTTTTTAGGATGTGGGGATCAGCAGATCTCATCAGGAAAGCACTGTTTTGCACTGGGTTGCTGAGTGAAAGGAGGAAGGTACTTGATAACCAGAAGATTAGGGAAGGCTGGGCACCCAGGCCTGAGGAATGACATGAGAAGAAACTGTTTATCCCCATGCTTTTTCAGACCAAGAATTATTCTTTAGTATACTGTTAATGGTACTGTATTCCCTAGTGTATTGTCAAAGGATGGTGATCACACCAGCAGCATCAGCATTACTGTAGAGCTTGTTAGAAAGTTAGATCTGGAGCCTGCTCTAGACCTGCTAAAACAGAATCTGCATTTTAGCAAGATCACAGGTGATTAATATGCCCATTGAAGTTTGAGAAGCTCTTCTCTAGAGTATAGGTTTGGCTTTTGAACATTATTTTCTTCTTTTAAATGTTTTAATTTTTATTTAATCCCAAGGTAGTTAACATACATCCTTATGTGAGCTTCAGATGTACAATGTAGTGATTCAACACTTCCATGTCTTCCGGTGCTCATCCCAACAAGTGCACTCCTTAATCCTCATCTCCTGTTTAAACCATCCCCCCACCCACCTCCCCTCTGGTAACCATCTGTTTTGAACCTTCTTTAAATTAGCCCTTTCTCATTAATCTTCATTTGGAATGAAGAAGTCATTTTTCATGCTATTAACAGTACTTTGCCCATTATTATTTTGTGTAGAAGATAATATTAACAGAAGGTACCATTTGTTGAATGCCTGCAGATGAGAAAATGAAGGCTCTGTGACATACCCAAGACCAAACAAGTAGTGAATGGTAAAGCTGAGACTCTAAGCCATATTATACACCCATAAAATCCCCAGACTTTGCCCATACAGTACTAACTACCAAAGGAGGGCCTATGGGCTTACTTGGATGGCACCTGTCTTTTAGGGAGTAGACAAAAAGTCAACCCAGACTTCACTAGGTGGTACAGAGGAAAGAGAAGGGAAGGGGCCTCCAGGCATGATTTCCCCAGAGATAAATGGCCTGAGCATACTTCTTGTCCTGAGGGAGCTCACATAAGCCTTCTTGGGCCAGAAATTGCTGGAATTAGGACCAGACGCCAAGGGAACCTGGAGTGGGGATCAGGAGTATTACAAAAGGAAACCCCCAACCCTAAACCCCTGAGAGAAATTAAACCCTGATGCCTGATTTTGGGCTTGGGATATACAGCAAAATCATGTGGGGCCACTCTGGTTTCTGGCTATCACATAGGTCAGCGAGGACATCATTTGAAGCCCCAGCCTGGGGCCTAGGACTATTACATCATAACATGCTATAGCTGGAAGGGTTGTTTGTGACAATGGAGTCCAATGTTTTATTTTGCAGAGAGGAAACAGAAGCTCAGAGAATGGGAGTAAGTTGTCAGAGTTCAGAGAGAATTCATGGCAGGGCCAGGGATGCTGACTCCAAGCATCACTATCTCAGTTGCAAAATGAAGTTTTCTTTGGATCTTTCCAGGTGCCCATAGGAAGTGCAGACCCTGTAAATATGACTGAGACTGGTTTGTAAGTCTGTACAGCTCAGCAGGACATTCACCTTGGAAAATCTCTAGGTCACTATCCCCCAGCCATGTAAAATAAGCTGTAGTACTTACTACTTGCTCTTCAGGACCTGGAGTCTGCTAGGCTTGGCTGCTCTGGGCTTTCCTTTTCTGGGGCCCAGAGGACCCACGGAGATGGCTGGGTGGGGTCAGCTCAGTTCAGGAAGCACAGGAATTCTTTTAAGTGTATGTGTCTGGGGTATTTTTCTCTCTTACTTACGTGTATTTTTAAAAATTCTTTTTAGACACTCGCTTTATCTTTCCCAAACATCATTTCCTTGCTCCTTTCCTGAGTTCTAGCAGTGGCTGGGGGCCCAGCTTCCTTATTGGCCCCTGAGCTGTGGAAGGGGGTGGGCCAGGGCTCAGAAGAGGCTGGAGTAGGGAACAGGGGGATTGTTTATGCTTCTGGAACTGCCTTTCATCCTTCCCTTTGCCACCAGGGTACTGGCTGGTTTCTGGAGCAGCGTCTTCACTCCTGTCCTGCTCTTGACACTGGCTTTCCTTCCTCTGGCTGTGGTTGCATCTGAGTCCAACGGTTGATGGCCATACCCTGCCTTCAATGCGACTCCTCTCTGTTCTTGGAACTGGGACCTGACTGTGCCTGAGCCCTTTGCATCACACTCAGCAGCTTGGGCTGAATGTCCCTCATCTCAGGAGGTCTTAACAGGAAGGCAGATGGGTCTCACCTAAGGGAAGATCCAGCCTGCAGAAAGAAGCCCTAGGAGCTGGCTGGAGGGGTTGTTGAGCACCTGAGCTGGCTGGATACCCAGTTTTTCTCCTAAGCCATCTCCCCACCAGGAGCAACTTCCATGGTAGGTGCTGCTGGTAGCCATGGCTGCTGCCTCTCTTCCCCCTTCTGCTTTCTTTCTTCAGTATCCCTTTATTTTTGCTTTCTAAGAAAGGAACTTTGGAGTAATGAATGGTATGGTATGTGTTAATGACAGTACCTGAGCCAGTCTTAGGAGAAAGGGCAGGCACTGATGCCATTCCTTCCATGGCTAGACCTGGAGCTGCATGTTTGGTGGTTGGCATTTTCTCAACTCTCCACTTCTTTCTCTTCATCACTCTTCCCCACTGCCCGAAGAGGGTATGGTTTAAACTCAAGGACCACCAAGACTTTCCCTTTATGACTGCTTCTTGTAGAAACAGCTAGGAGAAGCCTCAGATATACAAGCTTGTTGAGTCAAGTCCCTCTTTGGGGAGGAGGAGTCCTGTGGTATCCTAGAAAGGGCTGGAGGTTCTGAGCCTCATCCTCATTATGTGTGCTCTTGGCAAAGCAATTTATCTGCGTCTCTGTTTCCTCATCTGTAAACTGAGGATAATAATAGCTCTTACTGATAAGGTTGGAGTGAGGACTGAATCAACTAATATATACAAAGTGCTTAGTGCCCGGCACATCTAAGTGGTCAATTAATGGTCCCTGTTCTGTTTTTGCAAAGTTAATGGCATGTCAGGTACTACACTGAGTGGTTTCACACACAGAGTTGCATTTAATCCAGGCCATAATTCGTGAGTAAGGGGTTCTCTTCATAGTTTTACAGACAAAGAACCTACAACTCAGAGAAGTGACTTGTCCAAGGTAACACAGCTAGGAGTGGAATGTCAGTGTAGACTGTCTCCAAGTCTAGGGATGTTTAGTAATAATACTAGACTGAGTATTAGAACCTATTGATAGTTTCCTCTCCTTTTCCAAACTAGGGCTAGAAGTCTCCAGCTCTGGCTACAGTTCCTCTGCTAGGATTTTCCTTCCCATAACTTGTGGTTTTCTCTCAGTGGTCCCAAATCCCTATTGCCTTGATTCTGTCTCTTTGGGATTGTTTCCAACTCCTGGAGAGACCCTAGAGAGTAGATGCCTTTGTTAGCTACATTTCAAATTGTGGCTGAGGAGTGGTGTAGCCAAACCTTGATAGCAGATAGACAAATCTGGTGGGAGTACTTTTGAACAATCCAGAAGGACAAGTCTGAACTGATAACCTTTATTATAGTATGTGCTATTTATTGACCACTTGTTATGTATCAGGCTGTGTCTCAGATGCTTTGAAAATATTATCCCTAATCCTCACCATAACCTAGCCAGGTAAGGATTATTGTTCCCTTTTTCAGATAAGAAAACCAAAGCTCAGATGGGTTAAGTGCCTTGCATACAGTCACACATCCAAATTGGTAGAGTTAGGATATGAACCGAGATCCATCTCATTCATGTTAGTTTCCTTCCTTACTGGCCTGATACAGTTGGTGAGATGAGACTGTCATACATGAAATGATGACGTGCAATATAAAACATAATATTATTATAAGATAAATTGTGAGGATTAGATTACTAAGGGCAAGCACCCTGGAGGACATGGTACTTGAGCAGCACCTTAAAGAATAGGTGGGATGCAGATTGACAAAATTAGAGGGGGATTCCAGGTGAAGAGAATAGTCAGAGTAATAACTAAGATAGGCTGAGGGCTTACCAGACCTTGTTCTAAGCAGTCAACATACATTGTCTCATGTGATCTTTACAACCCCACGAATTAGGTATTTTATCCCCATTTTAGAGCTCTGAGAAGTGAAGTCACCTGTGCAAAATAACAGGCTCATAAGTGGGAGAGCTGGGATTCAAACCAAGGTGGTCCATCTACAGAGCCTGTGCTAGATTCTATTGGAGAACCAATGGCAAAGGTGCAAAGTTGTTTACAGGACATGACTGGATCACAGATATGGGAGATTGGGCCAGGTGGGTAAAGATAGCTCATAGACAGCTTTGAGCATCTCACCCGGTTTATATTTGATGCAGGACAGGGGAAGAAACAGGGAGTCAGGGAAGATTCTTGAATAGGTGAGTGCCACAATTCAATTGGTGTTTGACGTGATATGACCCAAAAGCAATGACTGGAGATGGAACAATGAGAGACTGGCTGGCAGACTGACACAGTATTTTGGACATTATGGTGTTAAGGGCCTGGACTAGAACAGAAGGTGTTGGTGGTGGGTTCTGTGGAGAAGTGTAATTATGTAGAATAGAATCAATGAAAATGGAGAGAAAGAGAGAGAGAGAGAGAGAGAGAGAGAGAGAGGCAAAGCCAGAAAGATATAAAAGAAGACCCAGTAGAACTCAATGAAAGATTAGATGGCTGGGGGAAGGTGGTATCAAGGCTGACCACTCACATTTTAAACCTTGGACTCTTCAGAAATCCTGGATGTGGAAAAAGGGCCCAAAATAAGAGAGGTGCCTTGTTCTCCACTGTATCTCAGCGCCTGGAAGCATAGTACCTAGTAGAAACACATGACTCTTAGTATGTAGCAATACACAGTACTTCTGTCAGCTGCTTTTTTTTTTTTTTTTAATTTTTTTTTTCAACGTTTTTTATTTTTATTTTTGGGACAGAGAGAGACAGAGCATGAACGGGGGAGGGGCAGAGAGAGAGGGAGACACAGAATCGGAAACAGGCTCCAGGCTCCGAGCCATCAGCCCAGAGCCTGACGCGGGGCTCGAACTCACGGACCGCGAGATCGTGACCTGGCTGAAGTCGGACGCTTAACCGACTGCGCCACCCAGGCGCCCCTGTCAGCTGCTTTATCTACAGTTGTTATTGGATGACTACCAGGTAATATTAGCTGGAAAGATTTCTACCAACATGGCTTTGTGTGTGAAACTCTGGAACAGGCACCCCACCTCCTCCTGCTCTAAGGTCTTCTTGTACCTCTAGATTCCCTGCTGGGCATTCTGAAACCCATAATGGAACACTATAGTTAAAAGTGGGGGCCTCACTTGGCTTCCCTCCCCATAAATCTAGCCAGCGCTACTGACCTGTGGCTCCGGTTCCTGACCTTTGACAAGCAGCTTCCCTTGCCCTTCCTCTTACACCTCCTTGTCCATGTCTGGCCTGTTACCACTCAACCCTTGTTTTCCCTAGCAAGGCTGTTCTCCTCAGGACTGCCTTTTTAGGCCTTGGGCCTCTAGAACCTTGTACTGCTGGGATTTTCTGTGTTTCCACTAGGGTGAGGGGCATTCCCAGCCAGGATGGAATCCAGCTCAAGTCTATCCACTACTGCTCCTAGGAGGTAGAGAGCTGATTTATCTCACTAGATTACAAGCTTGTTCAAAACAGGGGCCATTATCTTAGTCAACTCTGCACTGTTAGTGTCTAGCATGGAGCCTGCCACAGTAAATGACTGAATAAATTAAAGGGGCTATCATCTCTCTCTCTCTCTCTCTCTCTCTCTCTCTCTGTCTCTCTCTCTGTCTCTCATCTACTAATTTATCCTCCTCTTACTCTGTCATTCATCCCTTTCTCTATCACCCATTTCTCTCTACTATGTATTCCTCTATAATCTCTCAGTTTTCTCCCATTGTGTCATTTGTTTCCTCTCTCACTCTTTGTTTTTAATTTTTTTAATGTTTATGTGTTTTTGAGAGAGAGAGAGAGAGAGAGAGAATGAGTGGGGGAGGGGCAGAGAGAGAGGGAGACACAGAATCTGAAGCAGGCTCCAGGCTCCAAACTGTCAGCACAGCGCCCGATGCAGGGCTCAAACTCATGAACTGTGAGATCATGACCTGAGCTGAAGTAGGACAATTAACTGACTGAGCCACCCAGGTTCCCTCCCTCTCTCACCCTTATCTTTTCTTTCTTTCTTTTCTTTTCTTTCTTTCTTTTCTTTTCTTTCTTTCTTTCTTTCTTTCTTTCTTTTCTTTCTTTCTTTCTCTTTCATTCTTTTTCTCTGTTTCCTCCCCCCCTCCCATCTCATCAACCTTCTCCTTATCTTCCGGTGAATTACCCAGGTCCCACGTGTGCTCTTCCCCATGTCATTCTTCTCCACTTGTAAGGGTGGCATCTATTCACGGGGACTATACCAGAGGACAGGAATGGGTCTTGCCTATGCCAGTCAGTGCAAGAGTATGGCTGAAGCCTCCAGCACCAGACACCTTGTGGTTGCCTCCAGGGCATTGGCCTCAGACCTGTATGCCTCTATGTACCCCCGCCATGCAGAGCAGACAGTCTCTCTGTCAGCCCAGCACTGCCATCACTCACCACTTCGTGCTGTTTTCCCTGGCAGGAGTTGGGGCTCCTTGTCCCCCTCTGCCTACAAACTCAGGCATCTCACCTCTGTGCCCATCTTATCCTTCACTCCCTCAGTGCCTTCACCATACTTTATTCGAATTAGCTCTTTCTCCCACTAATCTGTAAGCAAAGACTATGTTTGATTCATCTCTGTATCCCCAGAGCTATACACAGACGGTACATTGTGAAGAAGTAAACATATAACAAATGCTTATCACAGGAACAAGTGAAAATTGGAGGATTTGCATCCTGGTGTTGACTTCTTTGAACTTCTCAATCACTGGCCTATTTTTTTCTTTAAAAAATTTTTTAATGTTTATTTATTTTTGAGAGAGACAGAGTGTGAGCGGGGGAGGGGAAGAGAGAGAGAGAGGCACAGAATCTGAAGGAGGATACAGGCTCCCAGCTGTCAGCACAGAACCCGATGTGGGGCTCAAACTTGCTGATCACAAGATCATGACCTGAGCCAAAGATGGACACTTAACCAACTGAGCCACCTAGGCACCCCTTGCCTATTCTTTTCTTAGAGAAAAATGGGAAGTTTGTCCAGATTGATTTTTTTCCTCAAAGACAACTTAGGGTAGGCTCACTGTTGATTGGGCAGCAGTACTCATTTATTCCACAAATACTTACTGAGCATCTACTATGGGTCTGGCACTGCTGTGTGTGCCTGGGATACATCCATGAGCAAGATAGCCTTGTGAAACTGACATTCTGTATATCCATGCCTCATCCTCAGCACGAAGGAGATTTGAGTGCTGGGAGCCAAAGAGGGCCACTAAGATTCCCATACCAGCTCCTTGCAAGATGTTTTACTTCATTTAAGGGAAAGAGGGGGTGGGGGTGGAAGCTGCATGGGAAGTGATTTCAGCTCTGTTTCCCTAAGCTGACTTCCTGTCCCTTTCTTGATGTAGGAGAAACGCCCCTGTCAGTAGGCCACACTCATGGCATGTGGCCAAGCTGCTGGAGGGATGCCCTGAAGTGGCTACCACCATGCATTTCCCTTCTGAAACCTTCAGCTTGTCCTGGCATTCCGGCTGCAGCACAAGGTGAGTCTAGAATCCTCCCCTTCAAGATGAACTGGAGGGTAGACCATCTGGCCACTCCTACCCTTCTGCTCTAGTCCCAGATGCATGCTATAGAGCCCAGAGTGCTATAATGGAAAATGGAGTGGGAATCCATAGTACCTGGGTTCTAGTCCTAGGCTACTTACTGCTAATTCTCTGACTTTGGGACAGTCCTTTCCTTCTAGAAAATATTTCCCTGAAATACTGCACTTGGCTTGCAAGACACCACACTCTCCTACTTTTCATCCTATTTCAGTGGCTGCTCATTTTCAGTCTTTTCTCCTAGTTCCTCCTAATTCCCCCGGGTCTCAATTCAGGAGGGCACTGGGGCTCAGTTCTGGTTCTCTTCTCTAGCTACAATGACTCACTGGTGATCTCATCCAGAGTTCATCAGCTCTGTCACAGGGCCAAAGCCCTCAGAATGGGCACCTCTCTGAAGAACAGGGTCTATTTGCCATGAGGATCTCTCAATTCAGGGGGCCTAGTATTGTCTGTTGTGAAAACAGCTGCCCAGAAGGGGAAGAGAACTTTTTCTGCAAACTCAGAGCCCAAAGGGCTGCTTGCCTCAGCTATCTTTTCCATTCCACAACAAGAACTTCCCTCTAAGAAGGAATTTCTGGTGATGAGGCTCAGGGAAGCTAAGGGTTGAGTTTGCCCCCAGTCAATGACTTTATTTAGCACCAAAAGACAGGAGCTCTGGGCAGAGGCAGTTCTGTTCTGGAAGAATACACTGAAACACATTCTTAGCTTGGCTTCTGTTTGAGTGGGGGTGTGGTTGTCTGCAGCAGGAAGGGTGGTAGGGTGGGTGGCAGGTTGCCTTACTAACAAGGAATTGATGGATTCTTAGTCCAGAAGTCACGTGAGCAGAGTGGCTAAGTGGCAAGGCAGGAAGCAAGTATGAAGGGAGGCTGATCTGGGGATCTTGGGAGCCCTTGCCACCTCTCAGTTCTGGGTCTCTGAACTATGGCCTTTCTGAGAACAGTCTGTGACCTCAGGGGTTCTAGGCATAGGGAGTTACTGACATGACTTGGCTCACTTTGGCTTTGTTTGTGGGAAGTGGTACTTAAAATTCAAGATTGTGTCTTATCCCAGTTCCTTCCTTGGTCTCCCTGGTTTGGCTTTGCTATGGGGGATGAGGGAGTGATGGGTATGCAGGGCCAACCATAATATCAACACTAGTGATACAGAGGGTGCTGATAACAATATCAATTAAAACAAAAAGTAAGAGAGCAGCAGCTAGCTGTGTATTGAACCTTTGCTAGGGCCTGGGCTGCGACAAGAGCTTTACATTTATTAACTGATGCCACCCATAAAGCAACCTGATATTATATTATTATTATTATTAATACAGATATTATTATTATTCCAGTTTAACAAATAGTATAGCAGAAAAGCTAAGACATTGGACTCACAGAGGCTTGGGTTCAAATTCCAGCTTTGCTTCTTTAGCAGCTATGTGAGTTTGTCAATTTACATTGCTAAGCTTGTTTTCTCAGTTATTGGTGGGGGGATAATAATCTGTCCCCTTCAGTCTGAAATGAGACATTGTAAAGTGCCTGGCACATTGTAGGTCCTTGGTAAATGGTCAGGATCACTACTACCAAGAAGAGAACCAGACGCTGCCTAAGTTCCAGCCCTGTCTGGGTCACAAGCTACAGCTGGGTGATCTTGAGAAAATCACCTCCACAAAATCACTTCCTTTTGCAGGGCTCGCTTTACTCCAGCAATTCTCAAAAGTGTGGTCCCTGGACCAACAAAGAGTACCAACATCACCTGGGGACTTGTCAAAGGCAAAAATTCTCAGGATTCACCCAGACTTAACACTCTGGGGATGGGGCCCAAAAACCTGTGTTGTTTGGACAAGTCCTCCCTGTGCTTCTGATGCACATTCAAATTTGACAGCCAGTGATTTACAAAGTGGGCTTGCTGAAATTGAATCAATCCTTTAGAGTCTCTCTCTAATACTAATATTCTGTAATTGTCTCTCCTGGCAGAGAGCCACATGCTGACTTCCTAAGGACAGTGACAGGCCAGAAGCAATTCTAGACTCACTGGCAGCAGGGAAACAGAGCATAAGCCCCAGTGGAGTTCTTACACTTTTACTCTTTGGGATCTTGCCCTCTCTTGTTTCCATATGTCGTTTTGTCTCCCATTTTACCACGTCTCTCTGGCGCCCCAGTATCCATATCTTTGTTTCCCTTCTTCCTTTTTTTGCCTTATCTCCTTCTTATTTGTGGCACGGGTGCCTCTGGGTTGTTCTGCCTTCTCCCACGGCAGGGCTGGCCATGGCGGGAGAGGGATGTGGTAATTTGGCTAACTAACCAGTGTGCCCTGTGTCTTGCAGTGACGTGTGTGTGCAGTGGTGTCCACTCTCCCGGCACTGCAGCACTGAGAAAAGCAGCTCCATTGGCAGCATGGAGAGCCTGGAGCAACCAGGCCAAGCTTCCTATGAGGGCCACCTCTTGCCCATGGATCAGAACATGTACCCCAACCAGCGTGACTCAGCCTATAGCTCCTTCTCAGCCAGCTCAAATGCCTCTGACTGTGCCCTTTCCCTCAAGCCAGAAGAGCCAGGCTCTGCAGACTGCATCATGCTAGGCCCGGGGCCAACAAAAGCTGCCAGTGGCCGGCCCAATGTGACTGAGACCTCTGGAGGTAGCCGGCGCACCACCAATGGGGGCCACCTGACTCCCAGCTCCCAGATGTCATCCTGTCCACAGGAGGCCCACTACTCTGGGCCTGCCAAGGCTACCAGAGGCCCACCACAGCCTCCAGTGAGGCGAGACAGTCTTCAGGCCTCCAGAGCCCAGCTCCTTAATGGAGAGCAGCATTGGACCTCTGAGCATGTGGACTCCTTGCAGCAGAAGGAGATAGTGAGCTTAGACACCGTGCTATCCCCAAGGAACCCTAACAGGTTCTGCTGCCTCAGTGGGCAAGACCAAGTGACAAATGAGGGCCATCAGAACTGTGAGCTCAGCCAAGGTCCTGAATCCAGCCAGCAGGACTCTGAGCAGCTACTGATGGAGGCCTCAGCCAAAGCCATTGGATTCCCAAAAGTGTATGACAAAGCTTCCAGCATAGATTCCAGCCCACTCAAGAAGGCTTCAGCAGAACCAACTAAGGCTGCTTCTCTTGGCAGCCCTCCACACCTCACAGGACCCACGGGGCATCGTCATAGTGCCCCTGAACAGCTTCTGGCATCCCACTTACAGCATGTACACCTTGATATGAGGGGCAGCAAGGGAATGGAGCTCCCAACTGGGGAGGATGGGCATGAGTGGACTCTGTCACCTTTGCATAGCAGCCACACAGGGAAGAAAAGTCCATGTTCCTCCACAGGAAGAGCCCAGGACCAGCCTAGCAAAGAGAGAAAGACCAGGCAAGTGGATGACAGGTCTTTGGGTTCAGGACACCAGAGCGCAAGCAGTTCCCCACATGGAGAGGCTGATGGACACCCTCCAGAGATAAGTTTCCAGGACCCAAACAGAGCCTGTAGAGCAAGCAGTGAATTAGCCAGCCAGCAGCCCTCTGCCTCTGGCTCCCTTGTTCAACAAACCAGAGATTGTTATTCAACCACTAAAGTAGCTGGCAGCATGGAGGCTACTGAAGAAGGGGACAGTGAACCCAAGGAATGTGGCCAGGTAGGTGGGAGACGAAATAGAGGGCCCCGGGGCCGCTCAATCCAAAACCGGCGTAAGAGTGAGCGTTTTGCTACCAATCTGCGTAATGAGATTCAGAGGAGGAAGGCCCAGCTCCAGAAGAGCAAGAATCCCTTGTCAAAGCTGTGTGACACTAAGGAGCCAGTGGAAGAGACTGAGGAGCCCCTAGAAAGTACTCCACGTTCTGCCTCGAACTCATGTCTTCTATCTTCATATAAAAAACCACCTAGCCCCAGGGACAAGCTCTTCAACAAGAGCATGATACTCAAGGCTAGGTCTTCAGAGTGCCTCACCCAAGCCACTGAGAGCCATGAATCTAGGACAGGCTTAGAGGGACAAATAAGCCCCGGCCAGAGGCCTGGCCAGCCCTCTTTTGGCCTGAACACCTGGTGGAAAGCATCTGACCTGTCCTCCTCAGACTCTGAGAAAACAAATGTTCACCATGGAGTCTGTGGAGGTCACTGGAGATGGTCTCCAGAGAACAACCTACAGCCACATGTGGCACTATCCATGGAAGGCCCTTCTAACCCAAGTGACAGCAAGGAATTGAAGGTTTCTACTGCCCAAGCTGGGGAGGAAGCCATCCTCCTTCCCTTTGCAGACAGAAGAAAGTTCTTTGAAGAGAGTAGCAAATCTTTATCTACATCACATTTGCCAGGTTTAACCACTCATAGCAATAAGACTTTTACCCAGAGACCAAAACCTATAGACCAAAACTTCCAGCCAATGAGCTCCAGCTATAGGGAATTGAGGCGCCATCCAATGGACCAATCATATCATTCTACAGACCAACCATATCATGCCACAGACAAATCATATCATTCGGTGTCACCCCTTCAGTCAGAAACTCCTACATACTCAGAATGTTTTGCAAGCAAAGGTCTAGAACCATCCATGTGCTGTAAGTCGCTGCACTGTGGGGATTTTGACTACCACAGGACCTGCTCCTACTCCTGCAGTGTCCAGGGAGCCATAGTCCATGACCCTTGCATGTATTGTTCTGGGGAAATCTGCCCTGCTTTGCGAAAGAGAAATATGATGCCAAACTGCTACAACTGTCGGTGCCACCACCACCAATACATCCGGTGTTCAGCTTGCTACCATAATCCCCTGCACAGTAGCCCTGAGGATGGCAGTTTGGCACCTAGCAACACTTGGAAACCCAGGAAGCTGACAGTGCAGGTGAGAACTTGGTTCTTGGATAGTTTTCCTTCCATTATTCTCTTGGTGAAGAGAAAGTGAGGCAAATCATTGGAAAATATAATGATTACAATTCCTTTAAACTGTATAGCCCTGGCTTCCCCAAGTGGTAGCTTAGTAACCTTGGGTAAGACACTCAGCCACCAAAGTTGCAGTTAACCCATCTTCAGATGAAAATGACATTTGCCTCACAAAATGGACAGAACTGGGATGTATATCCTGACTGTAAAATTGGTATCTGAGTGACCTTGAGCAAGTAAGTCATTCAACCACCAAAACTTGCATTACATGACCTTTTAAAAATGTTATTTATTTATTTTGAGAGAGAGAGAGAGAACATGAGCAGGGGAGGGGCAGAGAGAGGGAGAGAGAATCCCAAGTGGGGTCCACACTGTCAGTGCAGAGCCTGATGTGGGACTTGAACTCACAAACTGTGAGATCCTGACCTGAGCCGAAACCAAGAATCAGATGCTCAACCGACTGAGCCACCTAGGTGCCCCACAGTTACATGATTTTTAAACGGGAAAAAAACAGAACTTTTACCTCATAAAATGGCTAGTACTGAGAGAAGTCTTATTACCTCATCTCTAAAGTAGAGGAAAATAATGGCTGCCTCATAGATCAGTTGTGAAGATCAAACAGGTCTAATGCCTGACAGAAAATAGCACTTATTCCCTTCCAAATCCTGCTTAAAAATCTACTTGAACCTGCAAAATTTGTAAATGTCCCCCAGGTTTTCTAAAGAACAAATCCTTATGCCCTTCTCCAGCCTATCTTTGTCAGAGGCCCAGGTCTAGACTAGCTGTTGTTATACTCTGGTTATAACCTACCCCCCACCCCCAAACACAGGCTACCACCAATCCCCCAAGGGACTCCTGAGAGGATCCCCTATGTCCTCACCAGCTCACTGCCAGGTTCCTTCCCCATGGCTTCCCTAGCACCACCTTTTGGCTGGTGCACTCAAATCAGAAGTTAATTCCTGTGTTGAACTGTTGTTGCAGAGGCAGACACTCCTGAATGACTTAGTGTGTGGAGTTCTTCAATACACATTCTTTGAAGAAAAAAAAAAAAAGGAAACTTAGGGGTGAAAGAAGCCTTACACAAAAGAGTATATGCTATTCCTTTTATGTAACATTCTATAACAGCTATTCTGTGGGAAACAAGAAAACACTGGTTACCTACTGAAGGTGCCACAGAGATTGAGCAGGAAAACGCATGAGGGAACTTTGTCAGATGGTAGTGTTCTGTATCTTGATAACCATTTGAGTTACACAGGTGTATGCATTCATTGAAACTCAACAAATGTGCACTTAATACTTGTGCATTTCCCTGCAAGTAAATTTTGCCTAAAAATATTATAAACAAATATCAAACTTTATTTAATATGTATGCTGATGTTTTTGAAGTATATTGATGTATACAACTTATAGTTTTCAGCATACAAATGTTGCAAATATTTAGCTATTTATCCCTAGAATTTCATGTTTTTGATGCTATTGTAAATGGTATTGTTTTCTTAATGTCAAGTTAAAATTCGTTGTTAATACTATATGGAAATACAATTTAATTTTGTATATTGGTCTTGTATCTTGCAACCTTGCCAAACTCACTGGTTCTAGTAGCTTTGTGGTAGATTTTAAAAAGATTTTCTATATAGACAATCATGTCATCTGCAAATGAAATTGTTTTTTATCTTGCTTTCTATTGTGTATACATTTTCTAGGGGAGGGGGGGCCTTCTTGCACTGTCTAGGACCTCCAACACAATGTTTAGTAGAAATAGTAAGTGTGGCTAGTGTTGCATTGTTCCTAATCTCTCCATATTAAGTTTGATGTTAGCTATAAGTTTTCATAGATGCCCTTTGACAGCTTGAGGAAGTTCCCTTTCATTCTTAATTTGCTGAGAGCTTTGGTCAGGAGCAGATGCTGGATTCTTTAAAATGCTTTGTCTATATCTAGTGGAGTGATCCTATAGTTTTCTCTTTTACTCTGTTGATACGGTGAATTCTATTGATTGATTTTTGAAATAAGAACAAGACTAGATTTGCTAATATTTTGTTAGGGATTTTTGTGTTTATGATGATCAGGGATTTTAGTCTGTAGTTTTCTTATAATGTCCTTGTCTGGTTTTCATGACAAGATGCTGGCCTTACCAAATATGTCGGGAGGTTGTTCCTCCTCTTCCATCTTCAAAAAGAGTTTGCATACTACTGGTATTATTTCTTCCTTAAATGTTTAGTAGAATTTATCATCGAAGCCATTGGGGCCTGGAGTTTTCTTTGTGGAAAGATTTTAAACTACAAATTCCATTTCTTTAATAGATACAGGTCGTTTCAATTATCTTTTTCTTCTTGAGTGAGCTTTGGTAATTCATCAAGAAAAATCTGTCTATTTTCTTTAAGTTTTCAAATTTATGGGTATAAATCTCTTTTTCACTTTATTTTTTTTTTTAATTTTTTTTCTCAACTTTTTAATTTATTTTTGGGACAGAGAGAGACAGAGCATGAACGGGGGAGGGGCAGAGAGAGAGGGAGACACAGAATCGGAAACAGGCTCCAGGCTCCGAGCCATCAGCCCAGAGCCTGACGCGGGGCTCGAACTCACAGACCGCGAGATCGTGACCTGGCTGAAGTCGGACGCTTAACCGACTGCGCCACCCAGGCGCCCCTCTTTTTCACTTTAAAAATGCATCAAGAATGTAAGATAGATTGGTGGATGGGTAGAGGAGTGAATAGGTATGGAATCAGGCAGATGTAGTAACATAATCATTGCAAAATCTAAGTGGTGGGTATATAGATGATTGTAAACTTGTCCAACTTTTCTGGATGCTTGGAAATACTTAAGACAAAATGTTGAAGCAAAGAGGAGAGGAAATATAAAATAATGATTAAAAAATCACTGATGCTGGAACCAGACTGCTTGCATTCAAATTCCTAAGCTTCCCCATGTGAAAAAAAATGCAAGTAATAACTTACTTCATAAGTTGGTTGAGAGGATTAAATGGTAGAACATGGGTAAAGCGCTTAGAACAGTGACTACCAGAGAGTTATCATCTTTTGAGTGTGAGTTATTGTCTCCTAAACTAAAGGGAGATTTGAGCATAGTTTGAAATGTTTGCTGAAAGAAGGTCCTGCGAGTAGACAGTAGAGGAAGTAGGCTGAAGTTGGGGGAAAGGACATGATGGCTTGCAGGAGTATTGGCCCAGAGCTGGTAGCTCCATAAGAGAAGGAGATGAAATGTGAAGGTTGCAGCAGTTGGTAGCAGCAATGCAGGTGTGCCTGTGCCCACACCATACCTCTCCTTTTGTACTCTGAAGGAAGGGGACACAATGGGTTCCCGATGCCAGTTAGACCAGCTCAGCAAGTCTGCTTATACACTAGGCTTTCAGATATGTGGAGCCACTTCATGCCTGTTCTTCCCCTGCCACCTGAACACACACACATGTACATGCCAGACATAGGAAAACTTACAATATGGGATAGGACACCCCAGGTCAAATGACCAAGGTGGTTGTGATGGTCGGTGGCTGTCTGAAGTAGGGTTGAGATTCTGCTCCTTATGGCCCCTGAAAGAGGTTAGGGAGCTAATTATCTCCTTAGTACTTTAAGAGAACTAAAATCAGCATGCGCTTACATTCCTCATACTTCATGCCAGTTAGTTTTTCACATATTATCAGATTATTTCATTTAACAATTGTTTGAGATTAAGGTATAATAGGATCCACATTTTTAAATTGTTTTTTATTTTTTATTTTTTATTTTTTATTTTTTTGTGTTTATTTATTTTTGAGAGAGACAGAGTGCAAGCAGGGAAGGGGCATGGCAAGAGGGAGACACAGAATTCAAAGCAGGCTCCAGTCTCTGAGCTGTCAGCACAGAGCCCGATGCGGGGCTCCAACTCACGAACTGCAAGATCACGACTTCAGCTGAAGTCGGACACTCAACTGACTGAGCCATCCAGGCACCCATAGAATCCCCATTTTATAGCCAAGGAAGCTGAGGCTCACAGAGGTGACACATCTAGCAAGTGGCAAACGCAAAACTTGAACAACATAACCGTAACTGACATTTGAGTATCCACTTTGCACTCAGTATTATTCTAGGCACTTTATATGTATCAACTCATTTAGTCCTGGAAGCAATCAGGAAATAGGTACTGTTATTATGATGATCTCACTATTAAATAGCTGGGGGAGATAAGCTAAAGAGAAACTGTGTAGTTTTCCTGAAGTCATACCACTAGGGAAGGGCAGGTGTGGTATTTGAATCCATGTCATCTAGCTTTAGAGGCCAAGCTTCTAGTTGTGCTACACTGCCTCTCCATAAGCTAATTGAAAAGCCCAGGCCCAAACTGAGGGTTGATGGGGGGAAAGGGGAGAGGGGAAAATGCATGATGGGCATTGTTGGGATGAGCACTGGGTGTTGTATATAAATGATGAATCATGAGAATCTACACCCCAAACCAAGAACACACTGTAGACACTGTATGTTAGCCAACTTGACAATAAATTATATTAAAAAAAATAGAATATACTATTTAAAAGGTAAAAAAATAAAAGCCTTGGTTAATATTGTCAAATTCTCCTCCTGAAACAGTGCTTGTCTTCCCCATAACCTTGTTAATATTTAGCATTTTCATTAAGTTTAACCTGGGCCAATCAAATAAAGACAAAATTGGAATGCAAAAAGAAAAAGAAAGGAAAGCCTAGGCCCTCTCCAGTATGGCAGGATGCCTTCTAGCAGTATAACTTCGATTGGGGCAACAATTGAACCCCATCTGCGACAAGCTGTAGGGATCACTGCCTCATTGGTCCATAGAGTACAGGCAGTTTACACCAACTTAAGTGATTCAAGGAAACAAAGTAAGGTGATACTGGGGAGCTGAAAAGGAGATTGCAAATTGGGACAGGACTTTGGTTTGGCCACTGCTATTTACTGAGCACTTTCCACAGGGCATGGACAGGAAATCCTGGCTTCCATTGTGCCTGAATGAGTAATAGTGTCTTTGAGGGCAGGGACATCTCAGAAGGGTGTTGAGGCAGAGTTTGAAGTCTAACAAGTGGTCAGAGCTGCTCTAATATGACAAGTACAGGCAGGGACCGCTCTGGTCTTGGGAAAGCTATAAAACCTCATCTTTCTTGTGACTGCTAACATCTACAGCCTCTCGCATGCCAAGCATTGTGCTAGGCATTCTCTATGCATATCCCATTTTGTACTCACTCCCGGGAAGCCAGCAAAGCTTGATGGCATAGCCCTTATTTACTAGATAGGAAGCTGAGGTTCAGAGAGGTGATATAACTTCCCTCAGACAGCACAGCTAATAAGTGTCTTAGCCAGTATGACAGACACTAAGTATCTTACCCCCAAAAGGGAGTAAAATTTTTTTTTACTGGGGCAAAAGTTAATAAAACTTTGAATAGGACTAATGACAGCATTGGAGGAAGAGGGAATTTGGGAGATCAGTGAGGTTTAGGAAAAATTGTGCTTTCCTGTTGAGTTAAGCTTTGGGTTGCCAGGTAGAGAATGATGGATGCAAAGTCAGGGAGAATGTCAAAAGGCAAATTTGCATCAGGTTTGGAGCTAGAATAGGAAGGGAGGAGCATTTTTACAAATGGCACATATGGCTTGAGCTACAGTTTGCTTGGGCAAAGCCCTTAAGGAAAAAATGGCCAGGGTGGAGAGCATGCTTCTGTAATGTGGGGACCGTGGCACCTGGCACTCGTGTTCCCCAGAGATGAGCCCGCCTCAGCCTCTACTAGTGGATCTGGGAGGAGAAGGAAGGGCCCCTGCAGTACAAAGATGTGCTGGCATGCATTCTCTGTGTGTGCCTCACCTTGGGAAAAGGTTAGAGCAGCACGGGGCTTCAGGCCTGAAAGCCCCCTCAAGGGCCAGGGCTTCGAAGAAGATGCTTTCTATGTTAGAAGAGGCAAGAGGAATGAGCAGGTTCATGTAGCAGAATAAACAAAAAGACCTCCTTCACAAGAGCCAGAGCAAACAGCAAACGTGCTAAACTGGTTTACAAGATGGTTTGGGAGGGGAGTGGAGAAAGAGAGGGAAACACGGAGTTTCTAGAGCACATGATCCAGGTCTCTGAGTACTCTCTTAGTCTCTGCATGCCCCCAGCAGTTCGCCAGGCCTCTGGACAGAAAGGCAGCACTCCAGGTGCATATTTCTCTAGCCTGTGTGGGAAAGTAGAAGAAACCAAGTGCGGGGAGCGGGGTCTGGCCAGGGACAGGCTTCTGACCTCTTCACATTTTTGAAGACATCTGGATACCTGGATGCTCAGAGCTCCCTAATTTATCACAATTTTGCTTTGCAGGAATTTCCTGGGGATAAATGGAAACCAATAACAGGAAACAGGAAGACCAGCCAGTCAGGGAGGTAAGTGATCACTCAGGGAGTAGGGTGTGTTGATGTCTCTGAGACTTCTATAGAAATTGCTAAGATCTTCTGTTTGCTCAGTTTCCTTTGAGGAACCTGGCCTGGTGTGTCCATACCAAGAACTTCATACCACAGATGTAATCTAGCCTGCTCCCCAGGCAGCTGGGCTACAGACCAAACTGATCACTATGACGTTTTGGAATACATAGTATTCCCCATAGTATTGTGGGGAAGTGTGCCCATCAGCTCAGAGGCCTGGGGCAGGCTTGCCCAGCCACAAGGACATGTGGGAGCAGATCATGCTGAAATATAGGTGAGACGGCATAAAGTATGCTCACATCCACAGCAGCCACTGAACAATTAATTGGAAAGGACAGAGACGAGATAAGACTGTCCAGCTACCACTGTGCCTTTGCCTCCTTTGTTGGAGCCACCTGTTTTTGGCCTCTGCCACCTTTCTTTTTACAGGGCTTTGTGAAGAACTTAAGGCATATCCAGGGGCAGATCATGCTAACGATAGATTAAAATTCCTGGAAGAAGGTAGGGACATTTTTGCAAATGGCACATATGGCCTGGACTAAAGGAAAGAGAGTTGCTTGGGCAAAACCCTTAAGGAAAAAAAAAAAAGTAGAGAGTCTACTCCTGTAATGTGAGGAGCTTGGCACCCAGTGCTTATGCTCCCCAGAGATAAGCCCACTTGCCATAGGTGACTAGAAGGAGTGGACAGTTAGTTTTTCCAGTTTGCTCTCCATCAATCAGCCTGGCAGCCTTCTTTTTCATGAAATTCCTTGATATGTTCTTTTAGCCAGTTCTTCTCTGGGTCAAATTATACAAGATACCCTGAAATTATATTGATTCTTTAACTCAAACTCTAGAAATGAAGGAGGAAGAAGGCCCTTAGTTGTGCCTCTGTGGGGGCACCAATGGAGAGAGCACCAAGGAAGTGGACTAGAATCCCGGGTCTTCTGACCCCCTGTGATTTGGTGGTACATGCAGGAATAATTTTGGCTTTCTTTTGACTCCAAAGTATGGGGCACCCATCAGGTTTCTGGTTGGCCATGAGAAAAGAGAGGAACCCAACATTTTTGAATAATCTACTAAGTGTCAGTCACTGGACTGGATCTTTTTTAACCCATAATCTCATTTATTCCCCACAACAGTTCATTTCATTACATATTTTATAGATGAGGTCACACAACCAATAAGCGATGAAGCCAGAATTTGGACCCAGGTTTGTCTGGCCCCAAAGTTTATGCTTTTCCCCTTACAACTTCATCGATTAGGATCCCAAAGGAAACCTTTCAAAAGGATCCCTCAGCATCCTGTCTCAGAAGTCTGAGGCCTTTGGAACTCTCTGGCTGGTCTGATTCCCTGCTGTGGACCTGCTGAGTTTCCCATATTAGACTGAGACCTTTGAGAGAGGAGACCACATCTCAGCCTTATCTTCTTACCACAGAGACTTATCCTCTGTGCCTAACATAGCGCCTGACACAGAGAAGTCCCTCAAGAGGTATTTGCCGTTGGCTTACCAACTGAGGAAACAGAGCCTCCTCCACCATTGAATGGGTGAAATGACACAAAAATAATAATGCTAACTAACATTTCTTGAGCACATTGCTCTATTCTAGGCACCAAAGCACTTTACAAATATTTACAGCTGACCCTTGAATGACACAGGTCTGAACTGCATGGGTTTGCTTATACATGGATTTTTTTTCCAATGAATACAATACAGTACTTTAAATATATTTTCTCTCCTTAATGATTTTTCAAAATGTTTATTTATTTTGAGAGAGAGCAAGTGAGGGAGGGGCAAAGAGAAACGGAGAGAGAATCCCAAGCAGGCTCCACACTGTCAGCACAGAGTCCTACACCTACACGGGGCTCAATCTACAAACCATGAGATCGTGACCTGGGCTGAAATCAACTGACTGAGCCATCCTGGTGCACCCCCCCAACTTATGATTTGCTTAATGACATTTTTCTTTTCCCTAGCTTACTTCCTCATAAGAATATAGCATACGATACCTAAGACATACAAAATATGAGCTCATTGACTATGTTATCAGTAAGGCTGCCAGTCAACAGTAGGCTGTTAGTAGTTAAGTTTTGGGGGAGTCGAGAGTTATACATGGATTTCCAACTGCATGGGGGGTGGGGATTGGTGTCCCTAACCCCCACATTGTTCAAAGGTCAACTGTGTCTATCACCATAACCTAAAGGGGTAGTTATTATTAGTCTCTCTGGCAGAAGAAACTGATAAATTCACTTGCCTAAAATCCCACAGGTGTAGTAAGTTGATTAGACCCAGGTGGTCTACCTTTAGAGACACTAGACTCAACTACAGTGCTTCTACAAAATGGTTCTCTTCCCAGTCAGCCTGTGAAGTAAGAGGACTTTATTCAAAACCTAGTGTACGCACTGCCTTTTTCTAGGCAAGCAGGGGAGTATTAGAGAGCGAGCATCAGGAAGCACAATGCCTGTCCACCCACAGCTTGAGCAAGGAAGACTAACCCACACAAAGTTAAGTAGCAATAATCATAAATTACCACTTACAAAACAATGTGCTGCAAGCTAAGTTACACATATTATGTTATGTTTTATATTTTCCAAGATCCTGTCAGGTATGTATTATAACTAGAACAGTGGCTTTCAAACTTGAATGTGCTTTAGAAACACCTGGAGGGCTTGTTAAAACACAGACAGGTGGATCCTACACTTACCCCCCAACCCCTTCCAGAAACTGTGATTCAGTAGGTATGGAATAAAAGTAAAAATCTGCATTTCTAACAAGGTTGCCCAGGTGATGCTCATGCAGCTGGTCCTGGGATCACACTTTGGGAACCACTGACTCAGAGAAAGATGTGAGGCTCAGAGAAGTTATAGTAGTTTACTGAAGGTCTCATGGCTATCAAAGGGACAAACCAGGATTTAAACTTAGCTTTTGCTTACTCTGATGAGTTGTTGTAAGATGAAAAGTGTCAAATACATGGTTTAAACAAGAAGTATCTGGCACGTGGTAAGGAGCCAATACATGATAAATTGTTTTCTATTTAAGTTTGCTGGAGGGTAAGAAAACTGAAGGCTGGGACCTACAGGAGGAAAAACCCAGGGGAGCTAAGCAGAGTATGTTGGAGAAATAAACTTCACGGGTTAACGGTTCTGGCCTTGGAATCAGCCTGCCTGGGTTCAAATCCAGATTCTTATTTTCTCTAGCTTGTGTAACCTTGGCAAGTGGGTGGCTCTTCCTCTCTCTGCCCTATCAGTTTCTTTATTTGTGAAATGGGGTAAGAGTACATAGCTCAGGTGATTGTTGCCAGGATTAAATTAGAAAATATGTACAAAGCATTTGGAACAAAACCTGGCACAGTAAACCCTCGGTAAATGTTAGTTGTAATAATAAAGAGGAATACCGGGGAGCAGCAGCAGCAGTAACAGTAGAGGAAAGGGGTGAAGAGTGAAATATTGGACCAGGATAGGTAGGCCTTGAAAACTATTATAGTATCACAAATACGAAAGATACTGCAGGTTATCGATCAGGTAAATGATGTGATAAATGTGGGACTGAGGCAACCTTGCTGCATTTGTAGCCTAGATAGGTTGAAGGAAGAAAAATTAGGGTAAGTGATCCAGGCATGGAAGAGGAGGGCCTTGGATTGGGAAGGTGGAGGTGCAGTAGGAATGAAGCAGAAGAGACAGATAAATATGTGTGATATTTTGGAGGGGGGGGGGCGCAGAGATGTTTATTGTGAAAACAAAATTACAGGAAATTAAAAACAGAAGAAAAAGTAGCCTTATTCCTACCACCCAAACACCCTGATTGTTTTTATTTCCCTACCAACTTTTATCTATAGGTATGGAGATTTTTTTGGCATAGTTATATAAAAACTATGTAGATGCGATTTTTGTGTGTCCGGCTTCTTTTTTTCCCCACTAAGCATTACTCGGCAAACAATTTTTCATGTTACTATACAGGCCTCCTCAATCGTTATAAATTTTAATGGCTGCATATTTCACCAGCTTAATGTGCTGTGATTTGCTTAATCATTCCCAAATTGTTGGATAATTAGGTTGTTTCAAATTTCTTGCTATTATAAAGTAATGCTGCAGAAAAATTTGGAGTAGCTATAACCTTTTTCTCATTTTGAATTATCTCATTAAAAATAATTATCTAGAGTTGTGATTACTAGTTGAAGCAATATGAACATTCTTCTTGTTCTTGATAGATTTCACCAAATTGTTTTCCCAGGAGGCATTTTACACTGCCATTAGCAATATATAAGGATACCAATTTCCCCCAAATCTTGCCATCTGTGGAAAATGTTTCTAATGCAATGGGCATAAATGGCACCTATTATAATTTTAATTGGCTTACTTTGATTATTCTAGTTTGAAATGTTTTTGTGTGTTTATTTAATATTTGCATTGTTTCTCAAGTGAATTGTTCAAATGATTTGCTTACAAATAAGTGACACATTTTGAGGGAAGAGCAGAGAGAACTGGTGACTGGAATTTGGGAAAGAAAAATAATAAGTCAAAAATAACTCTGGGCAAAACAACAACACTCTGAGCCCTAGGTGACCTGGAGAAAGTTATTGAAGTAGCTGGGACAGGTGAGAGAGGGGAGCTAGCTTGGTGCAGAAGATAAGCTTGAGTTGAGATATGTTGAACTTGAAATTAGTGAGGAAGACAGGTGGATTCTTTGCAGGAGGTTTGTCAATCATCCAGGCAGGGAGTAGGATGAGGAAGAAGAACCAGTAAAGGAAACTGAATGGGCAAGCAGCTGGTGTGGCAGAAGAGGTTGGCCAGTGCACCATCACAGAAGATACAGAGAGAATCGCTACTGGCTCTGACAATTGGGAATCGCAAGTGACCTTCAAGAAAGCAAACTTAGTAAAGCAGTGGGCATAGCAAGTAGATGGCATGATGGTCTGTGAGGGGTATTCATAGAAGAAAAATGTATAGAGCTTTACACATCATAAATTCACCTATTTTAAGTGTGGAATTCAGTGAGCTTTGGTAAATTTATGATGCTATGCAATCATCACCACAATCCAATTTTAAGACCTATCCATCTCCCTACAAAGATTCCCTGTGCCCATTTACAGTCACTCCCCATTCCCACCATCAACCTCAAGCAACCACAAATCTACTTTCTGTTCCTGTGGATTTGCCTATACTGTACACTTCCAGTAGATGGAATGATACAATATGAGGGCTTTTGTGTCTGGCTTCTTTCACTTCGTGTGCTATAATGGTTCATTGTGTTGTAGCCTGTATCAGTATTTCATGCCTTTTCTTTGCCAAATAATAGTCCACTGTATGGATATACCACTTTTTATGTATCCACTTATCTATTTAGTGGACATTTGTGTTATTTTCACTTTTTAGCTGTTGTGAATAATGCTGCCATGACCATTCATGTACAAGTTTCTGTGTGGACATGTTTTCAGTTCTCTCATACTTAGGAGTGGAATTTGGGGGCCATATGGTAATTCTATTAACTTTCCAAGGAACAGCCTGTTTTTCAAAGTGGCTGTACCATTTCACATTTCCACTAGCACTGTAGGAAGGTTTCAGTTTCCTTTCATTAATTTTAATACAATGAATATGTGTTAGGGTGACTGTGTGATTTGAAAAACATTTTAAAGGAAGAATTTGAACACTTCAAAATGCTCTAAAAGAAAAAGTTGGCCAGGGAAAGGAAGGAGATAAATGGGGTGGTAATTAGAGAGAGCAATGAGGTTTAAGTTGGTGGTTCTCAGAATGTGTTCCTAGGACCAACACCCTCAGTATCTCCTCTGAATTTGTTAGGGATGAAAATTCCAAGGCCCCACTCAGACCTACTGAATCAGAAACTGGGATGGGGCCCACAGTCTGTGTTTTAACAGCCCTGCAAGTGATTCTGATTCCAGCTACTGATGAGAACCACTGGTTTAAGTGAAGGTTTGGTCAGGATCTGGGAGACTGGTTTAAATTTAAAACCAGAAGAGAGAGGTCAATGGAAGGAAAAAGAGTATGGATTCTTAAGACGGATGACAGTTTATGACCTCAGGGAAGATGAGAAGGTCAAGGGCAGAGATGACACTTAAGAAGAGAAATATTGATGGAGTTTCCGCTCACCTTCCCCTCCAACCACCACAACACAAATTTTTAACATTTCTTATGTCGTTTCTGTCTCAATTGGAATGATGGGTGTAGGTGGGAAAATCAAATGTATATTCTTGAGCCACTCTCTTTGCTTGGAAGCCTGCAATGAATTTTAATTCCAGGTAGTTACACTCTTGGTTGTATCCCTCCACTGTTATTTGGTTTGTGTGCAGAGAATGCAAATGCATTATAATATTAGCAGGAGGGAAAACCGGCGGTGAGTAGCTCTGCTGGGAGAAAAAGCTATATACATAAGCTATGTATTTAAAAGCCAAAAGAAAGTATTTTCCAGATTATCTCTTTTGGTTTTCTGTACCTACAATTGCTTCCTGTGATCTTTTCCATTTTACCACTTTGCACAGAGCTTTAAAGTGTGTAGAGTGTTTTTATACACATGGCTACATTTACAGTTAATCCTCACAACAACCCTATGCAGTTAAGCCTTATTTTTTCCCATTTCACTGAAGGAAGCTGAGACTCAGGAAAGGTAGTATTATACTATTATTAGCAATGACAACAAAAGGTATAATAGCTAACGTTTATTAAGTGTTTCTTATGTGTCAGTCACTGCTATAAGCATTTCCCTTTCATTATTCATTATTTATCATGACCCTACAAGATAGTTAGCATTTATTGACCCAATTTTACAGACAAGGGAACTTACAGATAGATTAAAGTCCTTTTCCCAAGGTCAAACAGGTATCTGACTCCAAAGCCCTTTGCTTCTGGGATTATAAAGCAAGTACGTGACAAAACTGGACTACTACCCAGTTGTTTCAGTTCTCAGCCTAGGGCTTTCTTCCTTCCTTTTATCAAACCACAAACCAAATAGGACAGCATTTCCTATTTGCTGACTGAGTGAAAGAAAATGGATAATTCAGAGTTGAATCTCATTGTATTAGGAAGAGTACACTTTTCAGGAAGGCTTTGCATCTAAGAAGAATGCAGTCTTCCGAGGCATGGAAGGATTTGTCAAAAGTGTGACAAAGGGAATTTAAATATCTGGGTATTAATTTAATCCTGGGCACACAAAACTTATCCAAGGAAAATTATAAAACTCTAATGGGAGAAATAAAGACCTGAATAAATGCATAGCTGTACTCTGCTTCAATTTGGGAAGACTAAATATAGCAATGATTATAACACTCCCTAAGTTAATATATAGATGTAATGCACTACTGATTAGAGTCACTGTGGGATACTTTATAGAACTTGCCAAATTCATAGTGAAATTTATCTGGAAGAACAAGTAGGCAGTAATACCAAAGAATACATTTATTTAAAAAGACAATGATGGTAGACCTACCCTATCAGATTTTAAAGCCTGTCATAAAGTGACAATTATCAAAACCATATGATAGTGGGTTGAAAACAGGAAAACAGTTAAAAAGTTTTTTTTAAAGATTCTAGGAATAGATTCAAGCTATTCTAAGAATATAGAGCACTGGAAACATCCCTGAACTGGGGAAAGGAATCACTCTTTCTTTAATGTTGGAATTGTAGGTATCATTATGGAGAATAATTAAATTTCTTAACGTTTATTTTATTTTTGAGAGACAGAGACAGAGCACGAGTGGGAGAGGGGCAGAGAGAGAGGGAGACACACAATTTGAAGCAGGCTCCAGGCTCTGAGCTGTCAGCACAGAGCCCACCGCGGGACTCAAAGTCATGGACCATGAGATCATGACCTGAGCCAAAGTCGGATGCTCAACTGACTGAGCCACCTAGGCACCCAAGAATGATTAACTTAGATAACTAGTACACACTTTACTCCGTAGTAAATTCCAAAAAGCAGACAGTGAGATAGCATATTTATTCCAGCTTAGATAGAAGATAAATTTGTGTCTGTTAAATGGAGGATACCATTAGAGACAAGATGGATGATTTTAAATATATGAAAGTGGGGGGGGGAGACCTTTGTACAACAAAATGTAATAAAAAGCTGAACAACAGAATGAGGAAAATATCTGCGGCCAGCATCACTGATAACAGTTGACTGTCCAAACAATATAAAGAATGGATATAGATATAGAAAGTCAGCTTTCAGATTCAGCTTCATAAAAGAGCAAGGAAACTGGGCAGGCACTTTACACGTGAGAACATAAAGGCAGTAAAATCACTGCATGGAAAAGTACAAGCTTAGTAGCAATTAAAGACATGCAAACAAAAACAACTTCCACATATCACAACTTGCTTATTAAACTATCAACAATTAATGGAAATGATCAATAGAAATTACAAAACACTATCTTGACAAGGCTGTGGGGAAACTGTTTCTGGGAGCAGTATAAGTTGGTTCAGTTTTTCTGGAGGGCAATCAGAAATATGTGACAGAAGTTATAAAGCTATTTGTTCATACTATTTGGCCCAGCAGACCCCCAAGGGAATAACCTAGAAAGGAAAAAATGATTTGTTTAAATATATTCATAGTAGTGCTATTTATAATCAGGGAAAACATTTACCATGCTAATATATTATCATCATGGAACAGAATATAGCCATTAACAATGGCAGGTGTACAAATATTGGGTCTTGCACAGAAATGAGTATTTGTAATAATATTAACCAAAAAAGGGCTAAATCCTAAATCACATGTTGAATCTGATAGTAGCCATACACAAAGAAAATTCAGAAAGGCAACTGGTAAAGTGTAAGTAGCTGGAATTGAATGTGCATGGTGTTTTTTGGGTATATGTCAAATTGCTGGATTTTTATAATGAAAAAGAAAATCTCAAGAAGAGAACTGGTTGGTTTGATTTAGGCCTGGGAAGTTAAAGATCAAAGACTTTGGAAAGATCCACATACTAATGACAGATAGACAATATTACTTACTAAACACATTTGATCTCACTGTTACCTAGAATTCAGTTTGATAGAATTCTCCATCAACCAACACTTCTGCTTATTTAAATCTGTAAGAGCTTTGATGTTTCTGAGGGTGTACATCACCAGACCTTTGCGAATTTCCAAATCTGTCACTACCACCCCAACATAGAACCTCCCCAACCCCACAAATAAACATTGTATTTTCTAGCTGAGAAGCATCACTTTCTTAAGAACTTTCCATCACTTCTGTGTCCAGTACTAACTTGCAGATAATTTGCATTTCAGTGCCATTATTCAAAAGAAGCACATTTTCTCTCTGCCACAGTTACTGCACCTGTGTACCTCAATGGCAAATAGAAACCCACCAAGCCACATTGAAATGCCAAGTTGTTGACTAGGCTCTCTCCTTTCTTTGGTGACTTGTCCTATAAGCCAGTATTGTGATGCCTTGAAGTCAAATTCATATCCTTTGCAAAATGACCAGTTACTACATTTCCTGAATTTTTAGGGTTACTCTTAAATGTTAAATACATGCATCCCAGAGAACTACTCCATAATAATAATTCTCATTAATAATTGAACAAGAATGTCTTTTATTTTTTATTTTTTAAATGTTTATTTTTGAGATAGAGAGAAATAAAGAAAGACAGAGAGAGAGCATGAGAGCATGAGCAGGGGAAGGGCAGAGACAGAGGGAGACATAGATTCTGAAGCAGGCTCCAGGCTCTGAGCTGTCAGCACAGAGCCTGACGTGGGGCTTGAACACACGAACCGCGAGATCATGATCTGAGCTGAAGTTGGATGCTTAACTGACTGAGCCACCCAGGTGCCCCAAAAATGCTTTTTAAACTTTTAAACAAGATAGAATCATGTTCTTTATAACTTTCCCATTGTATTCTTTAAAATTCAGTACATTAACATCTGGTATACATGAGGACTCAAATAGACAACACTCCCTCTCTTTCCCTGACCCATCCATTGCTTAACCATGGTTGGGCACCAAATTTCCTTGAATAACATCAGGATTCCCAGAACTTTTTGGACCTCCAGTATTCCCATTATTTTATTTTGTAAATCTTCAGCCCAGTTGTCACATGGATGGTATATATATATATATATATATATATATATATATATATATATATAGTTAATTGAATGAATTTAGTTTTGAGAAGTTTTTTTTTTTTTCCAAATGGCTTTATACCTCTTAAGATAACCTGATGAGTTGGGAACCTGGTAGGTAATGATGATTAGAGCAGTAGATCTCAAAGTGTGGTCCCAGACCAGCAGTACCATCATCATCTGGGAAATTGTTAGAAACAAAAATTTTCCACCCTTCCCCAGACTCACTAAATCAGACATTCTGGGGATAGAACCCAGCAGTCTGTGTTTGAACAAGTCCTCTAGGTGGCTCTGATGCATGCCCAAGTTTCAGAACCTCTGCATATCAGAGAATAGAAACTTGATTGCCTTGGCCAGCCTCATCCTCAGCGGAATTGTTCTCGTGGATATCAGACCATTCAGGTCCCTTGACAGTGTTTTATTTATTCCTAAAATGCCTTTTATTAAATCTCTTGAGAGGGTTATCAGAACCCTGGCGAGGCAGCATGTTTTATTAGCAAAAGTGTGGGCATCAGAGTCAGACCTCAGCTGTTACTTCTCCTGGCCCCTATTCCCTTTGTGTTCACCCAGTTGTTTAACTTCTCTGAGCCTCATTTCTAACATGGGCAAAAGAAAACCTATTCCAGAAGATGTCTTGAGAGTTAAATGAAATCAGGTCTGTGTGCTGTCCAGCCCTGTGCCTGATGCATGATGGACTCTCAGTAAACAAGACCGATTGTTATCATCCCTTGCCACCATGTCCATGACACTATGTAAAATCCAGAGAAGTAATGGGAAGACCTCTTCAAAATTCGAAGTTGGGGCCATTGGAGAAAGGGAGCTAGTCTTTACCCAGGACAGTCCCAATAATCCAATGACTTCTCTGATGTCTTCAAAGGACACTTTACAACAGCCCCCTGCGGGGCTGTAGAAGGTTCAGGACGAGTCTTGCTACTTGCATTTGTCATTTCCAGATGAGTTGTTCTTTACTTTAAGTTCTGTGATGCCAGAGGCAGAGAAGGGTGGCAACAACAAACTCTTTGGCCCTTCTCCCCTCCCTGTGCAAGCCTCCTTGTGTCTCACTTCCTGGATCTTGCAAATATTTCCTTCAGCAATAACCTGGGAGTGGCTGTTTCTCTTGGAGCAGCCTTATCTTTTGGCTGCTGAGGAAAGGGAAAGGGGAGAGGGGCTGACCTGTGTGCCCTTGCTGCCGAGATCCTGGAATGCCAAGCTATTGTGGTGGGTTTAAAAATAAAATTTCCAAACAAGAAAACTTCAGAAGAGCTGAGGAAGAGGCAGGGGAGATTTTTCAATCTCGGCAAATACTGGGTTTCATTTTCAGTCATTATTAGGCTCAAAAAAAAAAAAAAAAGAAAGAAAGATTTTAACAAAACGGGCAAATCTATTCATCAGAAGAAAAGGTAACCTGTGCCAAGAGGAAAAGAGAAGAACAGCCCAGGTCTTGGCAGGCAACTTGCTTTTGTTTTTGAGATGTAGTCTCCTTGCTGATGTCAACAATGCCCTTTCTTACACTTAGCTTTCATGATGCCATGGAAAGAGCTAATGTCTCCATGGACACCTGGAGATGACTGCTGTGCAAGTACCTTTTGCCTCACCTTAGGAGTCCTTGATTCGATGGGATTGTCCCTTGGAGTCAGATAAGGCAATTTTCAGTCTGGACACTACTGTTTCTTACTAGCTGGGAAAATGATATACTCCTTCTAAGCCTTGGGATTCTCATCTGCCAACTGGCAATAATGGCACCGACTTTGATGGGTTGATGGGAAGACTAATAGAAGTACATACATGAAAGTTCTTGAAACAGTGCCTAAGACACACTTGAAAGAAACTCTAGTTCTTTTTCCCTTCATGAAACTCCTTATCCTTCACTCCACTCCACTTGGTCCCAAAGCACAGATGTAGATATCTGTGCATATAGACAGCTCGAGCCTGCTGAAAATAGGACCTCTAGGGGCCAGTATCCTTCTTTGAGCCTGACACACTTCAATGGCAGCCTTCTGTTCACCAGTCTGCTTCATCTGTAGTGCCTGGAAGGGAGGGGCTATATCGGTTTTGCTCCCCTTTGATCTGGTCACCTTGCACAGAATATGTGCTCATTGACCCAGCTGATTCCATTGAAGGTTCTTTCCCTTTGTGGAGTCATTCCCACTTCTGCTCCCCTGTCAGAAGTGACTCTGCAAAGCTCATGCTGGCCCTGTAAGTAGGGAGAGGGGAGTGCCTTTAAAATCAGTATTGATGCAGAGAATAGAAATTTCCAAGTTGCCTTGCCAGAGCCCAGTGCCTCCAGATAAGGTTACAGTGCCAAGAATTGGGACACCAAATGTCTAGAAGGGCACTGTATGTTTCTTCCAACTGATTCTGGAGTTGGCTACCTATAGGTAAATTCTGTAAGGCTGACATAAGCAATGGGTGCCCAAACAAGATAACTTAGAATATCTAATCCTTTTGATTTTCACACTGCTCTTAAGCCTCAACTTGCCTTTTATTATATGTCCGTTTTTAGTAGATGAGAACAGTGAGTGAATGAGCCTCGGGTTAAAATCCTTGGTTGGTGAGGGCCTCCTGGCTAGGCAGACATGTGGCTGAGCTGAGACCCAAGATCTCCTGGTTTCTTGGCTATTGATCAGGGCTAAACATTAACCAGGGGACCTTGCAGTCCAATTCCTTTGATGAGAATGAGGAAAAAGGCTGAAACACACAGCAGTGAAGGTAGTACACTGCACGACTTGCACAACAATATGCTGTGGCCCTGAGTTAGGGACTTTGTTCTAACAATAAACATAGTTCTGTTATTATTAATCATCTTTCCATGTGCCCAGCATCATTTCTAGGTCCTTTTTATATAGTTAATCCTGACAGCAGCTTTGTAAGATAAATATTTTACTGAAACTGAGATAAATTACTGTGCTCAAGGTCATGCAGCTTCTGTGTTATGGAGCCAGATTTTAAATTTTTACTGGAACTCAGACCCAAGTCTTTCTGACACTGTTCTTTCCACTCTGCTCTATTGCCTTTCCTGTGCCCTTGCGAGGGAAAAGGAAAGAGTGGTAAATTTGAGTACTATCATGCAGCAGGATTCTTACCACAGCTGCAGGACATAGGCCCAGCAGGAGCCTTTGGAGATGTGGCTGCCACCACCTGCATTTCATAAGATCTAGATTGGAAATGAAGGTGGAGAAGGGGGAGAGAGGCAGGGAAAGGATGTGGGAATGTGTGTGGTGAGAGACGGAAGTCAGGCTGTATAGATTGGAAACCAACCTAACTGTAACAAATAACTCTGCCCCCAAACCTCCACCCCAGACCACGGCACTCCCATCCTTTTCACCCTGGACCTTTGTTTCCACAGTGTGGTCCCTGAACCACTTGTATTAGAATCCCTTGGGGCAGTTGTTAAAAAGGCAGGTTCCTATGCGCCACCACAGAGGTACTCAGTCCAAATTTGGGGGGGAGGGGCTGTGAATTTGCATTTTAAACAACCTCTCCAGGTAATTTCGATCAGGAGCCACGTTGATTAGGAACAACTGTTCCAGACTGGTGTTTTCCAACTTTCTGGATCATGCACCCTTTTCAGAAAGAATTTTTTGAGCATGCACTTTCAATATATGTTGGTAGTTTATAAATAAATTCCTGATATGTACTAATGTCCTAATATTTATGTTTTTAAATAGAAAAAATGGTGAGGATTTTGCATTCACATTCTTAGGTGAAAATGGTTTCTAGTTTTTCATTATGTATGTTCTAGTTGTTGAGTTTGGGTATTGACATTACACAGGATTCTTTTCTTCTCCCTCAATAGATTCTAGAGTCTAGGAAGTATAAATAGTATTGAGGTTGTCTGTTCCTTGAAGGTTGATAGAATTAATGCAAGACCATGTGAGTGTGCTTTTTTGTCAAATTTATCAACATTTTTTCCAATGGTTAACAGGTGGGTTTAGATACCCCCATTCTTTGGCAATTGGTTTTGGTAATTTTTGTTTTCCTAGAAAACCATTCTAAGTTTTCAAATTTCTTTTCATAGAGTAGAGCAAATTATTCTCCTATTCTTTTCATTTACTCTGTAACTGTGGTTATTTCTCCATTTCTAATTTTGTGTGTTTAGGGTTTTAATTAGATTGGCAAGTGGTTTATCTTTTTTATTGTTTTATGTTTTCTTTTGAAGAAGTAGCTTTTGGCTTTAATTATTAATTCTATCATTTATATCCAAGTATGTTAATTTCTGCCATCAGTTCTCTTTCTGCTTTGTTTGGGTTGATTTTTGTGGCTGTTTTCTTGACTTCTTTTGCTCAATGCTTAATTCAGTGATTTTAATTTATTCTTATTTATTAATGTAAGCATCAAAGGCTTCAGATTTTCCTTTGACTACTGCTTTAATTGGTCATATTCTCTAGTTTCTGATATTTTCCTTCTTGTTATTTTCTAGGTATTCTACAATTTCAGATTAGAGCTCTTCTTTGACTAGAAAGGAGAATATTTTTTCCCTTTTATTTTCTATGTACTAGAAATACATAGAAAATTTTCTCATTTTTGTTACTAATTTCTAGTGTTGTTGTGTTATGAGTAGGTGCTGTAGTTTGTACTTATTTCACTTTTTGGCTTAATATGTAGTCAATTTTAAAAAGGTTAAATGGACCCTTGAAAATAGAGAAGTTGAAATGTTCCCATTATCTTTGTTTTGACTGTCATGTCTGTCATCAGCTGAAACAGTCTCATAGTTTATTTCTCCTTTTTTCTGCCTTTGCATTTCCTATGGATTTTGCTTTCTGAATTGTGATGCTATGTTATTTGATACATAAAGATTTAGAGTAGTTAGATCTTAATCATGCATTCTAACCACTAATTTATAGTACCCTTCTTTGTCTTATTTGTTGATTTTTGCCTTTAATTCAACTTTTTTATGCTATGAATATCATGGCTGTTGTTTTTTTTTTCATTTTTGGCATGAATTCATTTATTTTTTTATTGAATTATAGTAGATACACAATGTTACATTAGCTTCAGGTGTACAACATGGTGATTTGAGAAGTCTATACATTATGCTATGCTCACAAAGGTAACTGGAAGCCTGTATCTCCCATTTCCCTTTACCAATTTTGCCCATCAAGCTCACCCCCACCCTCACCTGCACCCTTCTGGCAACCATCAGGTTGTTTTCTATATTTATGGGTCCATTCCTGCTTTTTGTTTGTTTGCTTTGTTTTTTAGATTCCACATATGAAGAAAATCATATGATATTTATCTTTCTCTATATGACTTAGTTTACTTAGCATAATACCCTCTAGGTCCATCTTGTTGCAAATGGCAAGATCTCATCCTTTTTTATGGCTGTGTACAATTCCTCTGTGTGTGTGTGTGTGTGTGTGTGTGTACACATACCATCTTTTTATCCATTCATCTTCTTTATCCATTTATCTGTTTTCTTTATCCATTCATCTATTGATGACACTTGGCTTGCTTCTATAACTTGGCTATTGTAAATAATGCTGCAGTGAATGTATAGAGGTACGTATATCTTTTCAAACTAGTGTTTTCATTTTCTTTGGCTAAATACCCAGTAGTGGAATTACTGGATAATATGGTATTTCTGTTCATTAATTTATTTATTAAGCAAATATTTATTAAATACCCACTGTGTACCAGGCACTAGGTACTAGATAAATTAGACACACAAGATCTCTGCTCTCATGGAGCTTACATTTTAGTTAGTAGAGCACAAAATAAACAAGTAAAATTAGATATGTGATATAATATTAGGTGGGGATGTATGTACTGAGAAAGAACAAAACAGAAAAAGGATAATTAAGGATAAGTCATCTCTATTTTAGATAAGGTGGTCAGGAAAGGCCTCTGCTTATAGCATTTGTCATCCTTTTACTTTACAATAACCATCATGTTTGTTTGTTTCCTGATGGAGGAAATGCCAGGTGGAACAGTTTGCACACAAGGAGTTGTTATAATCCTAAGGAACTATAGGTGGCCAAAGGCCCAAATGAGATTATGGATGTGAATTTCTGATCCATGTGAGTGATGAGCTAGCCAGGATGGGGACTGGAGATGAGCTAAGTGAAAGAGATTTTGTTCTTCATTCTATCTGAGCTTGGCTATCATTATGTATATTATTATTTCTTAAAGAAATATTCTCGGTTTTCAACATGACTATTGAATGGGTATTCTGTCTGATGATTTAATTAAACTGCTGGAATTTCCTGTCACTAAGCAGTACTTACTTAGCATGATGCTGATTGCTCACAGGCTACAGCAGGAAGCCCAGATCTTCTGGTATAGAGGGCTTAACTCTTTATACTCTGAGCCTAAAGAGATGTCCTTTGACTTTGGTCACTCTTTATTAGACAGAAGTTTGCCTTTTTATGCATATTTTTGTATATATTTAAATAAACCTGTACTTCTTTCTTTAAATGTTTTTTCTATTGCTTATAAGAATCTCATTTTGCCTCACAAGTGATAGTCTTTTTAATTTTCTCAGTGTTTTTTCTTATAAACATATACTATATATACATGTATACACATATATCTATTAAAAGACACACACACACACACACACACCCTTAACTCTTGAAGCTGCAATTTATTTTGGTATATAATAGAAGGTACAGCTCTAAATGTCACTGCTCTGCAGTTATCTCAAAACATTTTTTTAATATCATTTTTTATCTCCTTGTTATGGAAGGTGAATTATAGATGATGTTTTTATAGATAGCTTGATACGTTTCTGGAGTTTTCATTCTGTTATATTAATCAGTAACACACTGTTTTAATTATAATTGCTTTATAACATGCTTAATCCCTTACCCTCATTTCTTCTGTAGCAAAATACTTTTTAATATTATATCTTACTTTATTTTGCAGGTTAATAAAAAATGCTGTTGTTAAAAATTCCTGTTGAGAATTCTGAGGAGAATTGCATTAGGAGGATCTATTCTAAACCCCAAGTAGCAAGCATTTGTAAATTTCCTGCTTGATATTTTTTGGTGCTAATATAAAAGCTTGGACAGAAAACATGTCATATTCATGATATAGCTTGCATCTGGAGAGGCATCAGGGGAATAGAAGTGGGGAGTGAAACAAAGGCTATTAGCATTTCTTTAAAAAAATCATAAAGTATAGATGGCATGGTATTAAAATGTGCTAATCCGGGGTGCCTGGGTGGCTCAGTCGGTTGAATGTCCGACTTCGGCTCAGGTCATGATCTCATGGTTTGTGGGTTCAAGCCCCGCATCAGGCTCTGTGCTGACCTCTTGCTCAAAGCCTGGAGTCTGCTTCAGAATCTGTGTCTCCTTCTCTCTCTGCCGCTCCCCTGCTCACGCTTTGTCTCACTCTGTTTCTTAAAAATAAATAAATGTAAAAAAAAATTTTTTTTAATAAAATGTGCTAATCCTGGGCAGTAGGTGGGAACATGAATATTTATTATAGCAATCTCTGTATGTTTCTAAATATTTAAAATTTTTGTGATTAAAAACAAAGCAAACAAAAACAATATAACAGGATAACCAGATTTGTAAGCCCCAGTACACAGCACATTCAATCTGAGTGCTACAGAGTGGGCGTAGTGCATGTATCCAACTTTGGAGTTAGACTGTCCAGGTTCAAATCCCAGCTCTACCACTTACTAGCTTTACAACCCTGAGCAAGTTACTTAAACTGCCCATGCCTCAGTTTTCCTGGCTGTAAAATTGGGATGATAATAATAGCTACCTCCTAGGGTTATTGTATTAACTAAGTTAACACTGGGAAAGCACTTAAAACAGTACCTGGCACGTAGTACACACTCAATAAGTGTTAGCTATCAATATTATGTGTTAGTATTACTATTCTTATTATTTCATCTACTATGAATATTTGCATCTGTTTTTGGCCGTTGTAAATTTTACACAAATGATTTTATCCAAAATAGGGGGCCACCTGCAACTTGCTTGTTTTACACAATCCTCATCTTGCTGTTTTGCAGAGAAATGGCTCATTCCAAGGCTAGCTTTTCGTGGGCAACTCCGTTCGATCCTTGCCTTGAGAACCCAGCACTGGGCTTGTCAAGCTACCGAGCAGTCTCTTCTCTTGACCTCCTTGCAGACTTCAAGCACTCTTCAAAAAAAACAGAGGAAACTTCTGTTTATGAGGAGGGGAGCTCCATGGCCTCCATGCCCCACCCACTGCGCAACCGTGCCTTCTCCGAAAGCCATATAAGCTTGGAGCCCCAGAGCTCCCTGGCCTGGAGGCAGCATAGGAGAGAGCTCTTTACTAAGGTTGAGACCCAGCCGGATCCTCTGGGAGCCAGGAAGAAGGCCTTTCCTCCTCCTCGCCCTCCTCCTCCCAACTGGGAGAAGTACAGGCTTTTCCGTGCAGCCCAGCAGCAGCAGAAGCAGCAGCAACAGCAGCAGAAGGAGGAGGAGGAAGAGGAGGAAGAAGAGGAGGAAGAGGAGGAAGGGGCAGAGGAAGAAGAGGAGGGGGAGGAGGAGGAGGAGCTGCCACCCCAGTATTTCAGTTCAGAAACCACTGGTACCAGTGCCCTCAATCCTGAAGAGGTCCTGGAGCAGCCACAACCCCCGGGCTTTGGCCACCTGGAGGATTCAAGGCAGGGATCAGAAAGCCTCTCAGCAGAGCAAGAGTCCTTTGGTCTCCATTCCAGCAATTTCCTGCCTCCAATAAGGGGACACTTGGGCTCTCAACCTGAGAAGGCTCAGCCCCCTTGCTATTATGGTATTGGTGGCCTTTGGAGAACATCGGAGAAGGAGACCACTGATTCCTCCAAGTAAGTGTTTATGAAACAAAGGTCCCCAAAGAGGCTGCAGCATGAGTTTGCAATATCACCTCCCGGCTGTGTGACCTTTGATCAATGAATTAAACTGTTCCCAGCTTCATTTTTCTCACCAGGAAAATGGGCATGATTATACCTATTCTACACAGTTGTAAATATGAAGATAATCTGTATAAAGCCGAGAGCCCCACGTGTAGCTCATAATAGGTACTCAGTAAATAGTAGCTGCTGGTGTTCTTAAATATCACTATCAAAATACACTATTCCTCAGTTTGTCTTTAAGGTATGCATCAGTTTCAGGCTTGTGAGCCAGAAGGCATTACTTTTTTTTTTTAGTTTATTTATTTTTGAGAGAGAAAGCAAGGGAGGGGCAGAGAGAGAAGGAGAGAGAGGATCCCAAGCAGCCTCTGCACTGTCAGCGCAGAGCTCAATGTGGGGCTCGAACTAACAAACCTAGAGATCATTACCTGAACTGAAATCAAAAGTCAGATGTTCAACAAACTGAGCCACCCAGGCACCCCTGAGCCAGAAGGCATAAACCCTTGTTCCCTTATGGCATTTCCCAAAAGCCTGGCTCAGGCCCTTTTCTGCCTTTTCTTTTGCTTGCTCTCTAGAATAAGAGGCCAGCTCACAACCTGACCTACCTCCATTCTAGGCCCTGCCTGGGCTTCTAAGCTCTTCCCTCACCCCCAGCAGCAAAGGTATACCTGGAGTTGGGCCCTTTATGCCCTGCTTATTCCTTATAATAGGTAAGGGCACTCTTTTCCTCTTCCACATTCTCTATTCCCCCCCACCCTTGTCCCCCCGCCTCTTTGCATTTGCCTCAGTGGGCAATAGGTGGTAGTTGATTGGGTGAGCTGCCTGGGCAGGGAGACCAAAGCAGGAGTGTAGTCTAGCCCCAGGACTGCTCGTGTTGGCTTCCCTGTGCCAGTGCTCATCTGCATGCCCTGTAGCACCTGGTTGTCTGCTTGGTTCCGAAGCAGAGGAGCTTGGGCCTCAGTTCTGCCAGTCATCCTGCTGAGAGCTCAAGCAATGCTCTGATGGGGGTGGGGGGTGGGGGGGCCTGGTATCTATCCCAGAAGTGCTTTCTTTAAATCCCTTTATAGAAGGTACTTGCCTGAGATTTGTTGCTATTAGAAGTACCTTGTTGGGGGGTGCCTGGGTGGCTCAGTCGGTTGAGCGTCCAACTTCGGCTCAGGTCATGATCTCACGGTTTGTGAGTTCGAGCCCCGCGTCAGGCTCTGTGCTGGCAGCTCAGAGCCTGGAGCCTGCTTCAAATTCTATGTCTCCCTCTCTCTCTGCTCCTCCCTGGCTCATGCTCTGTCTCTCTCTCCTTCAAAAATAAATAAAAACATTAAAAAAAAAGAAGTACCTTGTTGGGGCACCTGGGTGGCTCAGTCAGTTGAGCATCTGACTTCAGCTCGGGTCATGATCTTGAGGTTCGTGAGTTCAAGCCCTACATCGGGCTCTGTGCTGTCAGTGCAGAGTGCACTTCAGATCCTCTGTCCCCCTCTCTCTCTGCACCTCCCCCACTTGTACGCTCTCTCAAACATAAATAAAACATTTAGAAGAACCTTGTTATCGTGTCTTTTACTGACACACAAATCCTTTACTGAGATCTGGGCTATCTGGAGCTAAGTGAGAAGTTTTCTGGCATAAGGTGCTACCAGTAAGACACTACAGGGCCTGGCTCCTAGATACTGTGAGAATCTATCAGATCCCTAGCACCTGCTTCTCAAGCTATCCATCTAGCCAGAAGCGTTCTTACCGTAATTAGAAAACATTTTGTGGAAAGTGACTGTGATTGTTACTGGTCACAGCAGGGAGAAGGGAAGGCGACCTAGCACACAGTAGGCACTTAACATTTCAGAAGAAAGAACAGAAAAATGAAGGGTCAAACATGTATTAAGCATTTGCTGTGTGCCAGACACTGGTAGTCATTTTATATGACTGCGGGCCATTAATTACTCCCATTTGACAGATGAGGAAACTAAAGCTAAGAAAGATAAGAGACTAACTCAGAATTGCACAGCAAAGATTCCAAAGTTAGATCTTTGTTACTCTAAAACCTATGCTTAATTTGCTATTCTAGGCAGCCTTTCTCAGAGAGATCTTGTTCTTGCAATAGGCTGAGCCTTACCAGGCCCTCTTGTTCCCTGTAGGGCAGTGTGTACAAGAGGTAGTAGTTCCAGGCCCCAGACTTGCCCCTTTCAGCCTCCTAGTCCTTCCTCCTTCATGTACCTCTTTCATGTACCTTGGCCCCTTGGCCAGAGAGAAAGAAACTGCTATTACTAGAGATCTTGTAACTTGTTCCAGAGATTTATTTCTTTTGATGACTTTGGGATGCGAGGAGAAACATTTGTTTGCACACAGCTTTAGCTTGTGGCTGCAAAAAATCAATTACAGATGCTTCTTTGAATGATTTAGATTTAAGGAACAGCATTATTCCCAACATAGCTAATATTTTTGGCCTGCTTACTATGTGCCAAGCATTGTTCTAAAGTAAGCACTTTTATGTGTTGATTGATTTAATCTTCACAACCAACTTATGAAATAGATATCATTGGTGTGCTACATCTTTTAGAATGAGGAATTACAGGTGGCTAAAGGAACCTGCAGAAGACCACAGGTAGCCAGAACCCAGGCCGTCTGGTTCACTGTGCCCATTGCATCCTCATAGGATCTCTGGGCTCCTTGAGATCTTATTCCAGATTCTTGCAGAACATAGAGTTCTAACCAGAAGGAAGTGGCTTTAAGATTTTGTAAGGGAGGGGCACCTGGGTGGCTCAGTCAGTTAAGTGTCGGACTTCGGCTCAGGTCATGATCTCGAGGTCCATGAGTTCCAGCCCCACATTGGGCTCTGTGCTGACAGCTCGAGCCTGGATCCTGCTTCAGATTCTGTCTCCCTCTGTCTCCACCCCTCCCCCGTTTGTGCTCTCTCCTTCTCTCTCTCTCTCTCTCAAAATAATAAGCATTTAAAAAATTTAAAAAAAGATTTTGGGGTGCCTGGGTGGCTCAGTCGGTTAAGCGTCCAACTTTGGCTCAGGTCATGATGTTGCGGTCCATGAGTTCAAGCCCCGTGTAGGGCTCTATGCTGACAGCTCAGAGCTGGAGCCTGCTTTGGATTCTGTGTCTCCCTGTATAGGCCCCTCCCCTGCTTGTGCGCTCTCTCTCTCTTTCTCTCTCAAGAATAAATAAACATTAATTTTTTTTAAAAAAGAAGGCTTTGTAAGGGAGAAGTGTTAGAACGAGTAGATACATATTTTGAATCTAAAATGCAAAAAACCCCAAAGACATCCTAATTTCAGCCAAGTCAAACCAGGGTGTCTCTGTAACCCACCTACTATTCAGTTAGAAAACACTATGATACATGTAGGAGCAGGTTAGTGAAATTTCCAAGTGTTGCTTAAGTCTCAAAACTGGTTCAAGTATAGGTATAGTTTGCTTCCTCAACTCCATGCATTTCCTCTCAGTGCTCTGCAGAAGGAATTTGATTTTTGCTTCAATGTTCATTATCAACTGCAGAATATGTTCTCAAAGATCTCCTGTACCCTCTGCCCTATTAGTGGAGATTATGAGGAAAGGAACACTAGGACATATAGTGCCTAATATGATACACTGTAATATGGTGCAGGGCTGTGTCTGCTGTGAACTCAGTCTATAATTAGCACACCCTTTTAAAAATATTTCCAGGTGTTTTTTTTTTAATTTTTTAATGTTTATTTTTGAGAGTGAGAGCAAGATGGAGCATGAGTGGGGGAGGGGCAGAGAGAGGGAGACACACCATCTGAAACAGGCTCCAGGCTCTGAGCTGTCAGCAGAGTGAACCATGAGATCATGACCTGAGCTGAAGTCAGATGCTTAACTGACTGAGCCACCCAGGTGCATCAAAATACATATACATATATATATTTCCAGTTTTACTGAGATATAATTGGCATACAGCCACATCCTTTTTCCTCTTCATTCTGTGTTTTTAGTAACTTCTGAGTCAGAACTCTCACACATACCCTAAATATATTTTTCTTATAAGTAAGAATTCCCTAAGTTCATACATTCATATTCCCTCCAGAATGTTCTCTTGTCTGTTAATATAGATATAGTCCAGCCATAAAAGCCCTTACATGCAAAGTTTTATATTATATCAAGTTGTCCCTTTGGCAATATAGCATTATGTCTAAAAACATAGATTCTGGAGTTAGCTTACCTAGGTCTAAATCCTGGATCTGTCATTTACTGGCTGGTGACATTGGTGAACTCACTTTCCCTCTCAGTTCTCATGTTCCTTATCTATAAAATGGTTGTCATGAGCATTACATTTTATAGATATATCTACACACACACACACACACACACACACACACATCTTAAGACAGCTTCCAGGGCATGGTAAGCACTATGTGAATATTAGCTAGTATTGCTCATCTATTAGTGTTATTAGCTTAAAAACCTACATGTAAAATGAATACCTCAGATGAGGAATATTGGCATGCCCAAGTTTCTTTTGTGTGATGAATTAGAAGACAGCATAGCATGAATCAGTAAATAGCTGTGGAGCCCTTTAACCATTATTTTTGACCTTTATCTAAGAGCTGCAAGTAGCTGCAAAAATGACTAATGAGTTACTTCTATTTTTCCTTTCAACTAGAGGTTAGCAAAGGGGCAGTGACACAGGCAGGTGGAGGGTAGGGGTGGCTGGTAGACAACAAGAATATACTGGGGTGTTGGCCTCCTTCTCACATAAACCATGGGTGGAATTATTGCCCTTCCATCACTGAAACCTGACATTGAAGCTTTTCTATTTCCTTCCTCACACCAGACCAGAAGCCTTGATGGCAGAAGAGTCCAAACCCAAGCCAGCATGGAGCCAGAGCTACTTCTTTCCTGAGGAGCAGTTCTCTTTCATGGGCTGGAGCTCTGAGAAGCAGCACCTCAGTCCCATGGGCTTCAGTGAATCCAAGACAACAGGGTCTGCCATTCCACTTGTCAAGCCCCTGGGTGCCACTGGTCCCATTTTTTCCCCATTTCATTCTGCAACCATGGAGGAGACTGGGGCCACTGGGGATATGCCAGAAGTGGAGAGATCCTATCCCTTCCCAGGCCGAAGGCCTGCCTCACAGGCAGTCTCAGAAGAGCTCATGAGATATGTGGTAGGCCGTGACAAGTCCCTGGCACAGGTCTTAACCCCGGCCTCCAACATGGTGACCACTGCTGAGGTCATGGGTGACCTCTTTGCTGTGGGAGATCTGCAGTGGAGGGGCCATTTCAAGCAGGAGTGGCACCATCAGGAAAGAAGAAATAATGAGAGTGTCCAGGAAAGCCACAGGGTGCTTTTGTAAGCAAGCTGACTAGATAGAGCAGAAGCAGGCAGGGATCTGGGATGGGTAGGAGGGAGGTCAGCAGTCTTGGAGGATGAAGAGGTAAGGTCTCAGCCATATCCCTATCACTGCCTCCTTCCCTGGGGATTCATACACTGGGGCCATAAACCCAGGGGCATCATGGAAGATCAGAAGCCCAGAACTTTGGGGACCTGCCAGTTTTTCTGGATCTTAGTAGGGTGATGAACAAACCAAATCATCTCTAAAGAAGTCCCCCTACCTATGATAGTCAGGGGCATAGAAATAGCCTCCCAGGTTCTCAAAGTTGGCCTTGACTTGGCTTCTAGGTAATCTTCATGTGGCCTGTTTACATGTCAACAGTGCTTCCTGGTCCATTATTTCCTTATTTCATAGCTCCATTGGTGAAGCAGGGTCCCATTTTTACAGATGGGGAAATCAAGAAGCAGAAAGGTCAAGAGCCTCTCAGCAGAAGTGCTCAAATGGTCATTCTTTGTTTCCACAGACAAGAGTTTCAGCACTTCTTACCTCCTCCAGGGGCCCCAGGGATCCCCACCTCTTACTCAGCTTATTACAATATTTCGGTGGCCAAGGCAGAGCTGTTGAACAAGTTGAAAGACCAACCTGAGATGGCAGAGACTGGCCTGGGAGAGGAAGAAGTTGACCATGAACTGGCTCAAAAAAAGGTGACATTTTTTTGATATGACTTAGATTTTCAGCATTTAGTTTAAGTATCTGGAAGTTGAACTGTCCTCTTACGCTTCTCCAGAACAACTTGGTATATTCCCATATTTTCAGTATGGAAATAAAATAGCTTCTCTGTGTTTCTCAGAAATGTTTCTCCAGTCTCCTTTTGACCCAGCAAATACTAGTAATAATAGTAGTAGAAATCATAATCATCATCACTGTGTCTCTTGAATCTTTAAAATAATTCGACAACGATCCCCTTTTTACTGGTTGAGAGGATTAGGTTGCCCAGGGTTACAGACTAAGTGGTAGATCTAGGACTTGAAGTCAAGACTGTCTCACTTTCTACTGTATCATGACATCCCCCTCTGAAATAAGCCAGCCTTGCAAGTAACTCACCTCCCGTGGCACATCAGAGTTTTTGCCAATGAGTTCTAACCAATCCAGCCACTGACTGTATTCTCTGTAACTTTCTGGGAGATGAAATAGATTGACTAAGCAAGAGAAGGAGAAATTATGGCCTGGTAAACTTTAGTATTTATTTGCAAGAATAATCAATAATTTCTTAAAAGCACTAGAATGATCAACAGAAATTATGTTGTTCTGAAGCCTACCCATTCTTCCTCTAAGCATCACTAGGCTGGTTTTCTTTTTTTCTTCTTTTTTTTCAATATATGAAGTTTATTGTCAAATTTGTTTCCATACAACACCCAGTGCTCATCCCAAAAGGTGCCCTCCTCAATACCCATCACCCACTCCCCCTCCCTCCCACCCCCCATCAACCCTCAGTTTGTTCTCAGTTTTTAAGAGTCTCTTATGCTTTGGCTCTCTTCCACTCTAACCTCTTTTTTTTTTCCCTTCCCCTCCCCCATGGGTTTCTGTTAAGTTTCTCAGGATCCACATAAGAGTGAAACCATATGGTATCTGTCTTTCTCTGTATGGCTTATTTCACATGGATGGAACTGGAGAGTGTTATGCTAGGCTGGTTTTCTAATCAAATTCCTGGAATCACTTTGCCCTCCCTGTACTTATTCATTTTATTTCATAAGCAAATAGGATTTCCATGGCAACCCCAAAGGCCCAATTTACCACTTTGTGGACAACTGAACTCAACATAAACTGCTCCTCTGCCCATAATTTTCATTCAGGATATGACCTGTAGGAAAACTGAAGGCCATTTGCAAGAGACACCCCCACCACTTTCAAAGCAAAATGTCAGGGAAGTAATTGAAATCATGGTGGTATCAAAGTTTTATCGATCCAGATGCCTACCTCCTTGGATCCCGTGTTCCCTGAGCATGGCAAGGCTGCTCCCAGCTTACTCAGGACCTTTCTTTAGGAGCAAACCTAATAAGAGTCTGACCAGGAAAAGAGAAAAATGATCAGAAATGTCAAAGGACAGAACAGCAGATAGTGATTTGAAGTGATTATCAGGGTGGGGCGGGGGGGGGGGGGGGGGGGGGGGGGGCGGCTAGGACAGTTTTTGTCTCTGAGGACAGGTGAAGAAGGTCACCTATTTGCAATATCCTAGAAAAGCAACTCAACTCAAACAGGGTCTGTGATGACTCCTCAGATCTATCCAGTACACTTTCTCCAGGGTTGAAGTTCAGGTTGCAAAGCCCAGGTGCCAAGAAACAAAGGGCTCTCTTTTCTTGCATCCTTCTAGATCTTGGGAACTGAAGAGCTGGGATGGGTAGGTGATTTTCCAAGTTGACCGTTTGGCCCCCACCCCTCCCTTGACCCTGGCACTGACTTTTGTTTGGGAGAGCAGAGGGTAGGTATATAACTGGGAGTCTTTGGTATCTAATTGTGTTGCTTTGTTTCTATCATTGATTCCTAATTCCTAGTAGGTTTTAGAATTTCCCCTAAATGTAAACCTATGACACTTTAGATTTAAGATCATGGTGATCTCCTGACCTTTGGCCAGTTCTGAAATATGATAATAGGCCCTGGACCCAGATCAGGCTCTCTTGGTCTTGGTCACCTTGGACATGTCTAAATAACCTACTAGAAAGGAGCACATGCTAGAAAACTACAAACCTATGTATGGTCCCAGAGTACATGGGCAGGAATAATAATAAAACAAGCACTGAAGCAGACTTCAGTATATACATACAAGATACAGAATACTATTGTAAGCATGTAACCTGTATTAGAACAATACTATGAGGTAGGTGCTATTGTTGTCCTATTTTTTTAGATGGGGAAATTGAGGGGCACCTGGGTGATTCAGTCTGTTGAGCCTGACTCCAACTCAGGTCATGATCTTGTGGTTTGTGAGTTCAAGCCCTGTGTCGGGCTCTATGCTGACAGCTCAGAGCTTGGAGCCTGTTTCAGATTCTGTGTCTCCCTCTCTCTCTGCCCTTCCCCTGCTCATGCTCTCTCTCTCTCTCTCTCTCTCTCCCCCTCTCTCACTCTCTTTCTCACTCCCTCTCTCTCTCTCTGTCTCTAAAAAATGAATAAACATTAAAAAAATTAGATGGGGAAATTGAGTCACAGAAAGGTTGAGTAATTTGCTCAAGGTCACACCAGTGCTTTGTGGCAGAACTAGGGTTCAAGCCCAAGTAGTTCTTGCACTAGAGTTCATGCTCTTAACCATGATGCGATGCTTGATCTGCTGGGGCAGGTCAATTCTCGTTAGGACTTTGCAGTAGACAATCATCTATTATCTCAGAGTGCCTGGTAATGATAATAATAACAATAGCAGCAGCAGCAGCAGCATCCACTCTACCACACTACCTTCCTGGGAGTGGAGTTCCAGAACTGGTTATACCTACAGGGAAGACAAATCAGAAGACACAGGCAGTGCTTCCCTTAAGAAACTTACCATCAATAGGAGAGGGATCAGACGTACCCACATGAAACAGGGAATGAGCCACTTCAAATTACACTATAGGTCCTATTTCTGAAAGGCAGGAGAGTTCAGAAAAGAAAGACTCATTAAGGGAAGCAGAAGCTTCCATGAGGGAGGGTGGGAGCAAAGCTGGGCTCTGAAGAAAGAATGGGAATAGCCAAAGTGAAGGAAGAGATTGAGAGCAGGTAGAACTGCATAATGCAAATCAGGAACACCAGGGTGAGTGTGGTGAACACAGAGGAGAACGAGAAGCTAATCATGAAAGTTTTGGAGCCCTGAGATTGGAATGGTAGGGCAGGGTCAGACTGCATAATAACAATAGCAGCCAGCCTTGATTAAACACTTAGTCCATGTTAAGTCCTTTGCATGCATCATGTCATTCAGTCCTTATTACAGTTCAGCGAAGTGGGTATTACAATTTGTACCCACTCTGCAGATAAAAAAAGTAAAACACCATGAGACATTCACACATGTCACACAGCCAGGAAGTTGGCAGAGCTAGTAGTCCAAGCTGAAGTCATTGGGACTTCAGAACTCACAGTCTTAACCAAAAGGCCTCAGAGGCCAAATGGAGGGAGGGAAGGAAGATCCGGCACAGTGTCATACACACCAGAGGTACTTCAGTGGATTGAAGGGGAAAGAATGAAGCCATAGGCAAATATTTGACAATACTTTTCCAACCTATGCTCTCACAAGCATTCCAGTTCCTGTTTATTAAATAGTCTCTTTTCCAAAGAAGACATCCAGGTGGCTAACAGACACATGAAAAGATGCTCAACATCACTCATCATTAGGGAAATATAAATCAAAACTCCAATGAGATACCACCTCACACCTGTCAGAATGGCTAACATTAACAACTCAGGCAACAACAGGTGTTGGTGAGGATGCAGAGAAAGAGGATCCTTTTCACACTGTTGGTAGGAATGAAAACTGGTGCAGCCATTCTGGAAAACAATGTGGAGGTTCCTCAAAAAGTTAAAAATAGAACTACCCTATGACCCAGCAATTGCACTACTAGGTATTGATCCAAAGAATACAAAAATGCTGATTCAAAGGGGCACACGCACCCCAATGTTTATAGCAGTGCTATCAACAATAGTCAAATTATGGAGAGAACCCAAACAAATGTCCATTGACTGGCTAATGGATAAAGAAGATGTGGTGTGTGTGTGTGTGTGTGTGTGTGTGTGTGTGCGTGCGTGCGCGTGTACAGTGTTCAAAAAGGATGAAATCTTGCCATTTGCAACAATGTGGATGGAACTATAGTGTATTATTTTAAGTGAAATAAATCAGAGAAAGATAAATATCATATGATTTCACTCATATGTGGAATTTAAGAAACACAACAGATGAACATAGGGGAAGGGAAGGAAAAATAAGATAAAAAGAAAGGGAGGCAAACCATAAGATACTCTTAACTACAGAGAACAAACTGAAGGTTGCTGGTGGGGATGTTGGGTAGGGGGATATATACATACATATATGCTGGTTCAAATTTATTTTGAAAATACAGATTTCAGTAAGTATAAATTAAACAAGACTAAGCTATTAAAAAATAGTCTCAGCAAGTGTTTATTAAGTTACATCTGGCAAATGAGAATTAGCCCATGGGTATCACTTATCTAATGCCAAGAAGTTTGGTGGTGACTGACTCCTGCAAGATATGAAGAGATGAGAGGGAGGGTGGCTATTCAAAAAACTTGAATTGCTCATGACTTGCTTGGGTTTCCTTTGTTTCTGGTAATGGGTAGAGCCTGCCATCTGTTCCATGGATCCCAAAACAGAGGTTACAAGCACAGATCAGTTTCTGTCAGTCCCCATTCTCATCCTTTGCCTTCTCCTGTTTATTTCTCCTAGATACAGCTTATTGAAAGCATTGGCAGAAAACTGTCGGTCCTGCGGGAGGCCCAGCGAGGACTGCTAGAGGACATCAGTGCCAATTCTGCCCTTGGGGAGGAGGTAGAGGCCAACCTGAAAGCTGTCTGTAAATCCAATGAGTTTGAAAAATACTGCTTGTTTATCGGGGACCTGGACAAAGTGGTCAACCTGTTGCTGTCACTCTCTGGACGACTAGCCCGAGTGGAGAATGCTCTCAACAGCATTGATTCAGAAGCTAACCAGGAGAAGGTAGAGTTGGGGTCTCTGGGGTATAGATGGAGGTAAATGCCATTGGTTTCTTCTCAGGGCCCCCTCTTTCAAGTTTGGCTTGTCTTGGAGACAGTAAAGCATAATGTTAAGAGTGTGGGCACTGGCTTTTAAGTGCCTTGCAATTCTGGCTCTACCAATAATTAGCTATGTGACTATGGGCAGCTTACTCAACTGTACTCTACCTCAGTCTCTTCAAAAATGGGGTGAACACACTACCTAACTCATAGGATTGTGAGAATTAAATTAGTCCACAGTAATTACTTAAAACAGGTCCTGGAATAGGGTAAACACTGAATCAGTTCTAGCTGCCAGTAGTAGTGGTAACAGTAGTAGTAGTGATGGTGGTATTGATAGTGATAGTGGTAGTAATAGTAGTAATGGCAGTGGTGGTATTGATGGCAATAGTGGTAATAATAGTATTAGTGGTATTTGTACTGATGGTGGTAGTAATAGTAGTAGTAGCAATAGTGGTGTGCGTATTGGCAGTGATAGTGGTAATAATAGCAGTAGTGGTGGTGGTAGTGGCATTGGTAGTGATAGCAGTGATAGTAGTAGTAGTGGTATTGGTACTGATGGTGGTAGTAATAGTAGTAGAATAGTGGTGGGGGTATTGGTGGTAATAATGGTGGTAGTAGTAGTACTAGTACTAGTACTAGTACTAGTACTAGTAGTGGTAGTAGCAGCAGCAGCAATTTTACCTCACTTTCTCTCTGAGTTAGAGGAAGAGGTCTCACCAAGTAGTTGAAATTGGGAGTCTGTCATTTTCATGGGTTGGGCCACACTGTGTACATTCCAGAACCAAACCTACATCACCTTTCCATATACAAGTGATTTGGGATACAAATTTGAATCCACAATAAGAAGCACTCAGGCATGTGCATACACACACAGACACATACACTCACACATGTACACCCACACAGAGACACATACCATCTTGAAAGCACTGTCATAGTGATACCTATTCTCCAGGTGGAAGGGTCTGAGCTGGCTTTGTCAGAGCCTTCCCCCACCCTAACCCCAGGGGTGGTCCATGGATTAAAGACAGCTTAGAGATGGAAAGAGGTGAATGCATATAGCCCCGCCCAGTATCACTGTTGTGTTTATCCTCCCCCTGCCATAGCACAGAAGGGCTTTTGCCTGAAGGTGGACTTCAGGGCAGGAAATATAGGACTGATCAGTTAGTAGAGTGGGGAGCTGCTGTGCTCCACTGTGGAGCAGTGGGTTAGTGAGATGACTAGTAACTGGGATGGCTCTTAATTGGTCTATCTGATTCCCCAGTTGGTCCTGATAGAGAAGAAGCAGCAGCTGACAGGGCAGTTGGCAGATGCCAAGGAGCTGAAGGAGCATGTGGACCGCCGGGAGAAGTTGGTGTTTGGCATGGTCTCCCGCTACCTGCCTCAGGACCAGCTCCAAGATTACCAGCACTTTGTGAAGATGAAATCTGCTCTCATCATCGAACAGCGAGAGCTGGAAGAGAAAATCAAGCTTGGGGAAGAACAGCTCAAATGTCTCAGGGAGAGCCTACTCCTGGGGCCCAGCAATTTCTAATTCCACCAGCAGACTGTCACACCATCCCCGCCCAGCCACAACGGGAAGTGCTTTCAGTCTTCGTTAGCAGTTTGTTAGCAAGTAGATAGCAGTTTAGTTAGCAGTTTGTTCCATATCCTCTACCTTGTACATCTCTCACTGCCCCTTACCTAGCATTGCTCCCAACCAGCTAGGAGTTCCTGCTGAGGCCCCCAAGCCTCTACTCTAGGGAATAGATGCAAGAGCTAGGAGCTGCCTGCAGCAAAGGGTGATCATACAACCACACTCCCCTTCCCACGGTTTGCACAGGCAAGTGCTCACCACACACAGAACCAACAAAGTGCCTTCATTCTTCTTGGTCCAAGGACTGCAAAGACACCATGCACTCACCACCCACCCATGCCCCAATCAGCCTCTCAAGGCTCAGAGAGAAGCTGCCTGTGCAGCTCCATTCTGCCCAAGGCTCAAAGCCCAGCCATTTCCCACAGAGATCTGGCTGTCTTGAGAGCATCACTTCCCACCAGTTTAAGGGCCTCACCTAAGCTTTACAGTGGGAAGCACAGAAGGAGAAATTACACTAAACAGAATGTGAGCAAAGATCGGGAATCCCTAGGTGCCCTGCCGAAGCTAGGTTTAAACAAATGGGATCCACCCCCACTGGCCCCAGCATCTGGTTGAGGGGGAAGAGGCCTACTCCAACTAGTGTGGCCTTCCTCCTGTCCTCATACTTCTGGCTTACCACTTCCTGTTCCATCTTGCCTTTTCATTGCCAGTGGTCACCGGTGCCTACCCTAAGGGCTTCACACTATGGACCATTAATAGCTCTACTAAAGCTGACTTCTGGATACCCATTTCATTATTGGGATGAAGCGTTCTTTGTTGTATTTTAAATGGCCTTTTGATTTTATTTATTTTTATTTTTTGATTTATTTTTTCCTTTTGTAACTAATAAGGTGAGAAGAGGGGAGGTGGAAAGGGAAAAGGAATCCTAGAAGGAAAGCGTGTTCTGCAGATCAGCCTGGATTCACCATGGCTAGATGAGGGAATGCCAAGGCCTTAAATTCTTCCCACCAAACACTACAAGTGTCTAAGAAAGGAGTTCTCACCTTAAACTTAATTTACTATGGCCTGGCCCTATACTGAAGTCAGCAATGACCATAAGCTTAGCATTCCCCAATGGATTTCAGTTTTTTACTTATTTTTTCTCGAAACCAAAGATATCTGAAACTGACAAAAGTTCATCACCCATTTTTCTACTATCTCCCATCTAAGGAAATGGGTAGAAGTGAGCTCAGGAGGAGATCCTCTATCTCACAATTGCTTTCTCAGCCTGTGGCCTGACTCAGGGAACTGAAAGTCATGGTAGCTGGAAGCTCCAGCCAGGGCCAGCCCCCCAGAGCAAATTATGATCCAGCCAGGATCTTAGGCACACAAACAACTAATGCTGCTGTTGTTGCCAATTCCCTGACACCACTAGCCAGTTTCTGTCCTGGAAAATCCCTCAGGTGGGTGATGGCAGGAAGGGAATTGCGGCCAAACTCTGGCCTGTTATCCAGCTCAATTCCCCATTCCTTGCTCACTGGCACCCACGGTTCATACTGCACAGCTCTGCCCAACAAACCTGGGCATCTCTTCTAGTTACTGCTGAGTTCCTCAGGATCCTTGGAGGTTAATTGTAGCAGCAGGGATGCCTCATTCAACCAAAGGATTTGCCAAAGAACTTTGCTGCTGCTACAAATAGTGGTCTCTAGCTTCTGTTTCCTTTTCATTGTATTTGGAAACAATGGAAGAATCTTGGCCAGCAGGGTGTCCTGAGGGGGGCCCTGGGTATGCTCTTAGTACACTGCTGCTCTCAGAACCACTGTTAAAATGTCAACCTGCCATTCTCCCCTCAAGTGGGGAAGTCTACCCTATTCAGGAAGGCCGATGGCTCGTAAAAGGCTAGGCTTACCCAAGCCACATTTGAGGAAGGTGGGGGAGTGCTATGAATAGAAGCTATGGTTGCCATCTTTTTTTTTTCTTAAGCAGACTCTAGGATAAACAATAAGTTGAGACATCCTATATTGGGGGGTGAGGCCAATGTAGTCCATCATTCTAAGATTTTCTGGGGCCAGAATAGCTTTTTGGGAACACAGGCCGAGGTAAGAGTGGTCACTTGCCTGGGCATGATGACCGTGGTCTGGGTTTTTCTAGTCAGTGTTACATTGGTTGTACATTTCTCACACAAAAAAGTACTATTGATTGTATTATTTTTGTCCCTTATCCCACCTGAAATTAAAGTTGAAACAAGAACACAAGGATGCTTGCTCACTTTCACACAGAAGAAGGGTAGTTTCTAAAACACTTAATATAATAACCACCAACCTATACTGATCAGTGAAGCTTGGCAGACAGGTGAAGTACCAAAAGGGAACTAATGCCCTGCGCTGCTGAGGCAGCAGTGCCATCGTGCCTCATAATGCTTCAGAGCTGCGATGTGGTGTCTCTCCCCTGTTCTCATTTCCTGGGCTCAGCCCTCTTGCAAGGCCTGCCAGGAGTAAGCAGTTTGGAAGGCAGACCAAGGGATTTCCCCAAAGACAATTACTGGTCTTAATTTTTGCCGTCTCTCTTCAGATACTCATATAGGCCCCAGTGGGTAATAGGTTGATCTAGAGAGAGGTATCAGTACAAGAGTTACTATCACTTGTCCCTTCTCGCTCCCCCACCCCCACCTAGATAATTGAGTCTCCTTGAGTCCCACCAATTGCAGACCCAGCCAGGGTATAGTGGTAAATGCTCAAGGGGAATCTGAGAGAAAGAGGCAGACACACTAAAAGCTCTAGAAAGGGAGAGACTGGAAGCAGAGGAACTGAGAGGGTGAAAGACAAAAAGTTTTTTTCAAGGCCAGAGTCAGGTTCTGTTTTCCATTTAACCTCGTGTCAAAAAGATGCCCTGGGCACTAGAGCCATAACCTTTAACCCCCATCTCCCTGAAGGTGCTGCTCTGTCAGTAGTACCAAGTCCCAGATGGAGGAAGCTGGGCACATTTACGGCCACTCCCTCCTGTCTGGAGCTTGGTGACTCCCACTGTCTTTGCCAAAGGAGTTGTCTATGCCAATAGTATTTCTTTAACAGACTATTGTATTCTTGGAAGATTAGTAGATCTTTAGAGGGGGGTGGGGCAGGGGACAGTTTCTATAAAGAACCAGTGTTTGTTGTACAACTGTTGGGGGTCATCTATGCCATGTTATTATTTTTCTGAATCTTATAGTTTCTGCAATTGTGTCCTCCACCATTCCCTTCTTGGCTGACATTGATATGTCTGCCAGATGGTCATCAAGGGTTATACTTCAATAAAAGGTGCTAAGGACAAAAAAAAAAAGAAATTATCTCACGTGTTTTGACTGAAGTGATGGAAATTCTCTAATATTCTGCTGAAAAATATTGGAAAACAATTTGGTCACATATCAAGAATCCTTCATATGTAACTGTATGACCAGAGTCTTACCCACATCCCTAAACTCTTACCCTGGCCCATTGGGGATAGCATTGATGCTATACCATTCATTATCCCCAGTAAAATAATTCAGAATTCAGGAAGACTCAACAATAAGTGTAATCTCAAGTATAGACCTCAGTAGTATACAGAGTCCACTTCTGGAGTCTAGCCTAATCAGAGAGCTGAGACACCTTCTACACCTCCTCCAATCTTGAGTTCTACTATCTTCTACCTAATAGTCCAGTCTTATACCTTCCCTCTTCGCAACCTGGAAAGCAAGGTTCTCACTGACCAGCTCTCTCTAAATAACCTCATTTAGACCCAAATGCACTCCAGGAACCAACTCTGACACTTAAAAGCATACATTTTCCCTCAGTCTACACATTGTTTAAATTCCAACTGATCTCCTATTCTAGGTATCCAGTGTGGTAGAGTGGAAAGAGCCCAGTTTTGGCATTAAAATGAAATGTGTTCAAATCCTGGTTTTGCCACTTATATGAACCTGGGTTATTTTTTCAACTTTTGAGTTCATTTTTTATCTGTAAAATGGGAATAATAATATGTACCTTGCATAGTTGTGGCTTGAAACTAATAAATGAAAGTTACCAGCTGTCTACTGAGAAATGGTTAGAAAGGCAGAATCCCAGCGCCACCCCATGCCCACTAATAGTCTGCATTTTAACTAGATTCCCAGAGGATTTATATGTATATTAAAGGCTGAGAAGCACTAACCTATCATAAACTTAGTACATGGTAACAACCTTATATTCTAGTCCTGATTTATTCAATTCATTCTTTTCTACTCCCAAGCATATTCTTGATCTTCTCATGCTGCTCCCAACTACCTGCCTAAATGAGTTCAGCAACATTGAGGATACAGGTTTGATACATAAAACCAATTGTGTCTCTACACACTAGTAATCAACAATTTGGAAACAAAATTAAGAAAACAATTCCATTTAAAAAATTATAAAAAGAAAATAGGGACACCTAGGTGGCTCAGTCCATTGAGCATCCAAGTCTTGATTTTGGCTCAGGTCATTATCTCATGGTTCTGAGATGGAGCCTCATGCTGACAGCACAGAGCCTGCTTGGGATGCTCTCTTCCTCTCTGTCTGCCTCTCCCCCACTCATGCACTCAAGCACATGTGCACTCTTTCTCTCTCAGAATAAACTTTTTTTTAATTATAAAAAATAAAACAATTCCACTTACAATAGCATCAATAAGAACAAAACAGGAATACATTTAATGAAAGAAATGTAACAATTTTATACTGAAAACTACAAAAATATTGTTGAAAAAAATTAAAATCTAAAAAAGTACTTAGACTAAAATCTATTTTAGATAACAATACTCCCCAAATTGATCTACACATTCAATCTAAAAGAATCTTAGCTGTCTTTTTTGCATAAATTGAAAAGCCAAACCTAAAATTCATATGAAATTGCAAGGGACCCAGAATAGTCAAAACAATCTTTAAAAAGAACTTGGAGAACTCACACTTCTCAATTTCAAAACTTATTACAAAGCTACAGTAATCAAGACAGTATGGTACACATACAAGGGTAGACATGTAAATAGAATATCATTGAGAGTACAGAAATAAGCCCTATATTTATGATCAGTTAATTTTTGATAATGGTTCCAAGACAATAAAAAATAAAGAATAGTTTTTCAACAAATGATGGGGGGGACAACTGGATATCCATATAGAAAAAAATGAAGTTAGACTCCTTCCTTACAACACACAAAAATCAACTAAAAAGAGATTATAAACCTAAATGTAAGAATTACATTTACATGGGGTACCTGGGTAACTTGGTTAGGCATCCGACTTTGGCTAAGGTCATGATCTCACAGTTCATGGGTTCAAGCCCTATGTCAGGCTCTGTGCTGACAGCTTAGAGCCTAGAGCCTGCTTCAGATTCTGTGTCTCCCTCTCTCTCTCTCTGCCTCTCCCCTGCTTACGTTCCCTCTCTCAAAAATAAATAAATAAATAAATAATAAAACATTTAAATAATTACATTCACAAAAGAATTACAAAACGCTAAAAAGAAAACATGGGAGTAAATCATCTTGATATTGTGTTAGGCAATGATTACTTAGAACTCCAGAAGCACAAGTGGCAAAAGAAAATATAAATTGGAGTACATTAAAAGTAAAAACTATGCTGCAAACAATACTACCAAGAAAGTGAAAATATAATCCATATAATCAGAAAAATATTTACATATCATATATCTAATATTAGACTTTTATCTATAACATATAAAGAACCGTTACAGCTCAATAATAAAAATAACCAAAAAATGGGCAAAGAATCAGAATAGACATTTCTACAAAGAATAATGTAAATGGGCAATAAACATAGGCAAAGATGCTCAACACTGAGGAAATACAAATCAAAACAATGAGATACCACTTCATACACTATGATCAAAAAGACAATAACAAGTGTTGGTGAGGATGCAGAGAAATTGAAACAGTCCTACATTGCTGGTCGGAATGTAAAATGTTGTGGCCACATTGGAAAACAATTTGGAAGTTCCTTAAAATGTTAAATACAGAGTTTCCATGTGATTTAGCATTCTTCTTCTAGACATATACCTAACAGAACTGAAAACAAGTGTTCAACTCATGCAGTAACCTCTTTGACATCAGCGATAGCAACTTTTTTCTTTTCTTTTTTTTTTTTTTTGGTGATTTATTTATTTATTTTTTAAATATATGAAATTTATTGTCAAATTGGTTTCCATACAACACCCAGTGCTCATCCCAAAAGATGCCCTCTTCAATACCCATCACCCACCCTCCCCTCCCTCCCACCCCCCATCAGCCGCAACTTTTTTCTAGATATGTCTCCTGAGCAAGGGAAACAAAAGCAAAATTAAACTATTGGGTCTACATAAAAATGAAAAGCTTCTTCACAGCAAAGGAAACAATCAACAAAACTAAAAGCTGGGGCACCTGGGTGGCTCCATCAGTTAAGCATCCGACTCTTGCTTTTTGCTCAGGTCATGATCTCACAGTTTGTGAGTTCAAGACCCATGTTGGGCTCTGAGCTGACAGCTCAGAGCCTGCTTGGGATTCTCTTTCTCCCTCTCTCTGTCGCTCCCTTGCTCACTTGCACACACACACACTCTCTCTCTCTCCCTCTCTCTCTCAAAAATACTATTTAAAAAAACCCTAAAAGGCAACCTACAGAATGGGAAAATATATTTCCAAGTGACATATGCACTAAAGGGCTAGTATCCAAAATGTATAAAGAATGTATAAAATTCAACATCCAGAAAAATTAATAATCCAATTAAAATGGGCAGAAGACATAAATAGATATTTTTCCAAAGAAGATATCCAGATGGCCAACAGACACATGAAAATATGCTCAACATCACTGATTATCAGGGAAATACAAATCAAACACAATGAAATATCACCTCACAACTGTAAGAATGGCTAAAATCAACAATACAAGAAACGAGGTGCTGGTGAGGATGTGGAGAAAGGGGAACCCAGTTGCACTGTTGGTGGGAATGCAAACTGATGCAGCCACTCTGGAAAACAATATGGAGGTTCCTCAAAAGTTAAAAATACAACTACCCTATGATCCAGCAATTGCACCAGTAGGTATTTACCCAAATATAAAAACACTAATTCAAAGGGATACATGCATCCCTATGTTTATAGCAGCATTATTTACAATGCCAAGATATTGAAGTATCCCAAGTATCCATTGATTGAAGAATGGATAAAGAAGTGATATATATATATATATATATACACTTTATGATATATATATGGTATACATATATAATGGATTATATACATATTATATATATAATTGTATGTATGTGTATATATATATGTATATATATATATATATGTATATATATAAAATGGATTACTCAGCCATAAAAAAGAATGAAATCTTTCCATTTTCAATGATGAAGATGGAGCTAGAGTATATTATGCTAAGTGAAATAAGTCTGTCAGAGAAAGACAAATACAGTATGATTTTACTCATATGCGGAATTTAAAAAACAAAACAAGTGAGCCAAGGGGGGAAAAAAAGATAGCAGGAGGCAAACCAAAAACAGACTTTTTTATTTTAGAGAGGAAAAGAACACAAGTGGGGGAGAAGAGTAGAAGGAGAGAGAAAGAGGGGGGCGGGAGAATCTAAAGCAGGCTCCATGCTCAGCACAGAGCCTGATGCAGAGCTCGATCCCATGACCCTGTGATCATGACCTGAGCTGAAATCAAGAGTCAGATGCTCAATTGACTGAGCCATCCTGGTGCCCCTTAACAGATTCTTAACTATAGAGAACAAGCTGATGGTTATCAGAGAGGAAGTGGGTGGGGGTAGGAAAAATAGATGAGGAGGATTAAGGAGTGCACTTGCTGGGATGAGTACTGGGTGTTGTATGCAAGTGTTGAATCACTATACTGTACACCTGAAACTAATATAACACTGTATGTTAACTAACTATAATTATAATAAAAACTTTTTAAAAAGATAAAGCTTAGCATGAAAATAAAAAACAGGCATTAAAAAAAACCCACATGTACACAAATGCTCAAGGTGTCCTGTATATTAATGGAATTTAAATAAAAATTTAAAAAAATACAACTACCTTACAATCCAGTAACCCCTGGATTGCGCTACCAAGCATTTACCCAAAGAATACAAGAACACTAATTCAAAAGGATACATGCACCCCTATGTTTATAGAAGCATTAGCTACAATAGCCAAATTATGGAAGCAGCCCAATGTCCATTGACTAATGAATGGATAAAGAAGATGAGGTATATGTATATACAATGTATATACAATATGTATATACAATCCATAAAAAGGAATGAAATCTTGCCATTTGAAATGACATGGAAGGAACTAGAGAGTATAATGCTAAGCAAAATAAATCCATCAGCGAAAGATAAATACCATGTGACTTCATTCATATGTGGAATTTAAGAAACAAAACAAATGAGCCAAGGGAAAAAAGAGAGAGAGACAAATCAAGAAACATACTCTTAGAAAAAACTGAGGGTTACCAGTGGGGAGATGAGTGGGAGGATGGGTGAAATAGGTGATGGGGATTAAGGAGTGCACTTGTTGTGATGAGCACCGGGTGATGTATGGAAGGGTTGAATCACTATATTGTACACATGAAACTAATATAACACTGTATGTTAACTAACTGGAATTAACAATAAAAACTTTTTTAAAAAGATAAAGCTTAGTATGAAAAAAAAAAACAGGCATTAAAAAAAACCCACATGTATACAAATGCTCAAACAGCATTTGGCTCATAAGAGCCAAAAAGTGGAAACAACCTAAATTTCCATCAACTGAGGAATGGATAAACTTTTGTCTAGCCATAAAGCAGAATGTTATTCAGCCATAAAAAGGGATGAATTACTGATGCTGCAACAGGGATAACCCCTGAAAACATGTTAAGTGAAGTAAGTCACCAAAGACCACATGTTGTATGATTCCACTGATATGAAGTGTCTAAAATTGGCAAATGTATAAAGACAGAAAGCAGGTTAATGGTTGCCTAGGGCTCAAGAGCTGGGGTGAATCAGCCGCGATTGCTAATGGGCATACAGTTTCTTTTGGGGATGATAAAAATATTCTAAAATTAGATTGTCATCACAATTGCCCAACTCTGTGAATGTACCATAAACCATTGACTTGTATACTTTAAATTGCTGAGCTGTATGATATATGGTTTCTCAGTAAAGGTGTTAAAAAAAACCCTTTGTTTATTTTTCAGTCTCATTCCTCTTGACAAAGTCTGAATTGATGGTAAGCATGTAGTTCGTGCCTGAGTCCAAAGGGTACAATATTCACATCATTTGAATTTTGGGAGGGAGCCTGTCATAACTTTATTCCCCTTTCAGATCTGGCCGACCAAGCAAGACAATGAGTAAGAGTAGTCTCAACTCTGTCTCCTGACTTCAGCATGAATAATAGGGACAGGCCCTGTTGGGGAATAGGGACAATCTTTCTAGGCATGTAGTATGGTAGAGTGGTTAAGGACTTCAGTTCTTTAGGCAAATAAACCAGGTTTTAAATCTTGACTCCACCAACTTACTATGTCACCTTTATAAATTACTTGACCCTCTCAATCTTTGCTGTAAAAGGGACTAAAAAAGTACCACCTAAATTGTTATGAAGATTCAATGAGATAATCCATGTGAAACACTTAAAATAATGCCTTCCATAAAGTAGTCAATAAACATTAGCTGCTAGATTTATTATATGTATTGAGGTGAGATTAAAGCAAAATAATATAAGGAAAACTAAAGCACCCTCAACTTTGGAGCCAGATAGCTCTCTTAATATGACCTTGGGAAGTCACTTTATTTTAATTTTATTTTTTAATGTTATTTATTTTTGAGAGAGAGAGAGTGTGTGTGTGTGAATGGGAAAGGGGTAGAGAAGGAGGGAGACACAGAATGTGAAGCAGTTTCCAGGCTCTACACTGACAGCAGAGACCCCAACACAGGGCTCAAACCCACACACCATGAGATCATGACCTGAGCTGATGTCAGACGCTTAATCGACTGAGCCACACAGGTGCCTCTGGAAAGTCACTTGATTTATCAAACCTTAGCTCCTATGTAATAATAAAGCTAATAATTATCCTCTAGGGAGGCAGGTTAAAACCTGCACTCTGGAATCCACACCACCTGGATTTGAATACTGACCCCACCAATTACAAGTTGTGTGGCTTAGAGCATATTTCACTTCTGTGTGCCTTTGGTATCCTTTTCTGTCAATTGGAGGTGGCAAAAATACTTCCCTGGGTTGGTGTGAGGAATTATTGAGTTAATCCATGTAAAGTACCTACATAGAGTAAGTACTCAATGAGTATTAACTATTATTATAAAGCCAAAATAGGAAACAAATGAGATCCTTAGGAAAGCTGGATATGTGGTAGGTTCTCAGTAAATGGTGATTCCCCTCATTGCCCATCCGTTCTGTGCACCAAGTCAAGATTTTGGGGGGCCTGCAGAGAAAATGTTTTAGAACAATGTCATCTTCTAGTTGCCAGCAAGATGACCACCCATAGTTCCAAGAACAGTAGGGAAAGAACTATTTCACCTGTATATTACTTGGGCTTGAATTTGAGGGTGGTTTAAAGAAATCCTCTACTTTTCTCAAACCTCTTTAGATTTGGGGTCAAATTAAGTGTTATTGAATTCCTTACTTTTCACATAGCTTTACTTCCACTATTGGTAAAGTCTAAATATACAATTTTTAAAGTTCATTCATTCATTCATTTTTAGAGAGAGAAAGAGACAGAGCACACACACACACACACACACAAACACACAGGTAAGGGGCAGAGAGAGAGGGATAGAGAATCCCAAGCAGGCTCCACTCTGTCAGCACAGAGCTCAACATGGGGCTCAATCCCACGAACCATGAGACCATGACCTGAGCCTAGATCACGAGTCAGCTTCTTACCCGTCTGACCCACCCAGGTGCCCCTAAATACACAACTTTTTAAACAAAAATTCTAATGTAATCTTTACAACAGCTCTGTGACTTTATGTAACAGCATTTTTCCTGTTTGTAAATTAAACAAAAGGGATATAAGTGTGTAATGTCATCCATTCATTTATTCAACTAATATTTCAGGTATTTTTTTTTTTGCTCAGGGGATTCAGAAGTAATCAAAATAGGCAAAGTGCCCCACTTTCATGGGGCTTTTGTCCTAATGAAAGAGATTTAAACAATGACATAATATTTTATGTATAAAAATACACACACATATATAATCATTTTTTACCCTAGTACATCACAGCAAAACAGATTTTTCCTTGATTCCACAGCTATTAGCAAGAGGCTAAGTTTGTTACTGCAATAATTAAAATATTTTACATTAATTTTCAGCAGAGATATTCTGATTTTCTCACTAAATGGAATTTGTAATGGGATTTTTTTAATGTGTAGCAAAGTGATGGCAATCCCTTGTCACTGAAGAAGTTGGATTTAAAAATAACTTAAACAGAAAGGTTGAATTCCACTCTTGATAATGACAACCAACTTATATCACGTGGAAATCTTTCCTATTTTGTGCATGGTTCAAACATGGCCACAGGCTAAAGAGCTATGGCAAAAATTTCTCTCCAACTGGGCAATGTAAACCTTCAGAGACCACGCTCTATTTGTCAACTGTTTAAGTTTCTTAAATATGGCCCTTCATCCAGGAATTGCTCACTGCTGTTAACTGAGTAAAACCATATGGTTTTGAATTCCCATTTTCCTCCCAGCTACTGATTTTGTATCTAAACAAGAGTAATTAATGGAATTCACTTCCTCAGGTGCTGAGTTGGTTGTGGTTTTTTTGCAGGGGAAATAATTTGAGAAAAGGTCATAAGTGAAAAATCTTTCCAACTTGAAAATGCATTAGGTTAAATGTGAATAAGTTAAAGTGCCTAAAAAATAACAATTTGTACCCTGATTTGTCCACATTTTTTAGTTCGATAAAAGCATAATAGCAGACCAAACCCATTAGTAGATGCATCAAATGATAACTTCTAATTGACAGAAAACTCCTATTTTGGCTAAGCTTAAACAGCTCCTGTTTAGAAGTTTCATAAATTACTCTGTATTTAAATGCCTTTTTACAAATTGGAAAGCTTTAGTTTTCTCTTAGAAAAGTAGTGGTAAGAGTAAGGAGAAGCAGATAGAGGAGAATAAAGAGACTGGATAAATTAGGTAATGCTATGCATTTAGACTACAATTTTGGTCACTTTCCCAGACCCTGGTAGCTAATAAGTAAGCCTGTTGTGAGAATCACACAGTTACTAAAACCTTCTGTAAACAAATCCAGTTTTGACCAAACATAGCTTAAAAAATCTGAAAATGAAGAAAATCATGTGTCTTCTGGACCTTGCTGGAATGGCACTCAACACACATGCCTAGAACCATCTCTGCCCTCACTCTGAGACCTAGTGTCTCAATTCTATGAAGGGGATGCTTATGTGGTTATTAAAGTGAAGAAGTAATATCCTTCTTGGCTCCAGGCTCTGAGCATAGCGTGCACATAACAACCCTCTCCAAACTTGGCCCCCAAATGGCGTCCAAGGCTAACTTCTTCTAATTGGCCTCACTGCCCACAGGATAAAGCCCTGACTCCTTGCATACAAGACACTTTGTGATCTATCTCCTGTATACTCCTCCAGCTATGACTCTTGACACCTCCTCATACTCATCCTTAGCTCCAGCCAGTTCTCCAAATAATACCACACAGTCTCATCCCTCTGCTTTCACAGACATAAGTTCTTCTGCCTGAAAATCCCTGCCCCAACTTCCCCCATTTAAGTAATTCCAGCTTGTGCTTTGGTGTCAACTAAGTCTTCACCTCCTTCAGAAATATCTTTTTATTATACTGATAACAGCATATGATATTTGGGTAAGATAAGTGTTTATGTTTTCTGTCTCTTTAGGCTATGGGTTTCTTGAGGGCAGAAACTAATTTACACCACTAGCACTTAGCCTAGTGGCTCATTGTAAACATTTCAGAAATATAGGGTAGTAATATTTTATGAGAGACATGCATTCATGACGCCTTTGCCATGGGCTTCATATTCTGGATATACTTTATGCTAACTTTTCCTTCTTGACGCAATTGTTAAATGTTGGAATATCTTTTAAGATACCACAGGTGCCTGGCCTCACCCCACATAAAGCTGACTTTCAAATTTATATTTATAGTTTAGATCTTCTCTTAGTTTCCAAAGCTTTATAGCTATTTGGATGGCTCAATGACACTTAAACCCCGTGTGTCCAAAATGCAACATGTGATCTTTCCCTCCTGAACCTAATTCTTTCCAGTGTTCTTTATATTTCAGTGAATGATACCTCTACCCGGGCAGGTAGGAAAGCCAGGCATCTTAGAGTGATTCTACACATCCTCCTCTCTCACACTCCTCCCATATAGAATCCATCACCAAGTGCTATCAATTCTATTTCCTAAATATGTCTTAAATCTATTCACTTCTCTTTCCACAATTATTACCTTCTAAACTACAGCATTCACTATTTTCCCTATATCATCTCTTGCCCTCTATTGTCTATTCTTCATGCTGTAGCCAGGGTGAACTTGCCAAAATCTAAATATGACTATGTCACCCCTTTTCATGCTTAAATAATTTTAATAATTTCCAAAACCCTTTCCAATACTTATGAGGCTCTTAATGCTCCTATGTCTAAGGATGCATCGCTTCAGCGTCAGCCTCATTATCTGGCCTAATCTGCTTTATAGGCTCAGCTATGGCTTTCATTCCCCGCCCCCCCACAACCAAATTATCAAGATATAATGGACATATAGCATTATGTAAGCTTAAGGTGTACAATGTGATGATTTGATACATTTATATATTGTGAAATGCTTACCACAATAAAGTAAGTTAACACATTCTTCACCTTACACATTTACCATTTTGTTGTTGCTATTGTTATGCTGAAAACATTAAAGCTCTGTTCTCATAGTAACTTTCAAGTATACAAAATAGTACTATCAACTAAAATCAACATGCTCTGCCTTGGATATCTGTAACTTATTCATTTTACAACAGAATGTTTGTACCCTTTGAGCAACATCTCCCCATTTCTTCGGCTTCCCATCCCTTGGCAGCTACCATTCCACTCTCTATTTCTATGAGTTTGATGGTTTTAGATTCCGCATATAAGTGGGATCGTACAGAATTTGTCTTTCTCTGACTTTCTTCATGTAGCATAATATCCTCAAGATCCATCCATTTTATTGCAAATGGAAATATTTTTCTTCTTTTTTTGGCTTAATAAGATTCATATCTTATCTACAGATATAACTCTATCATATTTTCTTTATCCATTGTATCCATAGTATCCATCAATGGACATTAGTTTGTTTCCATGTCTTGGCTATTGTAAATAATACTGTGGTGAACATGGGGATGCATATATCATTTCAAGATGGTGTTTTCATTTCCGTTGGATATATACCTAGAAGTAGGATTGCTGGATCATATGGTAGTTCTACTTTTCATTTTTTGAAGATTCTCCATACTGCTTTTCATAATGGCCGCATCAATTTACATTCCCACCAACAATGCACTAAAGTTCCCTTTTCTCCACATTCTTGCCAACGTTTGTTATCTCCTGTCTTTTGGATAATAGCCTCTCTAACAGGTGTGAGATCATATCTCACTGTGGTCTTGATTTGCATTTCCCTCATGATTAGTGACATTGAGCACTTTTAAATGTACTTGCTGGACATTTGTATGTTATCTTTGGAGAACTGTCTATTCAAGCCCTCTGTCCATTTTTTAATCAGATTGTTTTTGGGCTATTGAGTGGTATGAGTTCCTTATATGTTTTGAATATTAATCCATTATCAGATATATGGTTTGCAGATATTTTCTCTCCCATTCCATAGGCTGCTTTTTCATTGTATTGATTATTTCTTGTGCTGTGCAGAAGATTTTAGTTTGCTACAGTCCCCTTTGTTATTTTTTGCTTTTGTTGCCTTTGGTTTTGGTGTCAAATCTAAAAATATCACTGCCAAGACTGATGTCAAAGAGCTGACTGCCTGTGTTTTCTTCTACAAGCTTTATGGCTTTAGGCCTTATGTTTTAGTTCTTAAATCATTTCAAGTTAATTTTTGTAAATGGTATAATATAGGGGTCCAATTTAATTTTTCTGCATGTGAATATCCAATTTTCCCAGCACTGTTTATGATTATTGATTATTCTGGGCTGCTGTGTCAAATATTAGTTGATCATATATCCATGGGATTATTTCTGGTCTCTTGATTCTGTTTCATTGGTCTATGTGTCTGTTTTTATGCCAATACCATACTATTTTGATATAGTAAGCTTTGTAATATAGTTTGAAATTAGGAAGTGTGATGGCTCCTCTAGCTTTGTTCTTTCTCAAGATTGCTTTGGCTATTTGGTCTCTTTTGTGACTCCATATGAATTCTAGGATTTTTTTTCTCTTTATGTGAAAAATGCCATTGGAATTTTGATAGGGGTTGCATTGAACCTATAGATCACTTTGAATAGTATGCATATTTTAACAATACTAAGTACACTGATCTGTGAACATGGAATGTCATTCCATCTATTTGCATCCCCTTCAATTTCTTTCATCAATGTCTTCAAGTTTTAGCATTTCCTGTAAGGCCTGTCTAGTGGTGACAAACTGTAAGCTTTTGTTTTTTGAGAAAGTCTATCTTGCCTTCATTTCTGAAGGACAGCATTGCTGGCTAAATTACTGTTGGTTGGCAGTTTTTTCTTTCAGCACTTAATTTTTGCAAATGTTTATTATTTTGAGAGAGAAAGAGACAGAACAAGTGGAGAATTGGCAGAAAGAGAGGGAGAGGAAGAATCCCAAGCAGGCTCTGCACTGTCAGCAGAGCCCAATGTAGGGCTTGAATTCATGAACTGTGAGATCATGACCTGAACTGAAATCAAGAGTTGGACTCTTAACTGACTGAGCCACCCAGGCACCTCTCTTTCAGAATTTTAAATAGATCATATCACTTTCTCCCGGCTTGGAAATTTTCTGCTGAGATAGTGTTATGGGGGTTCCCTTGTATGAGATTTTTTTCTCTTGCTGATTTTAAAATCTCTTATGTATTTAATTTTAGATAATTTTATTATAATATGTCTTAGAGAAGATTGATTTAGATTTAAATTATGGGGTGACCCATTAGCTTCATGAACTTGGATGCCCAAATGTTTCTTCGGGTTTGGGAAATTCTCAGCAATTATTTCTTTAAATAAACATTTTTCTTCTCTTCTTCTCAGACTCCAGTGATGCATAGATTATTTCCTTTAATGGTGTCCCAAAAGTCCTAGAGGCTTTTTTCATTCCTTTTCATCCTTTCTTATTTTTGCTCCTCTGACTGGATAATTTCAAATTATCTGCTTTCAAGCTCATTGATTCTTTCTTCTGATTGTTCCAGTCTGATGATGAAGCTCTCTATTAAATTCTTCAGTTCAGTCATTATATTATCAGCTTCAAATTTTCTGTTTGGTTCTTCCTTATGTTTTCTCTTATTGTTGTACTTCACATTTTGTTCTTGTATTGCTTCCTGATTTCATTGAATTGTTTACCTATGTTCTCTTGTACTCTCTGAGAATCTTAGAAAAATTATTTTGAATTCTTTGTCGGGCAATTCAAGTATCTTCATTAAGCTGTTCTTTCTTCCCTTTTGGTGTGGTTATTCTCAGGTTTTTTGTTCCACTGTGTTGCTGACGTTTCTTAAGTGGACTTAGGTGGTCTCTCAGAGCTGTTTTTGTTCATGGACTGCTAGGTAATTTATTGATCTTTGTGGAAGGACAGAGGCTGGAGTCTCCTACTTCATTGTCTTGGTGACATCATTCCTGAGCTTTGGCTTTGATATTTATTTTTTTAAGATGAAATTTATTGTCAAATTGGTTTCCATACAACACCCAGTGCTCATCCCAACAGGTGCCCTCCTCAATGCCCACCACCCACTTTCCCCTCCCTCCCATCCCCCATCAACCCTCAGTTTATTCTCAGTCCTTTAGAGTCTCTTATGGTTTGGCTCCCTCCCTCTCTAACTTTTTTTTCCTTACCCTCCCCCATGGTCTTCTGTTAAGTTTCTCAGGATCCACATAAGAGTGAAAACATATGGTATCTGTCTTTCTCTGTATGACTTATTTCACTTAGCATAACACTCTCCAGTTCCATCCACATTGCTACAAAAGGCCATATTTCATTCTTTCTCATTGCCAAGTAGTATTCCATTGTGTATATACCACAATTTCTTTTTTTTTTCTTTTTTTTTTTCTTTTCATTTTTTTTTTATTTTTTTTTTAATATATGAAATTTACTGTCAAATTGGTTTCCATACAACACCCAGTGCTCATCCCAAAAGGTGCCCTCCTCAATACCCATCACCCACCCTGCCCTCCCTCCCACCCTGCCCTCCCTCCCAGTTTGTTCTCAGTTTTTAACAGTCTCTTATGCTTTGGCTCTCTCCCACTCTAACCTCTTTTTTTTTTTTTCTTCCTTCCCCTCCCCCATGGGTTTCTGTTATGTTTCTCAGGATCCACATAAGAGTGAAACCATATGGTATCTGTCTTTCTCTGTATGGCTTATTTCACTTAGCATCACACTCTCCAGTTCCATCCATGTTGCTACAAAAGGCCATATTTCATTTTTTCTCATTGCCACGTAGTATTCCATTGTGTATATAAACCACAATTTCTTTATCCATTCATCAGTTGATGGACATTTAGGCTCTTTCCATAATTTGGCTATTGTTGAGAGTGCCGCTATAAACATTGGGGTACAGGTGCCCCTATGCATCAATACTCCTGTATCCCTTGGATAAATTCCTAGCAGTGCTATTGCTGGGTCATAGGGTAGATCTATTTTTAATTTTCTGAGGAACCTCCACACTGCTTTCCAGAGCGGCTGCACCAATTTGCATTCCCACCAACAGTGCAAGAGGGTTCCTGTTTCTCCACATCCTCTCCAGCATCTATAGTCTCCTGATTTCTTCATTTTGGCCACTCTGACTGGCGTGAGGTGGTATCTGAGTGTGGTTTTGATTTGTATTTCCCTGATAAGGAGCGACATTGAACATCTTTTCATGTGCCTGTTGGCCATCCGGATGTCTTCTTTAGAGAAGTGTCTATTCATGTTTTCTGCCCATTTCTTCACTGGGTTATTTGTTTTTCGGGTGTTAAGTTTGATGAGCTCTTTATAGATTTTGGATACTAGCCCTTTGTCCGATGTGTCATTTGCAAATATCTTTTCCCATTCCGTTGGTTGCCTTTTAGTTTTGTTGGTTGTTTCCTTTGCTGTGCAGAAGCTTTTTATCTTCATAAGGTCCCAGTAATTCACTTTTGCTTTTAATTCCCTTGCCTTTGGGGATGTGCCGAGTAAGAGATTGCTACGGCTGAGGTCAGAGAGGTCTTTTCCTGCTTTCTCCTCTAAGGTTTTGATGGTTTCCTGTCTCACATTCAGGTCCTTTATCCATTTTGAGTTTATTTTTGTGAATGGTGTGAGAAAGTGGTCTAGTTTCAACCTTCTGCATGTTGCTGTCCAGTTCTCCCAGCACCATTTGTTAAAGAGACTGTCTTTTTTCCATTGGATGTTCTTTCCTGCTTTGTCAAAGATGAGTTGGCCATACGTTTGTGGGTCTAGTTCTGGGGTTTCTATTCTATTCCATTGGTCTATGTGTCTGTTTTTGTGCCAATACCATGCTGTCTTGATGATGACAGCTTTGTAGTAGAGGCTAAAGTCTGGGATTGTGATGCCTCCTGCTTTGGTCTTCTTCTTCAAAATTACTTTGGCTATTCGGGGCTTTTTGTGGTTCCATATGAATTTTAGGATTGCTTGTTCTAGTTTCGAGAAGAATGCTGGTGCAATTTTGATTGGGATTGCATTGAATGTGTAGATAGCTTTGGGTAGTATTGACATTTTGACAATATTTATTCTTCCAATCCATGAGCAGGGAATGTCTTTCCATTTCTTTATATCTTCTTCAATTACCTGCATAAGCTTTCTATAGTTTTCAGCATACAGATCTTTTACATCTTTGGTTAGATTTATTCCTAGATATTTTATGCTTCTTGGTGCAATTGTGAATGGGATCAGTTTCTTCATTTGTCTTTCTGTTGCTTCATTGTTAGTGTATAAGAATGCAACTGATTTCTGCACATTGATTTTGTATCCTGCAACTTTGCTGAATTCATGTATCAGTTCTAGCAGACTTTTGGTGGAGTCTATCGGATTTTCCATGTATAATATCATGTCATCTGCAAAAAGCGAAAGCTTGACTTCATCTTTGCCAATTTTGATGCCTTTGATTTCCTTTTGTTGTCTGACTGCTGATGCTAGAACTTCCAGCACTATATTAAACAACAGCGGTGACAGTGGGCATCCCTGTCGTGTTCCTGATCTCAGGGAAAAAGCTCTCAGTTTTTCCCCGTTGAGGATGATGTTAGCTGTGTGCTTTTCATAAATGGCCTTTATGATCTTTAAGTATGTTCCTTCTATCCCGACTTTCTCAAGGGTTTTTATTAAGAAAGGGTGCTGGATTTTGTCAAAGGCCTTTTCTGCATCGATTGACAGGATCATATGGTTCTTCTCTTTTTTTTTGTTAATGTGATGTATCACGTTGATCGATTTGCGAATGTTGAACCAGCCCTGCATCCCAGGAATGAATCCCACTTGATCATGGTGAATAATTCTTTTTATATGCTGTTGAATTCGATTTGCTAGTATCTTATTAAGAATTTTTGCATCCATATTCATCAGGGATATTGGCCTGTAGTTCTCTTTTTTTACTGGGTCTCTGTCTGGTTTAGGAATCAAAGTAATACTGGCTTCATAGAATGAGTCTGGAAGTTTTCCTTCCCTTTCTATTTCTTGGAATAGCTTGAGAAGGATAGGTATTATCTCTGCTTTAAACGTCTGGTAGAACTCCCCTGGGAAGCCATCTGGTCCTGGACTCTTATTTGTTGGGAGATTTTTGATAACCGATTCAATTTCTTCACTGGTTATGGGTCTGTTCAAGCTTTCTATTTCCTCCTGATTGAGTTTTGGAAGAGTGTGGGTGTTTAGAAATTTGTCCATTTCTTCCAGGTTGTCCAATTTGCTGGCATATAATTTTTCATAGTATTCCCTGATAATTGTTTGTATCTCTGAGGGATTGGTTGTAATCATTCCATTTTCATTCATGATTTTATCTATTTGGGTCATCTCCCTTTTCTTTTTGAGAAGCCTGGCTAGAGGTTTGTCAATTTTGTTTATTTTTTCAAAAAACCAACTCTTGGTTTCGTTGATCTGCTCTACAGTTTTTTTAGATTCTATATTGTTTATTTCTGCTCTGATCTTTATTATTTCTCTTCTTCTGCTGGGTTTAGGCTGCTTTTGCTGTTCTGCTTCTATTTCCTTTAGGTGTGCTGTTAGATTTTGTATTTGGGATTTTTCTTGTTTCTTGAGATAGGCCTGGATTGCAATGTATTTTCCTCTCAGGACTGCCTTCGCTGCATCCCAAAGCGTTTGGATTGTTGTATTTTCATTTTCGTTTGTTTCCATATATATTTTAATTTCTTCTCTAATTGCCTGGTTGACCCACTCATTCGTTAGTAGGGTGTTCTTTAACCTCCATGCTTTTGGAGGTTTTCCAGACTTTTTCCTGTGGTTGATTTCAAGCTTCATAGCATTGTATACCACAATTTCTTTATCCATTCATCAGTTGATGGACATTTAGGCTCTTTCCATAATTTGGCTATTGTTGAGAGTGCTGCTGTAAACATTAGGGTACAAGTACCCCTATGCATCAGCACTCCTGTATCCCTTGGGCAAATTCCTAACAGTGCTATTGCTGGGTCATAAGGTAGATCTATTTTTAATTTTTTGAGGAACCTCCACACTGTTTTCCAGAGTTGCTGCACCAGTTTGCATTCCCACCAACAGTGCAAGAGGGTGGCTTTGATATTTAAAGGCTGAATAGCCAAATATCATCTTCAACTTTGAATTACTTAGCTTTTGTTGCAGAAACAAATAACTCCTAGATTTCATTTTGTTACAACAAACATTTCCTGTTCATCTTATATGAGGGCTAATTGCTACATACAGCTTTGCTGAACTTGGTTGGGATCAGGTGGCTTCATGAATCTTTTCATTTAAGGACCCTAGCTAAAGTAACTGCCACTCTCTTGGGCACACTCTTTTCTTGTTGGAAAGTTAAAGCTCAAGGGATACAGAACCAAACCGTGAAATGATATTTAAAACACCTGCTTTGATGTTGGGGTATATTATGTCTACTATATTAGGTATATATTGCTATCTAACAAATTACCAAAAACAGTGCCTTACAACAACACATATTTATCATCTCACATTTGATATGATTAATGTCAAAGAGGTTACAGCCTGTGTTCTCTTCTAGGATTTTTATGGTTTCAGGTGTAACATTTATGTCTTTAATCCACTTTTAATTAATTTTTTGTTTGGTGTAAGAAAGTGGTCCAGTTGATTCTTAGCATAGCAATGACAATGATATGGACAAAGGAAGTCATTTGCATTTATTGTTAATATCTTAATATTCACATCAAATGTAGATAAGCATTCTAGAGGTAACATGCAAAGAGAATACCATCATATGCTATATGTGTTTTAATTCTATCAATCAGTTGAAGGATAAATGTGTATCTAGTATTGCTAAATAAAAACACATCAAAAATTAATGGTAATTATAAGAACTATTAATTTTATCTCCATGAAACTTAAAAGCATTAAAAACAGTTAAATAATAAAGTATATTGGTAGCTAATATAAATTTTGAGAGAAATTCTCACTAGATAACCTTAGGAAGAATACTATATCAATTTGGAGCCAGTATGTCTTTAATTTTCATTAAAAAAGATCCAAGCATATTATAATTCTAAACTGTAGACTTACTTGAGATATTAATATTTATAACACTAAACAAAATAACCTTTAAATCTATATTTAACTTTTAGTTATTAATTTCATTATTCTTTAAAAAAAACTTATGTGGGAATTTTTCACATCTTATGACGATGGCTTAAAACCTGTAAGCCAACTTTGCCACCTCAAATTTTTCACGGAGAAAAATACACAAAATGGAGGTTAATGAAAGATTTCCAAGGGAAGTGATGATTCAGTTAAGACCCAAAGGAGTTGTCCAGGCAGAAGTGGAGTAAAGAACGTGGAGGAAGATCCCAGGTAGAAGGAGTGGCATATAAAAGAATGGGAAGGTGGAATACGTATCAGAGGAACTGAAGTGTTGCAAGGAAGGTGAATTAGCTTACAATGCTACCACAACTTAATAGTTAAAACAACACTCATTATCTCACAGTTTCTATGTGTCAAGAGTCAAGGCAAAGTTTGGGTGAGTTTTCTGTAAGGTTGCAATCAAGGTCATAATCATAACTGGGCTCTAATCTAAAGGGTCAACTAGGGAAGGATCCATTTCCACACTCACTCAAGTTGTCAGAGTTCCTTTTCTTGTGGCTTTAGGAACCATGGCAGGTTGCTTCCTCCATACCAGCAATGAAAAGAGAGAGAGACTCTAAAATAAGTTGGCTAGCAAGATGGAGTCTCACATAACATAATGTATTCACAGGAGTGACATCCCATCATCTTTGTCATCTTCTATTGGTTAGAAGCAAGCCACAGCTCCTGTTCATATTCAAGTGAAGGGGATTATACAGAGGTGTGAATACCAGGAGATGGGGATCGTAAGGGTCCACCTCAAAATCTGTCCATCACAGAGAGACATGGTCAAGCCAGGTCAGTGGTAGAGGTCCACCTAATCCACAATATGGCCAAATGCTGCTTCGACAGGTATCAAAATCAATATTCAGCCAAAGCTAAGACCAAATCCAAAAATCTTCATTATATATTAAAATTCTGGTATACAAAGATAAATTGGAAATTATATAAAAATATTAATCATAATAAAATTATTAAAATGTTAGTAATTTTTAAGTTTATCATTATAACCTGGGAACAAAATTTCCAAGCACTGTCACACTGCCTACCACACTATTGACCTTTTCTTCATAGCACTTTTACAGCTGCAATTTTACATTTATTTGTATGACTAGTTGATTAATGTTTGAGTCTTATGCTAGACTCTAATCTCCAGAAAAGCAAGAGCCTATGTCCAGTTTTGCTCATAGTAGTACATTCGGTGGAATAGTACTCTTAGTTCCTACATTCCCCTTGTACCCACTTACCCTCATCCCTCATGAGAAGGGAGACCGTTAACATCCTAAAAATGTATCAAAATTATTCTATCAAAGGTGATTAGTAAATAGCAAGAGAAGGGTTTATTAACAAAGAAATTCACTTTACAGTTTTTAAATAATAATTGTGCAAATTTGGAAGCAACCTAAATGTCCAACAGTAGGGGAATTGTTAATAATACCATGGTAAATCTAATCCACGCAGGAATAATGGATACCATTTCTTCCTCTACTACATAATTACCCTTCTCAGAGACACAGAATACAAAACAGACTGCTGACCAAGCAGTACCACCTGAATTTCCTAATAATAGTGTAGCAAAAACTTAATGCATTTTGGAATTAAATAGATCTAGGTTCAAACTCTAATTTTACTAATCTTGGATGGTCAAATTGGGGTCTGCCTATCCTGAATGAGGTTTGTCTAAAGCAGTTTTCAAATTGTACTCCTTGAAGCAACAACAGCGGCATTCCCTGGGAACATGTTAGAAATGCAAGTTTTTGAGTTTTAACCCAGACTTACTGAATCAGGATCAATGGGGATTGGGTCCAACACTGTGTTTTACCAAGCCCTCTAGGTGATTCTGACGCACTCTCAAATATGAGACCCCAAATTCAAATAACATCTGTTTTACCCAAGTCCCATCTTGGTTATTTTGGTTTCCAACCACAAGGTGGCAACCTTTGCTTAAGTCCTCTGAGTTGACCAATGGTTACAATAAGTATATCTGGTCTAGTGACCTAAATGCAAGAAGTAGTAGGTAGTAATGTGATATAGGGATGTGAGAGAGAAGTGGGAAATGAGAGAGGAAGAAAAGAGATGGAATGAGAAATACGGCTGGAGGGGGCTTTATCGCTGCTTCGAACATAGCAAGTTTGCTAGGGTAAGGGAGTCGGAGTAGTGGTTCTGGGGGTACTGGTATCAGGTAGTTTACCATCTAACAATTCAGCTCATTCTGGGTACAAAACAATGTACACCAATGTTGGAGAGTTTATGGGCAACCAATCTCATCTATGATAATCCCTTATAATCCCCAGACACCACCCAAAGGCAAGCACCTCCCTGCATCATCACCTCTCCTCTTCCTACCCTCCAATTCTAATCATGATTCCTTATTCAATTCTCTTCCTATTATTGACTTTCCAATTTTAAAACTTTTTCACAGTTCTCCCTGAAACCTTATTGCACAGTAAAGCAAGCTCAGCCCATGGATATATATAGAAATAGTGTTGTTGCTCCTCTTTATTGATCATTCCTTAACAGGGACCTGGTATTCCCCTGAAGATTCTCCTTTCCTTACTTCTCCCTCTAGGAAATCTGTTTATTTTTTATTACCCATAAATTATGAGAATTGGCAAAGAGTGTGGAGCATGGGAAAACCCAAAAACAGACGTCTCAAGAGAAGATAAAATGTTTCATCTCTGGCAGTGGGATCCATGCAGACATGTCATGAATCAGCACCTTAGCTTCTCAGTTCTGTTGAGTGTCCCAATTCTATTTCACTCCAGCCACTGTTACCCATGAAGACACAGTGGATATTTTCAACACCTAGAGGAAGTCCACATTGGAAATCTTTTTCGACCCATTTATCTTGTCTTCTTTCCTGCTTTCTATAGGATAGATGGAATTTTCTTCCTTTGGTTTAAAAGTTGCACATTATATCTTCTCCAATTCTGTCGGTTGCCTTTTAGTTTTGCTGATTGTTTCCTTCGCTGTGCAGAAGCTTTTTCTTTTGATGAGGTCCTAGTAGTTCATTTTTGCTTTTGTTTCCCTTGCCTCTGGAGACGTGTTGAGTAAGAAGTTGCTGTGGCCAAGATCAAAGAGGTTTTTGCCTGCTTTCTCCTCGAGGATTTTGATGGCTTCCTGTCTTACATTGAGGTCTTTCATCCATTTTGAGTTTATTTTTGGATATGGTGTAAGAAAGTGGTCCAGGTTCATTCTTCTGCATGTCGCTGTCCAGTTTTCCCAGCACCACTTGCTGAAGAGACTGTCTTTATTCCATTGGATATTGTTTCCTGCTTTGTCAAAGATTAGTTGGCCACATGTTTGTGGGTCCATTTCTTGGTTCTCTATTCTGTTCCATTGATCTGAGTGTGCATTCTTGTGCCAGTACCATACTGTCTTGATGATTACAACTTTGTAGTATAGCTTGATGTCTGGGATTGTGAGGCCTCCTGCTTTGGTTTTCTTTTTCAATATTGCTTTGGATATTCGGGGTCTTTTATGGTTCCATACAAATTTTAGGATTGTTTGTTATAGCTCTGTGAATAATGCTGGTGTTACTATGATAGGGATTGCATTGAATATGTAGATTGCTTTGGGTAGTATCGACATTTTAACAATATTTGTTCTTCCTATCAAGGAGCATGGAATCTTTTTCCATTTTTTTGTGTCTTCTTCAATTTCTTTCATGAGCTTTCTATAGTTTTCAGTGTATAGATTTTTCACCTCTTGGGTTATATTTATTCCTAGGTATTTTATGGTTTTTTTGTGCAGCTGTAAATGGGATCGATTCCTTGATTTCTCTTTCTGTTGCTTCATTGTTGGTATAAAGGAATGCAACCTATTTCTGTGCATTGATTTTATATCCTGCAACTTTGCTGAATTCATGAATCAGTTCTAGAAGTTTTTTGGTGGAATCTTTTGGGTCTTCCATATAGAGTATCATGTCATCTGCAAAGAGTGAAAGTTTGACCTTGTCCTGGCTGATTTGGATACCTTTTATTTCTTTGTGTTGTCTGATTGCAGATTCTAAGGCTTCCAATACTATGTTGAATAACAGTGGCGAGAGTGTACATCCCTGTCTCATTCCTGACCTTAGGGGAAAGCTCTCAGTTTTTCCCCATTGAGGTTGATATTAGCATTGGGTCTTTCATATATGGCTTTTATGATCCCCAGGTGTGATCCTTCTATCCCTACTTTCTTGAGGGTTTTTGTCAAAAAAAGGAGGCTGTGTTTTGTCAAATGCTTTCTCTGCATCTATTGAGAGGATCATATGGTTCTTGTCCTTTCTTTTATTGATGTGATGAATCACGTTAGTTGTTTTGCGGATATTGAACCAGCCCTGCATACCAGGTATACATCCCACTTGGTCATGGTAAGTGACATATCAGATAAAGGGTTAGTATCCAAAATCTATAAAGAACTTATCAAACTCAAAACCCAAAAAACAAATAATCCAGTGAAGAAATGGGTGAAAGACATGAATAGACACTTCTCCAAGGAAAACATCCAGATGGCCAACCGACATATGAAAAAATGCTCAACATCACTCATCATCAGGGAAATACAAATCAAAACCACAATGAGATACCACCTTACACCTGTCATAATGGCTAACATTAACAACTCAGGCAACAACAGATGTTGGTGAGGATGCGGAGAAAGAGATCTCTTTTGCATTGTTGGTGGGAATTCAAGCTGGTTCAGCCACTCTGGAAAACACTATGGAGGTTCCTCAAAAAACTAAAAGTAGAACAACCCTACGATCCAGCAATTGCACTACTAGGCATTTATCCATGGGATACAGGTGTGCTGTTTCGAAGGGACACATGCACTCCCATGTTTATAGCAGCACTATCAACAATAGCCACAGTATGGAAAGAGCCCAAATGTCCATCGATGGATGAATGGATAAAGAAGATATGGTATATATATATATAATGGAGTGTTATTCGGCAATCAAAAAGAATGAAATCTTGCCATTTGCTACTATATGGATGGAAGTGGAGGGTATTATGCTAAGTGAAATTAGTCAGTCAAAGAAAGACAAACATCATATGACTTCACTCATATGAGGACTTTAAGAGACAAAACAGATGAACATAAGGGAAGGGAAACAAAAATAATATAAAAACAGAGAGGGGGACAAAAGAGACCCATAAATATGGAGAACAAACTGAGGGTTGCTGGAGGGGTTGTGGGAGGGGGGATGGGCTAAATGAGTAAGGGGCATTAAGGAATCTACTCCTGAAATCATTGTTTCACTATATGCTAACCAATTTGGATGTAAATTTTATTTTATTTTTTTTCAATATCTGAAGTTTATTGTCAAATTGGTTTCTATACAACAACCCAGTGCTCATCCCAAAAGGTGCCCTCCCCAATACCCATCAACCACCCCCACCTCCCTCCCACCCCCGATCAACCCTGAGTTTGTTCTCAGTTTTTAAGAGTCTCTTATGTTTTGGCTCTCTCCCTCTCTAACCTCTTTTTTTGGTCCCCTCCCCCATTGACTTCTGTTAAGTTTCTCAGGATCCACATAAGAGTGAAAACATATGGTATCTGTCTTTCTCTGTATGACTTATTTCACTAACATAACACTCCTTAACCTGCTCTTTTTTTTGATTTCCTGTTGTCCTCTTTATTTTTTTTAATATGAAAAGTATTGTCAAATTGGTTTCTATACAACACCCAGTGCTCATCTCAACAGGTACCCTCCTCCATACCACTCACCCACCCTCCTTTCCCTCCCACCCCCCATCAAACCTCAGTTTGTTCTGAGTTGTTAAGAGTCTCTTATGTTTTGGGTCCCACTCTCTCTAACCTCTTTTTTCTTTTTCTTTTCCTTCCCCTCCCCCATGGTCTTCTGTTAAGCTTCTCAGGATCCACATAGGAGTGAAAACATATGGTACCTGTCTTTCTCTCCCTATTTCACTTAGCATAACACTCTCCAGTTTCATCCACGTTTCTACAAAAGGCCATATTTCATTCTTTCTCATTGCCAAGTAGTATTCCATTGTATATATAAACCACAATTTCTTTATCCATTCGTCAATTGATGGACATTTAGGCTCTTTCCATAATTTGGCTATTGTTGAAAGTGCTGCTATAAACATTGGGGTAAAAGTGCCCCTATGCGTCAGCACTCCCTTGTATCCCTTGGGTAAATTCCTAGCAGTGCTATTGCTGGGTCATAGGGTAGATCTATTTTTCATTTTTTGAAGGACCTCCACACTGTTTTCCAGAGTGGCTGCACCAGTTTGCATTCCCAGCAGTGCAAGAGTCCAAATGGGGATTTAGCATCATCAGGATTGATATTTTTCAATATTTCTGTGGCATTGGATACCCCCATTTTTTAAATGAAATGTTTACGTGTGTGGCAAGGCAATACTCTACTCAATGTCCTGCTACCTTGCTCTTTACCTTTTCAGTAACCCTCCCCAGAACTAAAACCCTAAGCCCTGAAAACCACTAAACTATTCCCAATTTCTATGATACATGATTTCTATGACACACTTCAAACATTTTAAATAACTGGAATCATAAAGTATGTAACTTGGGTGAATTGGCTTTTTTTTTCATTCAACATGATTACCTGCTGGCTTTTTTTCTATTAATATATTTTTAAGTTTTATTTAGACTCTTTTTATAACTCTTATTTTTTTGCTGAGATTTTCTATTTTTGTCTTTTGTTTCTATCATGTTCATAATTGCTCACTGAAGCATTTTTATAATGGCTTCTTTAAAATCTTTGTCAGATAATTCCAACATGATTCATCTCAGTGTTGGCGTCATTTGATTGTCTTTTCTTCATTCGAGTTATTTTCCTGGTTCTTGGTATGACAGGTGATTTTTTAATGTATCCTGAATATTTTGGCTATTGTGTTAGGAAACTTTAGTTCTATATAAATCCTTTATTTTAGCAGGCAATCTCCTTGTTTAGGTTTAGCACATAGATCCTGGCCTACTTTTATGTGTTGTGGTTTCATTAACATTTTAATTTTTAGAGCCTTTGCTCTGCTTTGATCTGCTTAGGCTATCTGGTGTTTCTGGGGCTCCCACTGGTCTGTGCTGGTGGGCTGTGAAGGCAGAAGGTGTTTCCTCAGGCGAGGTTGCGTGGTGCCTCTAGGTGGGGAAAGGGAGTCTCCATGAGAGAACACGTTCTGCACTTGGTCACTTGTTGTGGCAGAATCCCTCCTCCCAGGGCAGCCTGGCCATTCTTGGGAGGAGGGGGAGAGAAGGGATTACTACACCATTGAACACAAAGAAACTTCCAGGTTGGGTCATTTGTTCTGGAGGGATCCTACTTGCAGGACATTCCCTGGCTACCCAATGTCTCTCAGTGGAGAACAGGGAGTCTCAAGGACCACAGGAATAACGAGTTTCATTTCCATGATTTATAGTTGTACCTAGTAAGTAGGAGTAGGGAGAATGACTCTATTCCATCTTATTTGGACCAGAAGACCTCTATATTCCCTTTTATGTTACTTAAGATGTCTAAGCATTGAACAAATCTCATGACTCTCCTAAATTGTATATAACATTTTAGAAAATACTGTTCTAGCTTTCCAATTAAGAAACTTAATATTATCTCCCACTTCTATAGCCAGCTGGATTATTCACCAATAAGTTAACTGAGAGACACTGAGGTTTTGCTCAATATTACCATTTAAAAAAAGAAAAAAATTTTTCTTGAGGTATAACACACAGAAAAGTGAAAGAATCTTAACACACCAGGAAATCATCACAAAATGAACATACTCAGATAGTATTTTGTTTGCTTAAAAAATTTGTCAGTGGGCAAGTTACCAAACCTTTCTGAGATTTAGTTTTTTCATCTGTCAAGTGGGAAAATTAATAGTACTACTTTCTATACATCTGTAAATCTATTCCACAAAAGTGTGAATATACTTAATGGTAGTGAACTGTACACTTAGAATGGTTAAGAAAGTAAATTTTATGTTATGTTTTTACCAAATTAAAAAAAAAACATATGGGAGGAGACAAAACAACTAAATTATGAAAAATACCAACAATGCCTCCAGACTCACAGTCTAGCAGAAATCACTAGAGCAAATTCCTAGCATATAGACCCTATGTCTTTAGCTCCTTTTTCCTCCCACATATTTGGGAAAATAGTTCTTCATGGTTTTTTACCTATAAAGAAAAAAAAAAAGAAACGTGACACCCATTGCATCTTAAGTGTTGTGGAAAAAGCAAAGCATGGCTGCTCTAGTTGAACTCAAGGTAGCGTAGCAGCCCTGCCGTTTTCACTTGACTTTTCATCACACAGTCATCCTGTCATCAGGACTGTTGTGCAAATTAAGTGAAAATAAAATAGGTAAAAGTTCTACTACATGGCAGATGTTCTTTAAAAGTTTGTTGATTTTGGGATGAGCGCTGGGTGTTGTATGGAAACCAATTTGACAGTAAACTTCATATATTAAAAAAAAAGGGAAAAAAAAGTTTGTTGAATGTGGAGACGGAATGAGAGTAATACAGACCAGTTCATATTATAAACACATGCTGTTCTCTAAAGAGGAACCCAGGAAAGAACAAAGACCAGGACTTACTTTGTGTGCCAAGCACCATGAAAAGTGATTTATAAATGAGATATAACAGCTATTTATGAAAATCCCACAGCTAATATCATCCTCAATGGGGAAAAACTGAGAGCTTTCTCCCCTGAGATCAGGAACATGACAGGGATGTCCACTCTCACTGCTATTGTTTCACATAGTGTTGGAAGTGCCAGCATAAACAATCAGACAACAAAAGAAAATCAAAGGCATCAAAATTGGCAAAGATGAAGTCAAGCTTTCACTTTTTGCAGATGACATGATATTATACATGGAAAACCCGATAGACTCCACCAAAAGTCTGCTAGAACTGATACATGAATTCAGCAAAGTCGCAGGATACAAAATCATTGTACAGAAATCAGTTGCATTCTTATACACTAATAGTGAAGCAACAGAAAGACAAAGAAGACGATCCCATTCACAATTGCATCAAGAAGCATAAAATACCTACGAATAAACCTAACCAAAGATGTAAAAGATCTGTATGCTGAAAACTATAGAAAGCTTATGAAGGAAATTGAAAAAGATATAAAGAAATGGAAAAACATTCCGTGATCATGGATTGGAAGAATAAATATTGTTAACATGTCAATACTACTCAAAACAATCTACACATTCAATGCAATCCCAATCAAAATTGTACCAGCATTCTTCTCGAAGCTAGAACAAGCAATCCTAAAATTCATATGGACCCACAAAAGGCCCCGAATAGCCAAAGTAATTTTGAAGAAGAAGACCAAAGCAGGAGGCATCACAATCCCAGACTTTAGCCTCTATTACAAAGCTGTAATCCTCAAGACAGCATAGTATTGGCACAAAAAAACAGACACATAGACCAATGGAATAGAATAGAGGCTCATATAGCCAACTAATCTTTGACAAAGCAGAAAAGAGTATCCAATGGAAAAAAGACAGTGTCTTTAACAAATGGTGCTGGGAGAACTGGACAGCAACATGCAGAAGAATGAAACTAGACCACTTTCTTACACCATTCACAAAAATAAACTCAAAATGGATAAAGGACCTGAATGTGAGACAGGAAACCATCAAAATCCTAGAGGAGAAAGCAAGGGAAAACCTGTCTGACTTCAGCTGCAGCAGTCTATTACTTGACACATCCCCAAAGGCAAGAGAATTAAAAGCAAAAATGAACTATTGGGACCTCATGAAGATAAAAGCCTTCTGCACTGCAAAGGAAACAACAAATCTAAAAGGCAATTAATGGAATGGGAAAAGGTATTTGAAAGTGACATATCAGACAAAGGACTAGTATCCAAAATCTATAAAGAACTCACCAAACTCCACACCTGGAAAACAAATAATCCAGTGAAGAAATGGGCAGAAAACATGAATAGACACTCCTCTAAAGAAGACATCCAAATGGCAAACAGGCACATGAAAAGATGCTCAAAGTCGCTCCTCATCGGGGAAATACAAATCAAAACCACACTCAGATATCACCTCATGCCAGTCAGAGTGGCTAAAATGAACAAATCAGGAGACTATAGATGCTGGAGAGGATGTGGAGAAATGGAAACCCTCTTGCACTGTTGGTGGGAATGCAAACTGGTGCAGCCACTCTGGAAAACAGTGTGGAGGTTTCTCAAAAAATGAAAAATAGATCTACCTTATGACCCAGCAATAGCACTGCTAGGAATTTACCCAAGGGATACAGGAGTGTTGATGCATAGGGGTACTTGTACCCTAATGTTTACAGCAGCACTCTCAACAATAGCCAAATTATGGAAAGAGCCTAAATGTCCATCAACTGATGAATGGATAAAGAAATTGTGGTTTATGTACACAATGGAATACTACTTGGCAATGAGAAAGAATGAAATATGGCCTTTTGTAGCAACGTGGATGGAACTGGAGAGTGTGATGCTAAGTGAAATAAGTCATATGGAGAAAGACTGATAACCATATGCTTTCACTCTTATGTGGATCCTGAGAAACTTAACAGAAGACCATGAGGGAGGGTAAGGAAAAAAAAGTTAGAGAGGGAAGTAGCCAAACCATAAGAGATTCTTAATACCTGAGAATAAACTGAGGGTTGATGGGGGGGTGGGATGGAGGGGAGGGTGGGCATTGAGGAGGGCACCTGTTGGGATGAGCACTGGGTGTTGTATGGAAAACAATTTGACAATAAATTTCATTTTAAAATAGATAGATAGATAGATAGATATCACTTAACCTTCTACAGTTAATGCTAAGAAAGTAGTACTAGTAATTTTCCCACTTGACAGATGAAAAAACTAAAGCTCAGAAAGGTTAGGTAACTTGCCCACTGACACATAGCATAAGAAAGAAAGAAAAAGAAAGAAAGAAAGAAAGAAAGAAAGAAAGAAAGAAAGAAGCTGAACTAGGATTTGAGCGTCTAACTTCTACCTCCCTCAACCAACTATTAGACATTTATACCCTACTGTTTCTCACATCTATGCTTTGTTCCTAGTGTCAATTTGGCCCCCTCTTCCTCTCCCATTTACATGGCTAAGTCATCTCTTTTTGGAAATCTTCTCTGTCCATGTCTCCATAATCTGTGCACCCTTATAACTCCTACTTATTCCCTGTGCTTATTTATATTGAATTGTCAGTGTATATTTACTTTTATGTGAACTCTTTGAAGGCAAGAACCATTTCTCATTCATCTATATTGTGACTAACATGATTCCTGGTACATACTTGTTATCCAGAAAATGCTTGTTGAATGAATAAATGATTGAGTGAATGAATGAATGATGCTAAGCAGTGTTTTTTCCTCTCCAACCATTCACCTCTCCTGTTCTGAATTTTAGAGACCTATTTTTGTGCCAATTGCCTTCACTGATTATTTGATTAATATTTTTCTTTGACTCAAGTCACTTGCAATATTTTAAATCAATTTAGTCTTGTTCTAAGCAATATTTGTGAAATTATGGCTTGTATGTATTGGAGATATACACATATATATACACATATTATATATGTGTAACATATAATAATATATGTATACATATATACGTACATATATATGTATGTATATAATAAATATACATACATATATATGTACATATGTATGAATATAATACTATATATTATGTATACAATGTATACATAATATATATAATGTATACAATAATATATATGTATGTATACATACATATGTACGTATATATGTATATAATAATATATGTATTAAGATAAATACATAACTATTGAAATAAAAACATTCATCTGTTTACCACCTAAATAGCCTTGTGAACCTCCAGTGGTATATATACCATACGTAAGGAAATAATTATCTAATGATACTGATGCTGTTGCATGAAGCCTGGATCTGATGGGCAGAGGAAGCAGGGAAGGTTGAATGGCAGTGGGATATCTTTGCGACAATTGCCACTAGGGTAGGTATTTGACTGAGACAGGAAGTCCCTAAACAGCAGCAGTTTCTCATGGTACTGCATGACCAGTCTCTGGAATATGGCATCCCAGACTTGAGCTCAGGATGCCTATGTGGTACAAGAGGCTCATCCCAAGCCACACCTGGCCCTATCATAATGCACCTGTTCTTTTAAAATTGAGTTTAACTCCAAGTCCAGAGTGCAAGCCTTTTCCTTGTGGTGCCCAGTGTGTGGTACTGAATGCAGGGCAGTGTAGCCTAGTGCTGGTTCTTAACTGGGTGACCTGGTGCATATTTTCTGAACTTAATTGTTCTCATCTGTAAAATGTTTTTTATATATACCTTTCATACAGTGGTTCTCAACCCTGGTTATACATTATGATTATTTGTGGATATTAAAAAAAAAACTTCTGCTAGAAATTCTGATTTAATTGGTACAGTGAAGGCTACACACTGATATTGTTTTTCAAGTTCCCCAATGTGTAGCTAAGTTTGAGAATTACTGAGTTCATTGGAGAATTAAATGAAAGCATGTATAAAGCACCTGGTACACAATAAATACACAAGAAATGTAAGCTATTATTAATATTATCATCATTACTATTAGACTTATTCATTGGTTACCTTTTCTAGTTGCCATTCTGGTAACCTATCCACAACCTCTTACTCTCACAAGCCCACGCATCTCTGGCCCCAAAGACCAGGCCAGCTGTCTGAATCATGTTTGCTGATGATGGTTTTGAACATCATCCTTTACCCTCTTAGCAGAACCTCTGTGAAGAGTCCCTGACACTGGGACCACACATATTCCATACACCCTGGGTTGAAACCACTCATGGTCAGGTTTGTGGGTGATTGCGAATAAGCCCCCATGCCCTGTTTCCCTCTGTGGAATCTGAGATGCAGCGGGTGGCCATGGCAATCACAGGTTGCCTCTCTCCCCCTCCTTCTTATCCAGGGACATCAGGTTACAAGAGAACAAGCTGTTCTTGTCTTAGTAATGGGCTGGGGGAAGGGGAAGAGACCAGCTGTATGCATATGAGTTGCATATGAGCTGCATATGAACCTCAGGTGAGTTTGTTATTATGGAGGGTGTTTTGCTTTTTATTTATACCGTCAGCTACTAAAGCTGGTTTTGAGCCCTTACGCCTGCCTTAGAAAGCTGTTAATGTGGCTACTTGCTAATGATCGCTCTAAAAACACTAGCTAATATTTATTGAATGTAATGTACTGTCTTAAAGCACTTATATATGGGTGATCTTGTTTAATTTCCAAAGCAACCTTTGGAGACAGGGTCTATTTTTATTATCTTCATTTTTAAGGTAAGAAAACAAAGAGTCTGAGAAAGATAAAGTAACTTTTCTCAAAGTAGTAGGTAAAGGATCCTAAGAAATCTGGCTCCAGAGACTGCTTTATACCCAGATCTTTAGACTTTGTCATAGAGATGCAAAAGACCTGAGAAACCATCCATTCCAACCCTCTTATGTTATCAATGGGGGAAACTAAGACCCAGCTAAGGAAAGAAACACTTTTCTGAACCATGGGCATCTTTTAAGAAAATTCATTTAACAAATATTTATTGAGCACCTACTAATGCCAGGCCCTGTGCTAGGTGCTAGAAATATATAGTTAAAAAAAAAAACAACAAAAATTCTTACCCTAATAAATCTTATTTTGTAGGGAAGAGATGGATTATAAACAAATTAATAAAATAAACAGAGTATACTAAACGTCAATAAGTACTATAAGAAAAATAAAATAGATAAGAGAAAAAAAAGAGTATGGGGTAGCTGCAACATTAAATAGAGAAGTCAGGGAAGATCTCACTGAAAGGGCATTATTTTTACTAATATATGAATGTGAAGGAGTTAATTATTTAAGTACTTGGGGGAAGATTTTTTCCAGGTAGAGAAAACAGCTGGTACAGAGCCCCTGTGGCAGGGGCAAGTTTGGTATGTCCAAGGACAATCAAGGAAGCCAAGATGGCTAGAACAGAGTGAGTGCGAGGCAAAGTGAGTGAGTGTGACTCAATGTTATAGAGCAAAAGATAATGCAGGGGTTTGTAAGCCCCTATAAGGTCTTTGATTTTTACTCTGAATGAGATAATAAGTCATTGGAGGATTTTGAGCAGGGTGATATAATCTGACTTGAGAAATAAAAACATTCCTCTGACTACTGTAAGAAAAACAGATGGTAGAGGGGCAATGGTAGAAAGAGGGGTATGAATACAGAGGCTATAATGAGTGAACAGTAGCTTAGAACAAAGTGGTAATAGTGAAAAGGCTAAAAAAGTGATCAATTTATGAGAAAATTTGGAGGTAGAAAATTACGCAGTTGTAAGGGAAGCACAGTTGTGAGGTATGAGAGAGGAGTCAAGAATGTCTGGTTCACACTCCTCTAGCACACTCTCTGTTGGGCCCAAGAATTGTTTTGACCAAGCAACCGCCATTAATTTTCATCCTCTCTTATTGTCCCAGTTTTAATTCAATTCCATGGATCCTCTAGGGAGATTACTACCCTCTAGGAAATCATGGGAAAGAGCTAAAGCCAGTAGAATCAAGTCACTATACTGAAGGTGAGGCAACTTGGCCTCGTGTGGCCTATCCTAACCTGCATTACCTGCCCCAGGACCACTGCAAGAAAGGAGAATATCCTGAAATTGGCAGCCAAACATGCTCATTTGCCTCCTGGGTCAGGCAGCCATTATGGCCTGAGCAGGAAATAGTGTGGCTCTCCTGGAATCTCTTGCAGATGGTTATCAGAGACCTACCTGAGAGTTACAGACAAAATCTCAGAGGAAAGAATTCACCCTACTTCAGTTATAGATCATCTTTAGGAAGTCCCTCAGATCCCTGTGGCAGACATTTAGAACCTAGAAAAGAGAAAATCTTTTGGTTTTCTATTTTAGGTGACAGCTGTACATTAAGATATTTGGAGACATGTGAAAAGTAAAAGGTTTTTCTTCTCCTCTCCCTGAGTTTTGGTCCTGACTACTAGGATTTACAGTTTCAAGATTCTTGAGAATAGGAGCTAATCCTAGTCATGTTTTCAATTGTGAACCTCTAACAATTGCATTTCCAAGAAGATATCAGGCAGATTAACAATTTCCTTAGCAAATCCAAAAACTAAAATGACATTTCATTAGAGAGGAAAGGAGGTGTACTAGCAAATGGGGAGAAGCCAGAGTCCTAGCAAGATGCCCAGACCATGTGTTTCACAATTATTCACTGCTATCTTCCCAGAACTGGACTGATATTGATAAAAGAGACTAAACAATGAAGATATCTCCAGAGTCTAGCAGTGACCAATGGACCAATATCAATAAGAGAGTTAAGATATAGCCTCCTTCCCTTCTATCTGTCCTCATCCCAATGGTAGCACCCCAAAGGGATCACTACCTCTTAGGAATGGTGAGCACACATGTGGAAAAATTACCCTAACTCAAGCCAACTGAAAATCACCAGCAACCCAAGGCTATAGAATTCCCAATTGTCCACAAGCTGTGAGGAGAAGAAATTATTTTTTTTAATTTTTTTTATTTTTGAAAGAGAGAGCATGAGTGGGGGAGCAACCTGTTCCTCAAAGCAACCTTACAGAATGGCACTGACATACCCATTGGAAAGGTTAGGAAATGGAGGCCACCACTGATTTTGTCCTATGTCACACCTAGAAAACTTATCTGAGGATTAACACAACAATCTGCACAACCTGAACCACAGAATTCAGCAGGTATGTGGAGTGGAGAGGTGAACTTGGGGAGAGAGAAGCTGCGGAGGGCAGGGAGCCTGCTTTTGTGGGCAGAGAGAAGATGGATATGGGGGACGGAAAACGCGAAAAGCACCCCTCCCCAAAAGCAGCTAGAGAGAACATGGAAAGTTGGAAACAGCTGCAGGGACTAAACTAAAAAGGGAGAAAGGAGAAAGGAGAGGGTTTAAATTCCATTAAGACTGTAAACAAGGGGAGTGCAGAGTCTGCAACTCCGAAGCTCGATACCTGGCAGTGCTCTGGTGGGAAGGGCAAATCTCCATGAGCAGAGTGGGGCCTGGGAGGTTCTCAGACCACACAGGGAAAAGCCGTTCCACTGCTGGAAGGACATTTGGTAGAGATTGTTAAAGCCACCTGGTCCCAGCAGACCCCAGAGAACGACCACATTTGCTGGTGCTGGAACAAAGTCATTAAGGGTGAAGCCAGGTGCCAGATGCATGTTGTGATTTTCCATAATCCCTGAAACGCTGCTGCTACACTGTCTGGAGAACTTATTCTGGGGTGGGCTGGCACCTGGCTGCAGTCTCAGAGCTCTGGCAGCAGCAGGGTGCAGCAAGCATTTCTCGGTGCACCCAAAATTCGGCCATTGTTCGGCCATTGCTCGGTGAGACCCTCCCACAGAGGGGCAGAATGGGTCAAAGCCACAGTCCTTTGGAAGTAATGGGCTGGGAATAACAGCCACATCTGATACAAAACTTGGGAGAGAGGTACTGCCAGGGGCCTGGTCATGGAGAGTGAAAAAGCGGGGAGTGGACTAGATCTGAAGACAGAGGACGGGTGCGCAATTGCTGATCCAGAACAGACTGGGTAGCTAGGTGGCACCATTTTCACCATCCCGCGCATGTACATACGCACCTACGAGCACCACAACAATCCACCCTAGTAGGCTAGCAGCACCATCTAGTGGAGAGTGGAGCTGTTACACTGAGCCCCGCCCAACAGGGCCAACTTCACTCTTCAAGAACACAGGTCTCACTGCCGGCTTGCTTTATGGACTATAAAGAGAAACATTGACTTCTAGGGGAAAACGAAGCAATTTCAGTCCTACTTCAATCTGTTAGCAGATTCAACTATTCAATTTACTTTCTTTCTTTTTTCTTTTTCCTATTTCTCTTTTACAATTCTTTTCTTTTTCTTGAATACAGAAAGAGAAAAAAATTTATTTTTATTTTCAATTTTTATTAAAAATATCTGTTTTTAATTTTTATTACTATATTTTTTACTTTTGTGTAAATTTTTTCAAATTCTACTTTACTTCCAAGATTTTATTTTAGTCCTTCAGTGTACTCACCTTTTCAAATTTTCAAACAATTTCCTTTTTTTCTTTCTTTTTCTTTTTTTCGTTTCTTTTCTTTTTCTTGAATGCAGAAAGAGAAAAACTTCATTTTTACTTTCAATTTCTATTAAAAATATTTTAATTTACTTTTTATTACTATATTTTTTGTTTTATGTAATTTTTTCAAGTTATATTCTACTTCCATCATTTTATTTTAGTCTACTACAGTGTATTCACTTTTTCAAATTTTCAAACGATTTCTTTTTTTTCTTCTTTTCATTTTTTTTCTTTTTTAAATCTTTTTTCTCTTTTTTGTTTCTTTTCTTTTTTCCTAAATACAGAAAATGAAAAAATTCATATTTATTTTTAATTTTTTATTATATTTTTCTTTATTTTTTTCTACTATATTCTTTACTTTTGCATATATTTTCTCAAATTCTATTTTGCCCCATTATCTCATTTTAGTCTACCTCAGTATATTCATTTTTTCAAATTCTCAAACGATTTCCTTTTTTTTCTCACTCCCCTTTTTTTTCTCTAATCTCTAAAGCCACTTTCAACACCCAGACCAAAACACACCTAGGATCTAGCATCATCTATTCGATTTGTATGTATGTGTGTGTGTGTGTGTTGAATTTTTAATTTTAATATTTTATTAGTTTCAATTTTTCTACCTCATTAATTCCTTTTCTCCCTTCAAAATTTCAAAACGAAGGAATTCACCCCAAAAGAAAGAGCAGGAAGAAATGACAGCCAGGGATTTAACCAACACAGATACAAGCAAGATGTCTGAACCAGAATTTAGAATCACGATAATAAGAATACTAGCTGAAGTCAAAATTAGATTAGAATCCCTTTCTGTGGAGATAAAAGAAGTAAAAACTAGTCAGGATGAAATTTAAAAAAATGCCATAATTGAGCTGCAATCACAGATGGATGCCACGGCAGCTAGGATGGATGAAGCAGAACAGAGAATCAGTGATATAGAGGACAAATTATTGAGAATAATGAAGCAGAAAAAAGAGGGAGATTAAGGCAAAAGAGCATGATTTAAGAATTAGAGAAATAAGTGACTCATTAAAAAGGAACAACATCAGAATTATAGGGGTCCCAGAAGAGGAAGAGAGAGAAATAGGGGTAGAAGGGTTATGTGAGCAAATCATAGCGGAAAACATTCCTAACCTGGGGAAAGACACAGACATCAACATCCAGGAAGCACAGGGGACTCCCATTAGATTCAACAAAAACTGACCATCAACAAGGCATATCATAGTCAAATTCACAAAATTCTTGGGCAAGGAGAGAATCATGAAAGAGGCATGGGAAAAGAAGTCCCTAACCTACAAGGGAAAACAGATCAGGTTTGCAGCAGACTCATCCACATAAACTTGGCAGACCAGAAAGGAGTAGCAAGATATATTCAGTGTGCTGAATAAGAAAAATATACCACCAAGAATTCTTTATCCAGCAAGGCTGTCATTCAAAACAGAAGGACAGATAAAAAAGTTTCCCAGACTAACAAAAATTAAAGGAGTTTGTGACCACTAAACCAGCCCTGCAAGAAATTTTAAGGAGGACTCTCTGAGGGGAGAAAAGATAATAAATAAATAAATAAATAAATAAATACCAGAAGCAACAAAGATTAGAAAGGACCAGAGAACACCACCAGAAACTCCAACTCTACAAGCAACATAATGGCAATAAATTCATATCTTTCAGTAGTCACTCTAAATGTCAATGGACTCAATGCTCCAATCAAAAGACATAGGGTAACAGAATGGGTAAGAAAACAAGATCGATCTGTATGCTGTTTACAATAGACCCACTTTAGACCTAAAGACACCTTCAGATTGAAAGTAAGGGGATGGAGAACCATCTATCATGCTAATGGTCACCAAAAGAAAGCCAGAGTAGCCATACTTATATCAGACAATCTAGACTTTAACATAAAGACTGTAACAAGAGATGAAGAAGGGCATTATATCATAATCAAGGGGTCTCTCCACCAAGAAGACCTAACAATTGTAAACATTTATGCACCAAATGTGGAAACACCTAAATATATAAACCATTTAATCACAAACGTAAAGAAACTCATCAATAGTAATACCATAATAGTAGAGATTTCAACAACCCACTCACAGCAATGGACAGATCATCTAATCAAAAAATCAACAAGGAAACAATGGCTTTGAATGGCACACTGGACCAGGTAGACTTAACAGATATATTCAGAACATTTCATCCTAAAGCACCAGAATATACATTGTTCTCCAGTGCACATGGAACATTCTCCAGAATAGATCACATACTGGGACACAAATCATCCCTCAACAAGTACAAACAGATTGAGATCATACCAGGCATATTTTCAGACCACAACCCTGTAAAACTCAAAATCAACCACAAGAAACAAGTTGGAAAGATAACAAATACTTGCAGACTAAAGACCATCCTACTAAAGAATGAATGGGCTAACCAAGAAGTTAAAGAGGAAATTAAAAACTACATGAAAGCCAATGAAAATGATAACACCACAGCCCAAAACCTCTGGGATGCAGCAAAGGCAGTCACAAGAGGGAAGTATATACCAATCCAGACCTTCGTAAAGAAGGAAGAAAGGTTTCAGATACACAACTTAACCTTATGCCATAAAGAGCTGAAAAAAGAACAGCAAATAAAACCCCAAACCAGCAGAAGCAGGAAATAATAAAGATTAGAGCAGAAATCAATGCTATTGAAACAAACAAAAAAAAAAAACAGTAGAACAGATCAATGAAACCAGAAGCTGGTTCTTTGAAAGAATTAACAAAATTGATAAACCACTAGCCAGTTTGATCAAAAAGAAAAAGGAAAGGACCCAAATAAATAAAATCAAGAATGAGAGGAGAGATCACAACCAACACAGCAGAAATAAAAACAATAATAAGAGAATGTTGTGAGCAATTTTATGCCAATTAAATGGGTAATCTGGAAGAAACGGACAAATTCCTAGAAACATATACACTACCAAAACTGAAACAGGAAGAAATAGAAAATTTGAACAGACCCATAACCAGTAAGGAAATCGAATTAGTAATCAAAAATGTCCCCAAAAAACAAGAGTCCAGGGCCAGATGGATTTCCAGGGGATTCTACCTAACATTTAAGGAAGAGTTAACACCTATTCTCTTGAAGATGTTCCAAAAAATAGAAACGGAAGAAAAACTTCCAGACTCATTCTATGAAGCCAGAATTACCTTGATTCCAAAACCAGACAGACCCCACTAAAAAGGAGAACTATAGACCAATTTCCCTGATGAACATGGATGCAAAAATCCTCAACAAGATATTAGCCAACCGGATCCAACAATACATTAAAAAATATTATTCACCACAACCAAGAGGGATTTATACCTGGGATGCAGGGCTGGTTCAGTATCTGCAAAACAATTAACATGATTCTCCACATCAATAAAAGAAAAGACAAGAACGATATGATCCTCTCAATAGATGCAGAGAAAGCATTTGACAAAATACAGCATCCTTTCTTGAAAAAAACCCTCAAGAAAGTAGGGGTAGAAGGAGCATACCTCGAGTTCATAAAAGCCATATATGAATGACCCAACACTAATATCATCCTCAATGGGGAAAAACTGAGAGCTTTGCCCCTAAGGTCAGGAACAAGACAGGGATGTCCACTCTTGCCACTGTTATTCCCCTTCATTTTTAAAAGATAGTTTTACTGTATATAATATTCTTGCTTGACAGTTTTTTTTCTCCAGTCTAAAGATGCCATACCACTGCTTCCTACCTTCCATTGTTTCTGATGAGAAGCCACCTGTTAAATCTATTGTGTCCCCCTTGTACATAATATGATTTTTCACTTTCTGACTTCATGATTTTCACTTTGTCTTTCAACATTTTGATATGTCTGTGTGTGGCTCTCCTTGAATTTATTCTTGGAGTTCATTGAGTATCTTGGATGTGTAGATTAATAGTTTTCATCAATTCAGGAAATTTCAGTCAGTATTTCTTTAAATACTTTTATGCTCATTTCTATCTCTCCTCTCTTTCTGGTATTCCTGCTATACATATGTTGGTATACTTAATTATGTGCCATATTTATCTGAATCCCTATCCCTATATTTTATTTTTTCCTTTCTGTTCAGATTGCCTAATCTTTATTAATCTCTCTTCAAATTCATTATTTTTTTTGCCATATCAAGCCTAGTTTTGAGTCCTTGTAGTAACTTTTTTCCATTTTGTTTACTGTACTTTTTATCTCCAGCAATTATATTTGGTTCTTTTTATAATTGTTCTCTCTTTATTGATTATTTAATAAGATATTGTGATCATAGCTTATGTTAATTCTTTAAGCAAAGTTTCCATTACTTATTTGAACATATTTATAATAGCTGCTTTGAAGTCTTTGTCTACTAAGTTAGGATCTGTGCTCCCTTAAAGCAGTTTCTATTGTACTTTTTTCTGTATATGGGTCATAATTTTATGTTTCTTTTTACTTGTCTCAATTTTTTTGTTGTTGAAATGGACGTTTTAGATAATATATTAAGACAACTCTGGTTACAGATTCTCCCTCTTTCTTCTAGGATTTTATTGGTTGGTTGGATGCTTGCTTGCTTGCTTATTTTGTGATTTGGCTGGACTATTTCAGTGAAGTCTATTTCCCCCTTGATGTAGAGTTTCTGTTGCTCCCCAGAGGATACAACCTTAGGCATGCACACAGTTTTCCTGATCATCATGCATGACCCTGGTTTTAGCCTGTCTCTCTTTGTGTCTTTCCTTGATGTGCTTGTTAAAATTCTGTCTGGTATGCTTCTATTAGTATTATACCTAGCTGTTAGTCTCTATTAATTGTTAGCTGATTGCTCTTTTATTTTCAACCTTGCTCTGAAGCATAAATTGCTCCACATTCTGATCCAATTGTGGTTGGGTTCTTCGACAGGGACACAGTATTACCAGTCTTTTATGCTTTCTCAGATCTGTCCTTAAGAAGAACCTCTGAGTTATAAATCAGGAGCTGGAGGTTAGGGTAGGAATGGGAAATGTAAAACCCATTATTCACTAGATGTCCTATCTAGATCTCTTTGTAGCAAGTGATGTGTGTATGCACATTTGCATGTACAGGAGGCATTGATACCACTCCCAGCTTCTGACACTACTTACTATGGATCTTCTGCAGCTCATCAGTGGGAAGGATGGGATCTACAATGTTTTCTGGCTACTGATTCTCCCTGGAGTAGGTCTTATACTTTGGAAATTTTGGCAAGATGGAAGCTACCACTAGACTGTAAAGTGCTTTGGAGCATTTCTCTCATAACACAATCACGGGACTGTTTTGTTCACCAGATGCCCTGCCTGGATCCTGCCTACATAGTGAGAGTTGAGGGGTGGAGAACAGGCACCTCCTGGCTACTGTCACCTACTCTATATAGGCCTTCTACATAACAGAGCTGTGGAAAACAGGACCTGATGATGTTTATCAACTGCCAAAAGCATACAAAATAGCTTTTCCATCCCAGGGGTCTGGGCAAATGGGATTTGCCACTTGACAGCTGAGCTTGATGAAATAGTTCTTCTGCATGGAAGAGCTGTCAGGGATGGCTGCAGTCTATAGCTCAAAGGCCATGTCTTCCTACTGTTTTTATTGAATTTCTAAACATTTTAAAAATAAATGTATCTCAACTTTATTAAGCCTGTTAATCAACTTCCAGAGATTTTGTTAATTTTGATCAGCTTACTAGATGTTTTTCTGTGAGAGTTTTCTTGAGCTTCTTACTTACCATTCTTGGAATTGGAACATCCTCCTTTTCCCTTTTATAGCCACTTTTGAATAATGAGTTATTTACACTCATTACTCATTACACTCATAGTCTCTCTACTCCTTCCTTTTATTCCTTTCTCAACCTATTGAAGTTTGGCTCCTGTCCCTACTATTCCCATGTGGTAAAACTCCTAATGACCTCTTATCTGCCAGTTCTAATGTTGTGAGAAACTCTGCAGAATTTGTCATTGTGGACCAATCCCCTTTTGAAACTCTCAGTCTTGCTTTTCATGATGCCATTCTCTCCTGAGTGCCCTCCTACTTCTCAGACTATGCTTTGATATTCTATCTTTTAGACTCTTCTTTATCTACCTGCCTCTAAAATATTGGGTATTCTCAGACCTACCTCTTTGTTGTTTCTTCCTCTATGAACTCTCCCTAGGTAATCAAATTCACCCTCTTGTTGAAGTGATATAAATATTAAAATGTCTTCCAAATTTACATCTAAGTAACTTTGCCTAGAACTTGATATTTGTGTATCCAAAAGCCTGCTGAAAATCTTCACACAGCTGTTTCTTGGGCTTTTCAAATTTACTATCTACAAACCAGGTCTTATCATCTATACCCCCTCAATCCTGTTCCTTCTTTCGTATTCTCACTTTCAATAGATTATGACAATTTCCACCTAACCCTCCAAAAGAGTAGCCTGTAAGTCATCCGTAGTTGCTCTCCCTTATTACCCTCCCAATTCAATCGGGTCACCAAGTCCTATTGATTTTATTCCCCGACTATCTCTCAAATTCAACTTTTTATCTCTAGTCTTATTGCCCGTGCATTAATGTAGCAACCACCATGTCTGGCCTTGACCTAATGGTCTTCATGTTCTAGTCTAGATCCATCCCCTCCCCATCCTTTACATAGCACCCAGGATGATGTATTTATAACACACAAATGATGTTGTCATTACCTCTGTATAAACTTTATGACAGTTCCTCATCAGTAACAGAATATTATTCAAATTTCTTGTCTTGAAGGCCCTTCATGACCTGGTCCCTGACCACTTTTCTGTTTGCATTTTACCAATTTCTACCCTCCACCATATTTTCCCTCGTGTATTCAAAGCTACCCAGTACTGTTTTATTTTTTTTCAATATATGAAGTTTATTGTCAAATTGGTTTCCATACAACACCCAGTGCTCATCCCAAAAGGTGCCCTCCTCAATACCACTCACCCACCCTCCCCTCCCTCCCACCCCCATCAACCCTCAGTTTGTTCTCAGTTTTTAACAGTCTCTTATGCTTTGGCTCTCTCCCACTCTAACCTCTTTTTTTTTCCTTCCCCTCCCCCATGGGTTTCTGTTAAGTTTCTCAGGATCCACATAAGAGTGAAACCATATGGTATCTGTCTTTCTCTGTATGGCTTATTTCACTTAGCATCAAACTCTCCAGTTCCATCCACGTTGCTACAAAGGGCCATATTTCTTTCTTTCTCATTGCCATGTAGTACTCCATTGTGTATATAAACCACAATTTTTTTATCCATTCATCAGTTGATGGACATTTAGGCTTTTTCCATAATTTGGCTATTGTTGAGAGTGCTGCTATAAACATTGGGGTACAAGTGCCCCTATGCATCAGTACTCCTGTATCCCTTGGATAAATTCCTAGCAGTGCTATTGCTGGGTCATAGGGTAGGTCTATTTTTAATTTTCTGAGGAACCTCCACACTGCTCTCCAGAGCGGCTACACCAATTTGCATTCCCACCAACAGCGCAAGAGGGTTCCCGTTTCTCCACATCCTCTCCAGCATCTATAGTCTCCTGATTTGTTCATTTTGGCCACTCTGACTGGCGTGAGGTGATATCTGAGTGTGGTTTTGATTTGTATTTCCCCGATGAGGAGCGACGTTGAGCATCTTTTCATGTACCTGTTGGCCATCCGGATGTCTTCTTTAGAGAAATGTCTATTCAAGTTTTCTGCCCATTTCTTCACTGGGTTATTTGTTTTTCGGGTGTGGAGTTTGGTGAGCTCTTTATAGATTTTGGATACTAGCCCTTTGTCCGATATGTCATTTGCAAATATCTTTTCCCATTCCGTTGGTTGCCTTTTAGTTTTGTTGGTTGTTTCCTTTGCTGTGCAGAAGCTTTTTATCTTCATAAGGTCCCAGTAATTCATTTTTGCTTTTAATTCCCTTGCCTTTGGGGATGTGCCGAGTAAGAGATTGCTACGGCTGAGGTCAGAGAGGTCTTTTCCTGCTTTCTCCTCTAAGGTTTTGATGGTTTCCTGTCTCACATTCAGGTCCTTTATCCATTTTGAGTTTATTTTGTGAATGGTGTGAGAAAGTGGTCTAGTTTCAACCTTCTGCATGTTGCTGTCCAGTTCTCCCAGCACCATTTGTTAAAGAGACTGTCTTTTTTCCATTGGATGTTCTTTCCTGCTTTGTCAAAGATGAGTTGGCCATACGTTTGTGGGTCTAGTTCTGGGGTTTCTATTCTATTCCATTGGTCTATGTGTCTGTTTTTATGCCAATACCATGCTGACTTGATGATGACAGCTTTGTAGTAGAGGCTAAAGTCTGGGATTGTGATGCCTCCTGCTTTGGTCTTCTTCTTCAAAATTACTTTGGCTATTCGGGGCCTTTTGTGGTTCCATATGAATTTTAGGATGGCTTGTTCTAGTTTCGAGAAGAATGCTGGTACAATTTTGATTGGGATTGCATTGAATGTGTAGACAGCTTTGGGTAGTATTGACATTTTGACAATATTTATTCTTCCAATCCATGAGCATGGAATGTCTTTCCATTTCTTTATATCTTCTTCAATTACCTTCATGAGCTTTCTATAGTTTTCAGCATACAGATCTTTTACATCTTTAGTTAGATTTATTCCTAGGTATTTTATGCTTCTTGGTGCAATTGTGAATGGGATCAGTTTCTTTAATTGTCTTTCTGTTGCTTCATTGTTAGTGTATAAGAATGCAACTGATTTCTGTACATTGATTTTGTATCCTGCAACTTTGCTGAATTCATGTATGAGTTCTAGCAGACTTTTGGTGGAGTCTACCGGATTTTCCATGTATAATATCATGTCATCTGCAAAAAGCGAAAGCTTGACTTCATCTTTGCCAATTTGGATGTCTTTGATTTCCTTTTGTTGTCTGATTACCGATGCTAGCACTTCCAGCACTATGTTAAACAACAGCAGTGAGTGTGGGCATCCCTGTCGTGTTCCTGATCTCAGGGAAAAAGCTCTCAGTTTTTCCCCGTTGAGGATGATGTTAGCTGTGGGCTTTTCATAAATGGCCTTTATGATCTTTAAGTATGTTCCTTCTATCCCGACTTTCTCAAGGGTTTTTATTAAGAAAGGGTGCTGGATTTTGTCAAAGGCCTTTTCTGCATCGATTGACAGGATCATATGGTTCTTCTCTTTTTTTTTGTTAATGTGATGTATCACGTTGATCAATTTGCGAATGTTGAACCAGCGCTGCATCCCAGGAATGAATCCCACTTGACCGTGGTGAATAATTCTTTTTATATGCTGTTGAATTCGATTTGCTAGTATTTTATTGAGAATTTTTGCATCCATATTCATCAGGGATATTGGCCTGTAGTTCTCTTTTTTTACTGGGTCTCTGTCTGGTTTAGGAATCAAAGTAATACGGGCTTCATAGAATGAGTTCTAAATATGTCTGTCAAGTCCATCTGATCCAATGTATCATTCAGGGCCCTTGTTTCTTTATTGACTGTGTGTCTAGATGATCTATCCATTTCTGTAAGTGGGGTGTTAAAGTCCCCTGCAATGACCACATTCTTATCAATAAGGTTGCTTATGTTTATGAGTAATTGTTTTATATATCTGGGGGCTCCGGTATTCGGCGCATAGACATTTATAATTGTTAGCTCTTCCTGATGGATAGACCCTGTGATTATTATATAACGCCCTTCTTCATCTCTTGTTACAGCCTTTAATTTAAAGTCTAGTTTGTCTGATATAAGTATGGCTACTCCAGCTTTCTTTTGGCTTCCAGGAGCATGATAAATAGTTCTCCATCCCCTCACTCTCAATCTAAAGGTGTCCTCAGATCTAAAATGAGTCTCTTGTAGACAGCAAATAGATGGGTCTTGTTTTTTTATCCATTCTGATACCCTATGTCTTTTGGTTGGCGCATTTAATCCATTTACATTCAGTGATATTATAGAAACATACGGGTTTAGAGTCATTGTGATGTCTGTATGTTTTATGCTTGTAGCGATGTCTCTGGTACTTTGTCTCACAGGATCCCCCTTAGGATCTCTTGTAGGGCTGGTTTAGTGGTGACGAATTCCTTCAGTTTTTGTTTGTTGGGAAGACCTTTATCTCTTCTTCTATTCTAAATGACAGACTTGCTGGATAAAGGATTCTCGGCTGCATATCTTTTCTGTTTAACACATTGAAGATCTTGTGCCAATCCTTTCTGGCCTGCCAAGTTTCAAAAGAGAGATCGGTCACAAGTCTTATAGGTCTCCCTTTATAAGTTAGGGCACGTTTATCCCTTGCTGCTTTCAGAATTTTCTCTTTATCCTTGTATTTTGCCAGTTTCACTATGATATGTCGTGCAGAAGATCGATTCAAGTTATGTCTGAAGGGAGTTCTCTGTGCCTCTTAGATTTCAATGCCTTTTTCCTTCCCCAGATCAGGGAAGGTCTCAGCTATTATTTCTTCAAGTACACCTTCAGCACCTTTCCCTCTCTCTTCCTCCTCTGGAATACCAATTATGCATAGATTATTTCTCTTTAGTGCATCACTTAGTTCTCTAATTTTCCCCTCATACTCCTGGAGTTTTTTATCTCTCTTTTTCTCAGCTTCTTCTTTTTCCATAATTTTATCTTCTAGTTCACCCATTCTCTCCTCTGCCTCTTCAATCCGAGGCGTAGTTGTCTCCATTTTATTTTGCAGTTCATTGATAGCATTTTTTAGCTCCCCCTGGCTGTTCCTTAGTCCCTTGATCTCTGGAGCAAGAGATTCTCTGCTGTCCTTTATACTGTTTTCAAGCCCAGCGATTAATTTTATGACTATTATTCTAAATTCACTTTCTGTTATATTGTTTAAATCGTTTTTGATCAGTTCGTTAGCTGTTGTTATTTCCTGGACGTTTTTCTGAGAGGAATTCTTCCGTTTCGTCATTTTGGATAGTCTCTGGAGTGGTGCGGGACTGCGGGGCACTTCCCCTGTGCTGTCTTGAATAGCTTGCGTTGGTGGGTGGGGCCGCAGTCAGACCTGATGTCTGCCCCCAGCCCACCGCTGGGGCCACAGTCAGACTGGTGTGTGCCTTCTCTTCCCCTCTCCTGGGGGCTGGATTCACTGTGGTGTGGCGTGGCCCGTCTGGGCTACTTGCACACTGCTAGGCTTGTGGTGCTGGGGATGTGGGGTATTAGCTGGGGTGAATTGGCAAGGTGCACAGGGGCGGGAGGGGCAGGCTCAGCTCGCTTTTCATTCAGAGATCTGCTTCGGGAGGGGCCCTGCAGCACCGGGAGGGAGTCAGACCCGCCGGAGGGATGGATCCGCAGAAGCACAGCGTTAGGTGTTTGCAGGGTGCAAGCAAGTTCCCTTGTAGGAACTGGCTCCCTTTGGGATTTTGGCTGGGGGATGGGTGAGGGAGATGGCGCTGGCACGTGCCTTTGTTCCCCGCCAAGCTGAGATCTGTTATCCGGGGCTCAACAGCTCTCCCTCCTGTTGTCCTCCAGCCCTCCCATTCTTGGAGCAGAGCTGTTAGCTTATAACCTTCCAGATGTCAAGTCCCTCTTACTGTCGGAACACACTCCTTCCGGCCCCTCCGCCTTTGCCAGCCAGACTCGTGGGCTCTGCTTGGCCAGCGGGCCGCCCCTCCTCCCCGGCTCCCTCCTGCCAGTCCATGGAGCCCGCACTGCCTCTCCGCCCTTCCTACCCTCTTCCGTGGGCCTCTCATCTGTGCTTGGCTCCAGAGACTCTGTTCTGCTAGTCTTCTGGTGGTTTTCTGGGTTATTTAGGCAGGTGTAGGTGGAATCTAAGTGATCAGCAGGACGCGCATTGAGCCCAGCATCCTCCTACGCCGCCATCTTCCCAGGATTTCCATGTCTTATTTATCTTTATAGTTCCAGTGTGCCTAGTAGCATAGTGCTTGGCAAGGAATAGGTATCATAAATATCTATATAATAAGAATCAGCTTCCAACTTAATCCACAATTTCATCTTGAAAATCAAACAGAAACAGACATGAATCATGTTTATGGATGAAACCTGGCAAGGTAGTGTGGGTTGATCATCAATTCCATTAGTCATTAGTGGCAGGGTGATGTCTGCATATTCTGGAACCTGAGATAAGCTTCTTTTTGTCTTTCTGTCTTTCTTTCATCACTCATTCATTCAACAAGCTATAATAGACGTAAAAGCATGCATACAGCGCTGAGGGAGCATAGAGAAAAGAACTAACTAGGGGGAGGGGTGGGCAGAGGGAGGGTGTTGGGGAAGGTTTCTCAGAGAAGGTGGCATAGCCCCATTCAGCAGCCACTGTAGTACCATTTCAATAAGTGGATGCATAATAAATGGCAATAATAATACCATTACCTAAATAAATAATGGAAATGGAATAGAGTTGGCAGAGATCACTTGATTTTAGAATTCTTAGTGAAAGCAAGTTAGAGAAAGGATCTTGAGGCTTAAGGACATGGGATTTGCCAGGGCTTAAAGCATAGGTTCTTAGTAGGTAAAAGATGGGGGAATAAAAAAAGATTCCCCAGGTATTAAATGCCTCTTAGGTACCAGATGTTTGATATGTATTATTTCATTTAGTCCTCAAGTTATCATGTGAAAATGAGGTTTTCCTCCCAGTTTATGGTAACAATTCTGAGGACAGGAAGGTGAAGTGACTTATAAATGGTTAAGATCAGTTGCACTTGTTTTAGTGTTCTTTCATGAATATTGGTAACAAACTCTCATATAGAGTTTATTAATTACCAAACATGTTTTTTTTAATTTTTAATGTGTATTTATTTCTGAGAGAGAGAGAGAGAGAGAGAGAACAGGGGAGGGACAGAGAGAGAGGGAGACACAGAATCTGAAGCAGACTCCAGGCTCTGAGCTGTCAGCACAGAGCCCAACACCGGGCTCCAACCCACAAAACTGTGAGATCATGACCTGGACTGAAGTTGGACGCTTAACCGACTAAGTCAATCAGGTGCCCCACAAAGCATGTTTCTTAGGATATTACGTTTATTAAATTATTTAATTCTCTCAATACTCCCAATGAGGTAGCCATTAATATTATCATATTATTTTACAGATAATGACGAGACACAAGGAAATTAAGCAATTTTCCCTAGATCATATAACAAAGAAAATGATGGAGCTAGAATTCAAACACAAGTCATCTATCTCTTAAACTATGTACATTAGACTGCTTCCATTATGTTAGGCCTGGTTAGCTAGAATGAGGTATTTGCCTTCCGAATTCTACCAGGCCATTAGCACAAATTCTTCCTGTGAAGGTGACTGATTAGGGGAGGTGTGATAGAAAGGAAGAAAAGAGATTTGGTGTCAACAGAAGAAATCAGCATTTCTTTCTATCTCTTTTCTTCCTCTGCTTTACCCCAAAGTCAGAGAGGTGGGTGTGTGGCAGCCTAGGGGCATAGAGGTCACAAACCACTTCCTCACCCCTGTCCCTGAGTCTAAAAGATCGGCAGAGTCAATCTTTTCAGAGATTCCCTATGACTAAACTTCTTCAACCTCATTTTACAGAATTCACAATGATTGGTGTTAGGGCATTAAATTTCTTCTCAGTTTACCCTGTTTGCCACCCAGGATAAGTACCATGCCAAAGACAAATGCCACAGCTAACTCATGATGGGGGTGTCCCCTTTAAGGAAGTCTGAACTTAGTTAGATTCCTGTTTCCTCTTTCTTAGGGGATAGAACACAGTCCAGGGGAGAGGAGGCGTGACATTTTCTAGTTTTGAACTGCAGGGATCCAAAGTAAGGAGTGTAAGAATATTCTAGACCTGAGCAAGCCCCATGAGAACTTGCTGTCCTTCCAGCAACAAACCTGTTGATTTGTCCTGATATGGGCTGTCAAAATAAATGTTTCCTTTTACCCCTTACTGTCCAACTTACCTTTCACTTCACTTTTTGTTGCCTTGTTTTTTGACAAAGTAGGTGACTATTATGTCAACAACATTTGTCATGTCACTTTGGTGAATGAGTTTTAATAGTGTTGGTTTTAATGGATGGCCAAATAGAGCAGACAAGAATCTGGCCCAGACTCTGTCTCTTAAAGGCACTTCTATCTGACATGCCAATACCTCACTGCATGCCACCCAAAGACATTCAACTTAAGTTCCCCACATATTTGGAACTGAGTTTATCATGCCAGAGCCCCCTCTGAGCTGGCTGTGATACCTCTGCTTACATAAAGGCATATACTAATTGAATTGGGCACCCCCCCAGTCCTATCATGAATAAGAAATGAAGCGTATACTTGATCCCCCCCCCCGCCCCAGTTTCCAATCTGCAAGACAGTACAGAGAGTGGTTTGTAACAAGCCAGAGAATTACCATTCTAAGTGTTTTCTGCAGCTTGACTTTATTACACCTTTAATTAAGTCAATGTTTTGGCACCCACCCCCAGTAGAGATGATAAAGGGTAGTTAGCTCAGAGGATGTCTGAGGGAATAAAGGGCTTCTCCAAACAGTAGACAGAGAAAAGTATTGGCTGAAACCAAGCCTGCAGCAACTGTTGTGGGAAAGAAAATAGGGAAAAGGGAGAGGTAGAGGAAGGGAAATAAGAGGCACATAGGGAAGTATGAGAGTGAGTGGAATACTGGATAGCCAAGACCAGAGAGAAGGTGAAGGATGCAACAGCTGATGATCTAGCCCCATAGTACAGAGCTGAGATATTTGGAAAGTTTTTTTTTCCTCTGGGAAATAACCAGATCAGTGAGCATATTAAGAACCTCATTGAGCATAACTGTGGCTACAGCTGCTGGACCTATGGAGTGGGGGAGGGCAAGAGACAAGCTTCTGGATGTGGGAATGACTTCAAGGGGTTGGGGAAGAAGGAGGATAGAGGATGGAAGGGAAAAATGCAACAATATGTAGGAGAATAGGAAAAACATATTAAAGGTGGGACTCAAATTTTGACATTCTCTGTGCTGTTTAGTGTCAGAGTCTCATGGGAGAAGAAAGAATTGCACAATACTCAAGGTGAAAGGAAGACACGTGCAGAATCACTGAGGGGAAGAGAAAACATCAGTAAACCATTCAAATGATTTGTTGTCAGGATTAGATACCCAGTGATATAAGTAAATATTCACACAGAGACTGTGTGGTGGAAACATTAATAATTCATACATTGGGATGCTTCCTGAGGATCTATTTGCTCCTATTCAAATCTGAGGCGTGACAGAATTTGATGTAAGTTGGAGGCCCCAGGGACAGCTGCATATTGTGGGATTAGAAATAAAGCTTACAAAGGAGAGAATCAGATAAATTTTAGAACTAAGGAATCAGCTAACTGAATCCTCCCTTTGACAGATAAAACACTGTGGCACAGAAAGGAGAGGAATTTGCCCAGTGAATTACTATAGGATCTGGGCTTTTAGGCCAGGAACCTGTGCTCATCTCCATACAATTGGTCACTAGTGCCATCTGTATGAATCCAGAATTGAGGAGAATTGGGACAAAGAGACAATGGAACTAAATGCAATCCCTCACCCCACCCCCATCTCCAGGATTCACAAAGTAAATATATATTAAAATGGGTAATAAGAGAGAAAAATGCCTGTAAGAAAGGCTGGGCCATCATAGCAATAAAGAAATTGGCTCTTCATCTCATTATCTGAATTAATTAAATGGAAACAGCATCAAATAACTTGCAGCTAAAATGATGCTCTAGCATCATCTATAAATTGAAAAGTACATTTTGAGATGCTTCTATGTATTCCATAGTATGTGAGGCTGTGAGAGATTAGTGAGGATTGATTCCTAATTTTATTTCTCAAAGGAGACTTCCATTTGGGTGGAGAAAACAGCTCTAGCAAATGAATTTGGCTACCAAAAGCCCCGAATTTTTCAGGTCAGTTCTCATTTAAAATATTCAGCTCCATGATTCCCTTTGTATATTCATAGTTGTAAATCAACATCTTAAACTACTTGGTTTAGAAATTTTGGTCACTCATTCATTTAACATACTTATTGGGTATCTACTGTGTGGCAAGCACTGCACAAGGTGCTAGTGATCCACTTATGAACAAAACACAGTTGTTGGCTTCATGGAGCTCACAGACTGTTGAGAGACACAGACAACTAACTACAGTTACGGTCATGGGATAGGGTTATTATGGAGTGAAACATACAGTACTATAGGAACATAGAGGAGGCGACAATATTATGCCTCCTGGAGACCGAAAAGACTTCTGAGAGGAGGTGATGGCTAGGGTAAGGATTGAAGGGCAAGTAGGAATTAACAAAGCAAAAAGAGACAGTGAGGAAGGGGACAGAAAGATATTCCTGTCAAAGGAAATAGCATGTGCAAGGTCCCCAAAGCAAGAAAACAAAATATGGAAGTTATTTAATATCAACTATGTGTTAAATTGTGGGTTGCAAATATTAAGTATATTACAAGGTAAGAAAGGGAGGAAATTAAAGGCTTTTGTGGGGAATGATGAGAGGGAACAAAGTCTGGAAGAAAATCCAAATACTTAAAGTATGCAAATAAATTTTGACTTTAAAAAAAATGGAGAAAGAAGGATTCTGCAAAACTATTAGTCAGTGCATTTGATGTTAATCCAGCTCCACATTTCAAAATGTATTGTTAAAGGACTGGTTTAAAAACACATTGTTTTAAAAAAAGAAGGAAAAAACATAGCAGAACTCACCAAGTATTAGCGATGGCAGGCTATTTTTTTTCCTATTTATGGGATTACTAACTCAGGGAAATGCTATAAGCAGGGAATGTCTGAGTGCCAGGCAGTCTCTCCTGATATTTTTTCCACAACTGAAGAAATGAGGCTGGATGATCGTAGAATTTGATGGATTTCCAACGGGGTGAATTACCATCCCCATGCATGCAAATGATAGGATATCAAATATGATGGAAAACAGAATAAGGAGCTACAAAAATCTTTTTTCTCAACCAGGTCATAAATGCTGTCTAACAAGAATGACCACATAATTTATCCAAATTGGGACACTTTGAAGTGACAGGGGTCATTTTTAACAATTATGTCAACAAACTATGCAAAATCAGGACTGTTCTGGGCAGACTAGGGTTTATGGTCCCTGATCTATATGTATTGAATGAATGAAATGAATGAGTGCACAGATGAATCTCCTCTAAGAACACCACTTCTCCTTAAATCCTTTTGAAGTGTGCCATAGTCACGCAACAGTATGACTGCAACAGCATAGTCATACAACAGTATCTCTAATTCTCCACTGTAGCTTTCAAAGAATTATTCCTCATGTAAAAATCCTCCTCTTCTGAGGTTCATATCTTCAGCACGTGGTCAGTACCATGTAAAAACCTCTTGGTCATTCTTTCACATTCATTTGAAGACTTCAGAATCCTAACCTCTCCTTTTCTCACATAAGCCTCCCTGTCACCCTTGGAGGGCTTCAGTAGTCACTAAAGCATTCAACCTTGTGCTCTCACAGTTTCTTTCTCTCTTTAATTCTGGTTAACTTCTCTTTTCTCCTTCAACTATAACCACACCTTGGACTTTTTTAGCACTTAGAACTACTCCATTTCTGAAACTTTGAACTCAAATATCCTACTGTCTAATTATACCTTCCTATCCTTCTAAGTCTCTCACTCCCTTACTCCTAGGACATCATTTTTTAAATCTAATTGAGATATTAAGTTACTTTCTTTAACCAGCATAGACCCCCCCCCCAAGCAATAACTTCACCTCGTCACTATCCTGTCTCTGCACTCCCTTTCCATCTTGTCCTTCCACTGCACGCTAATAACCAAACTCTTATGTGGGTCACCTGCCCTTTTTTCACCTATCTTAGGCAAAGTATGACTAGAAAAAAAAATCACACAAGCATGTGTATAACTACCAGTATAATATCTTGATGTCCAACTTTAACTTGATCTTCAAACAGTCAGATAATCCTCCTATGTGACCCTAATCAAGTTCCTTTCCCAATACACTCAGTGGCTATTTGAAATTTTCACCAAGCATCTCAAGTCCTCTACCCACCATATTTCCCAACACATACAGTAGATGAGCTTGCCTCTTATTTCATTAAGAAAGCAGAGGTCATCAGGACACAAACTCTCCCAACTTTTTATTCCTGTACCGAGAAACTTCACTGGCAACTACCCTAACCTGATCCCGCATTCCTCAGAGGAAGAGGTGTCTCCTAATAAAGGTTTATTTCTCCATCTGTGCTCTTAATCTCACACTCTTCTTCCTCAAAAACCTTGATCCATTATCTTCTCTCTCTTTCTGTACCTTTTACATCTCCCTCTCTATTAAAATGGTCCTTTTGAAGGTCTCTAATGATTACTTGGACACAGTCATTTTTTTTTCAAAAGTGGTTTGACTTATTTTGAAACACTTTAATTCACAGTAAATGGCAAAGATATTTCAGGAGGGACCCCATGTATCCTTCACCCAGTTCCCCCCCAGTAGTTACAGTTTACTTAATACCAAATTAGAAAATTGACATTGGTACAGCATGTGTGAACAGTTTATTTATTTTAATTTTTTAATTTAATTTAATTTAATTTAATTTAATTTTAATTTTATTTATTTTTAATTTACATCCAAATTAGTTAGCTTATAGTGCAACAATGATTTCAGGAGTAGATTCCTTAATGCCCCTTACCCATTTAGCCCATCCCTCGTCCCACAACCCCTCCAGTAACCCTCTGTTTGTTCTCCATATTTAAGAGTCTCTTATGTTTTGTCCCCCTCTCTGTTTTTATATTATTTTTGTTTATATTATTTTGTTTCCCTCCCCTTATGTTCATCTGTTTTGTCTCTTAAAGTCCTCATATGAGTGAAGTCATATGATTTTTGTTTTTCTCTGACTGACTAATTTCGCTTAGCATAATACCTTCCAGTTCCATCCATATAGTTGCAAATGGCAAGATTTCATTTTTTTTGATTGCCGAGTAATATTCCATTGTATATATATACCACATCTTTATCCATTCTTCTATTGATGGAAATTTGGGCTCTTTCCATACTTTGGCTATTGTTGATAGTGCTGCTATACACTTAGGGGTGCATATGTTCCTATGAAACAGCACACCTGTATCCCTTGGATAAATACCTAGTAGTGCAATTGCTGGTCATAGGGTACTTCTATTTTTAATTTTTTGAGGAAACTCTATACTGTTTTCCACAATGACCGCACCAGTTTGCATTCCCACCAGCAGTGCAAAAGAGGCCCTCTTTCTCTGCATCCTTGCCAACATCTGTTGTTGCCTGAGTTGTTAATGTTAGCCATTCTGACAGGTGTGAGGTGATATCTCATTGTGGTCTTGATTTGTATTTCCCTGATGAGTGATGTTGAGCATTTTTTCATGTGTCAGTTGGTCATCTGGATGTCTTCTTTGGAGGTGTCTATTCATGTCTTTTGCCCATTTCTTCACTGGATTATTTGTTCTTTGGGTATTGATTTTGATAACTTCTTTATAGATTTTGGATACTAACCCTTTATCTGATATGTCATTTGCAAATATCTTCTCCTATTCTGTTGGTTGCCTTTTAGTTTTGCTGATTGTTTCCTTCACTGTGCAGAAGTTTTTTTATTTTGATGAGATCCCAGTAGTTCATTTTTGCTTTTGTTTCCCTTGCCTCCAGAGACGTGTTGAGTAAGAAGTTGCTGTGGCCAAGATCAAAGAGGTTTTTGCCTGCTTTCTCCTCGAGGATTTTGATGGTTTCCTGTCTTATATTCAGGGCTTTCATCCATTTTGAGTTTATTTTTGTGTACAGCATAAAAAAGTGGTCCCGGTTCATTCCACTGCATGTCACTGTCCAGTTTTCCCAGCACCACTTGCTGAAGAGACTGTCTTTATTCCATTGGATATTCTTTCCTGCTTTGTCAAAGATTAGTTGGCCATACGTTTGTGGGTCCATTTCTGGGTTCTCTATTCTGTTCCATTGATCTGAATGTTCTTGTGCCAGTACCATACTGTCTTGATGGTTACAGCTTTGTGGTATAGCTTGATGTCTGGGATTGTGATGCCTCCTGCTTTGGTTTTCTTTTTCAAGATCGCTTTGGCTATTCAGGGTCTTTTCTGGTTCCATACAAGTTTTATGATTTTTTGTTCTAGCTCTGTGAAGAATGCTGGTGTTATTTTGATAGGGACTGCATTGAATATGTAGATTGCATTGGGTAGTATCAACATTTTAACAATATTTGTTCTTCCTATCCAGGAGCAATGGAATATTTTTCCATTTTTTTGTGTCTTCTTCAATTTCTTTCATGAGCTTTCTATAGTTTTCAGTGTATAGATTTTTCATCTCTTTGGTTAGATTTATCCCTAGGTATTTTATTATTTTGGTGCAATTGTAAATGAGATCACTTCCTTGATTTCTCTTTCTGTTGCTTCATTGTTGGCGAATAAGAATGCTACCAATTTCTGTGCACTGATTTTATATCCTGCAACTTTGCTGAATTCATGAATCGGTTCTAGCAGTTTTCTGGTGGAATCGTTAGGGTTTTCCATATAGAGTATCATGTCATCTGCGAAGAGTAAAAGTTTGACCTCCTCCTGGCCGATTTGGATGCCTTTTATTTCTTTGTGTTGTCTGATTGCAGAGGCTGAGACTTCAAATACTATATTGAATAACAGAGGCAAGAGTGGACATCCTTGTCTTGTTCCTGACCTTAGGGACAAAGCTCTCAGTTTTTCCCCATTGAGGATATTAGCATTGGGTTGTTCATATATGACTGTTATGAACTCGGGTATGCTCCTTCTATCCCTACTTTCTTGAGGATTTTTATCAAGAAAGGATACTGTAATTTGTCAAATGCTTTCTCTACATCTATTGAGAGGATTATATGGTTCTTGTCCTTTCTTTTATTGATGTAATGGGTCATGTTAATTGTTTTGCAGATATTGAACCAGCCCTGCATCCCGGGTATAAATCCCACTTGTTTGTGGTGAATAATTTTTTTTTAATGTATTGTTGGATCCAGTTGGCTAATATCTTGTTGAGGATTTTTGCATCCATGTTCATCAGGGAAATTGGTTTATAGATCTCCTTTTTAGTGGGGTCTTTGTCTGGTTTTGGAATCCAGGTAATGCTGGCCTCATAGAAAGAGTTTGGAAGTTTTCCTTCCGTTTCTATTTTTTGGAACAGCTTTAAGAGAATAGAATGTTAACTCTTCCTTAAATGTTTGGTAGAATTCCCCTGGAAAGCCATCTGGCCCTGGACTCTTGTTTTTTGGGAGATTTTTGATTTTTAATTCGATTTCTTTACTGGTTATGAGATGTATGGACAGTTTATTGTGACTTAATCATATGTGTGGATTCCTGCCATAACCACTAGAATCAAGATATTGAACTATACAATCACCATAAGAATCTCATGCTACCCCTTTATAGTCCAACCTTCCCTCCTTATCCTCATTATCCCTAATTCCTGGTAAACACTGATTTGTTTTCCATCTATATAATTTTGTGATTTTGAGAATGTTATATAAATGGAATCATACAGTATGTGACTTTTTGAGATTGACTTTTTTCACTCAACATAATTCCTTTTAGATCCATCCAAATTGTTTTATGTATCAATAGCTCATTCATTTTTATTGCTAAATATTATTTCATCATATGAATATACCACAGTTTATCCACTCACTTGCGTATGACATTTTGGTTGTTTCCAGTTTGGGGCCATGAAAAACAAAGATTTTTTTTTATTAAATATAATTTATTGTCAAATTGGTTTCCATACAATACCCAGTGTTCATCCCAACAGATGCCCTCCTCAATGCCCATCACCCACTTTCCCCTCTCCCCCCCACCCCCTATCAACCCTCAGTTTGTTCTCAGTATTTAAGAGTCTCCTATGGTTTGCCTCCCTCCCTCCCTGTAACTTTTTTCCCCTTCCCTTCCCCCAGGTCTTCTGTTAAGTTTCTCAGTATCCACATAAGAGTGAAAACATATGGTATCTGTCTTTCTCTGCCTGACTTATTTCACTTAGCATAATACCCTCCAGTTCCACCCACGTTGCTACAGATGGCCAGATTTCATTCTTTCTCATTGCCCAGTAGTATTGCATTGTATAAAGATAAAAACAAAGATTTGGAAAAACTATTCTCGAGCCTGTGCATTTCCATATATATTTTATAAAAAATATGTCTAATATCTAAAATCTTGCTGGGATTTTGTGGGTTTTTTTGTTTTGATTTATTTTTTATTTATTTTTTCATTTATTTTTTAATGTATGAAATTTACTGTCAAATTGGTCTCAATACAACACCCAGTGCTCATCCCAAAAGGTGCCCTCCTCAATACCCATCACCCACCCTGCCCTCCCTCCCACCCCGCATCAACTCTCAGTTTGTTCTCAGTTTTTAACAGTCTCTTATGCTTTGGCTCTCTCCCACTCTAACCTCTTTTTTTTTTCCTTCCCCTCCCCAATGGGTTTCTGTTACGTTTCTCAGGATCCACATAAGAGTGAAACCATATGGTATCTGTCTTTCTCTGTATGGTTTACTTCACTTAGCATCACACTCTCCAGTTCCATCCACGTTGCTACAAAAGGCCATATTTCATTTTTTCTCATTGCCACGTAGTATTCCATTGTGTATATAAACCACAATTTCTTTATCCATTCATCAGTTGATGGACATTTAGGCTCTTTCCATAATTTGGCTATTGTTGAGAGTGCTGCTATAAACATTGGGGTACAAGTGCCCCTATGCATCAGTACTCCTGTATCCCTTGGATAAATTCCTAGCAGTGCTATTGCTGGGTCATAGGGTAGGTCTATTTTTAATTTTCTGAGGAACCTCCACACTGCTTTCCAGAGCGGCTACACCAATTTGCATTCCCACCAACAGGGCAAGAGGGTTCCCGTTTCTCCACATCCTCTCCAGCATCTATAGTCTCCTGATTTCTTCATTTTGGCCACTCTGACTGGCGTGAGGTGATATCTGAGTGTGGTTTTGATTTGTATTTCCCTGATAAGGAGCGACGTTGCACATCTTTTCATGTGCCTGTTGGCCATCCGGATGTCTTCTTTAGAGAAGTGTCTATTCATGTTTTCTGCCCATTTCTTCACTGGGTTATTTGTTTTTCGGGTGTGGAGTTTGGTGAGCTCTTTATACATTTTGGATACTAGCCCTTTGTCCGATATGTCATTTGCAAATATCTTTTCCCATTCCGTTGGTTGCCTTTTAGTTTTGTTGGTTCTTTCCTTTGGTGTGCAGAAGCTTTTTATCTTCATAAGGTCCCAGTAATTCACTTTTGCTTTTAATTCCCTTGCCTTTGGGGATGTGCCGAGTAAGAGATTGCTACGGCTGAGGTCAGAGAGGTCTTTTCCTGCTTTCTCCTCTAAGGTTTTGATGGTTTCCTGTCTCACATTCAGGTCCTTTATCCATTTTGAGTTTATTTTGTGAATGGTGTGAGAAAGTGGTCTAGTTTCAACCTTCTGCATGTTGCTGTCCAGTTCTCCCAGCACCATTTGTTAAAGAGACTGTCTTTTTTCCATTGGATGTTCTTTCCTGCTTTGTCAAAGATTAGTTGGCCATACGTTTGTGGGTCTAGTTCTGGGGTTTCTATTTTATTCCATTGGTCTATGTCTCTGGTTTTGTGCCAATACCATGCTGTCTTGATGATGACAGCTTTGTAGTAGAGGCTAAAGTCTGGGATTGTGATGCCTCCTGCTTTGGTCTTCTTCTTCAAAATTACTTTGGCTATTCGGGGCCTTTTGTGGTTCCATATGAATTTTAGGATGGCTTGTTCTAGTTTCGAGAAGAATGCTGGTACAATTTTGATTGGGATTGCATTGAATGTGTAGACAGCTTTGGGTAGTATTGACATTTTGACAATATTTATTCTTCCAATCCATGAGCATGGAATGTCTTTCCATTTCTTTATATCTTCTTCAATTACCTTCATGAGCTTTCTATAGTTTTCAGCATACAGATCTTTTACATCTTTAGTTAGATTTATTCCTAGGTATTTTATGCTTCTTGGTGCAATTGTGAATGGGATCAGTTTCTTTAATTGTCTTTCTGTTGCTTCATTGTTAGTGTATAAGAATGCAACTGATTTCTGTACATTGATTTTGTATCCTGCAACTTTGCTGAATTCATGTATGAGTTCTAGCAGACTTTTGGTGGAGTCTACCGGATTTTCCATGTATAATATCATGTCATCTGCAAAAAGCGAAAGCTTGACTTCATCTTTGCCAATTTGGATGTCTTTGATTTCCTTTTGTTGTCTGATTACCGATGCTAGCACTTCCAGCACTATGTTAAACAACAGCAGTGAGTGTGGGCATCCCTGTCGTGTTCCTGATCTCAGGGAAAAAGCTCTCAGTTTTTCCCCGTTGAGGATGATGTTAGCTGTGGGCTTTTCATAAATGGCTTTTATGATCTTTCAGTATGTTCCTTCTATCCCAACTTTCTCAAGGGTTTTTATTAAGAAAGGGTGCTGGATTTTGTCAAAGGCCTTTTCTGCATCGATTGACAGGATCATATGGTTCTTCTCTTTTTTTTTGTTAATGTGATGTATCACGTTGATCAATTTGCGAATGTTGAACCAGCGCTGCATCCCAGGAATGAATCCCACTTGACCGTGGTGAATAATTCTTTTTATATGCTGTTGAATTCGATTTGCTAGTATTTTATTGAGAATTTTTGCATCCATATTCATCAGGGATATTGGCCTGTAGTTCTCTTTTTTTACTGGGTCTCTGTCTGGTTTAGGAATCAAAGTAATACGGGCTTCATAGAATGAGTTCTAAATATGTCTGTCAAGTCCATCTGATCCAATGTATCATTCAGGGCCCTTGTTTCTTTATTGACTGTGTGTCTAGATGATCTATCCATTTCTGTAAGTGGGGTGATAAAGTCCCCTGCAATGACCACATTCTTATCAATAAGGTTGCTTATGTTTATGAGTAATTGTTTTATATATCTGGGGGCTCCGGTATTCGGCGCATAGACATTTATAATTGTTAGCTCTTCCTGATGGATAGACCCTGTGATTATTATATAACGCCCTTCTTCATCTCTTGTTACAGCCTTTAATTTAAAGTCTAGTTTGTCTGATAGAAGTATGGCTACTCCAGCTTTCCTTTGGCTTCCAGTAGCATGATAAATAGTTCTCCATCCCCTCACTCTCAATCTAAAGGTGTCCTCAGATCTAAAATGAGTCTCTTGTAGACAGCAAATAGATGGGTCTTGTTTTTTTATCCATTCTGATACCCTATGTCTTTTGGTTGGCGCATTTAATCCATTTACATTCAGTGATATTATAGAAACATACGGGTTTAGAGTCATTGTGATGTCTGTATGTTTTATGCTTGTAGCGATGTCTCTGGTACTTTGTCTCACAGGATCCCCCTTAGGATCTCTTGTAGGGCTGGTTTAGTGGTGACAAATTCCTTCAGTTTTTGTTTGTTTGGGAAGACCTTTATCTCTCCTTCTATTCTAAATGACAGACTTGCTGGATAAAGGATTCTCGGCTGCATATTTTTTCTGTTTAGCACACTGAAGATCTTGTGCCAAGCCTTTCTGGCCTGCCAAGTTTCAAAGGAGAGATCAGTCACGAGTCTTATAGGTCTCTCTTTATATGTGTGGGCACGTTTATCCCTTGCTGCTTTCAGAATTTTCTCTTTATCCTTGTATTTTGCCAGTTTCACTATGATATGTCATGCAGAAGATCGATTCCAGTTACGTCTGAAGGGAGTCCTCTGTGCCTCTTGGATTTCAATGCCTTTTTCCTTCCCCAGTTCAGGGAAGTTCTCAGCTATAATTTCTTCAAGTACCCCTTCAGCACCTTTCCCTCTCTCTTCCTCCTCTGGGATACCAATTATGCGTATATTATTTCTTTTTAGTGTATCACTTAGTTCTCTAATTTTCCCCTCATACTCCTGGATTTTTTTATCTCTCTTTCTCTCAGCTTCCTCTTTTTCCATAACTTTATCTTCTAGTTCACCTATTCTCTCCTCTGCCTCTTCCATCCTAGCCGTTGTCGTTTCCATTTTGTTTTGCATTTCGTTTAAAGCGTTTTTCAGCTCCTCGTGACTGTTCCTTAGTCCCTTGATCTCTGTAGCAAGAGATTCTCTGCTGTCCTCTATATTGTTTTCAAGCCCAGCGATTAATTTTATGACTATTATTCTAAATTCATTTTCTGTTATATTATTTAAATCCTTTTTGATCAGTTCATTAGCTGTTGTTATTTCCTGGAGATTCTTCTGAGGGGAATTCTTCCGTTTGGTCATTTTGGATAGTCCCTGGAGTGGTAAGGACCTGCAGGGCACTTCCCCTGTGCTGTGGTGTATAACTGGAGCTGGTGGGCGGGGCCGCAGTCCGACCTGATGTCTGCCCCCAGCCCACCGCTGGGGCCACAGTCAGACTGGTGTGTGCCTTCTCTTCCCCTCTCCTAGGGGCAGGATTCCCTGTGGGGTGGCATGGCCCATCTGGGCTACTTGCACACTGCCAGGCTTGTGTTGCTGGGGATCTGGCATATTAGCTGGGGTGGGTAGGCAAGGTGCACGGGGGCAGGAGGGGCAGGCTTAGCTCGCTTCTCCTTAGGTGATCCACTTCAGGAGGGGCCCTGTGGAAGCGGGCAGGAGTCAGATCCGCTGCCGGAGGTTTGGCTCTGCAGAAGCACAGAGTTGGGTGTTTGCGGGGAGCGAGCAAGTTCCCTGGCAGGAACTGGTTCTCTTTGGGATTTTGGCTGGGGGATGGGCAGGGGAGATGGCGCTGGCGAGTGCCTTTGTTCCCCGCCAAGCTGAGCTCTGCCGTCCGGGGGCTCAGCAGCTCTCCCTCCCTTTGTCCTCCAGCCTTCCCGCTTTCTGAGCAGAGCTGTTAACTTATGACCTCCCAGACGCTAAGTCGCGCTTGCTGTCGGAATACACTCTGTCCGGCCCCTCCGCTTTTGCCAGCCAGACTCGGGGGCTCTGCTTGGCTGGCGAGCCGCCCCTCCGCCCCGGCTCCCTCCTGCCAGTCCGTGGTGCGCGCACCGCCTCGGACCCTTCCCCCTTCCTACCCTCTTCCATGGGCCTCTCGTCTGCGCTTGGCTCTGGAGACTCCGTTCTGCTAATCCTCTGGTGGTTTTCTGGGTTATTTAGGCAGGTGTAGGTGGAATCTAAGTGATCAGCTGGACGCGCGGTGAGCCCAGCGTCCTCCTACACCGCCATCTTCCCTCCCAGTTCGTCTTGCTGGGATTTTGATAGGGACTGCATTAAAATTTTATAACCCTTTGGGGAGAATTGTCATTTTTACCATGTTGAATCTTCCAATCCATGAATGGCATATATATTTCCATTTATTTAAATCTTTTTAAAATTGTTTCATTGGCAGTCTGTAAATTCAACAAACAAATCTTGTACGTGCTATGTTAGATACAAACATAAGTATTCAATTTTCATTTTTGAGTGATTTTAAAAATGGTATTGTATTTTCAATTTTAGTTTCTACATGCTCATTTGCTGATATATGTAAATACAATTGATTTTTGTATTTAATATCATATCCTGTGTCTTCTCTGTACTTATTCATTAGTTCCATGAGTTTTTGCAGCTTTCTTGGGATTTTATACATAAATAATCATGTCCTCTGTAAATGGAGACAGTATTATTTCTTCTTTACCTATCTGTGTGTCTTTTTTTTTTCCTTATTGAACTGGCTAGAACTCCCAGTAATGTGTTGAATAGTCATGGTGAGAACAGATATCCTTGCCTTGTTTTAGATCTTAGGGTAACATTCAGCCATTATTTGTTAAGTATGGTGTGAGCTGTAGGTTTTTTGTATATGTTCTTTATCAATTTGAGAATGTCTTCTTCTATTCTTAGTTTCCTGAGAGTTGTTATCACTAATTAATGTTGAATTTTGTCAAATGCACTTTAGCATCACTTGATACAATCATGTGATATTTGTTACATAAGCCACTTAATGTGGTGGATGACATTGATTGATTTTCAAATATTAAGGCAACTTTGTACCCCTGAAATAAACACCATTTGTCTTTCTGTTAGTGATTTCTAGTTTGATTCTATTTCAATCATAGAACACATTTTGCACAATTTCACTTCTTTTAAATTTGTTGAGGTTTGCTGTATAGCCCAGGCTATGGGCTGTCTTGGTATATGTTCTTTGAGCCCTTGAAAAGAATGTGTTTTGGGCTGAAGTGCTCTATAAATATCAATTAGATTCTGTTGATTGATGGTGTGTTCAATTCTTCTATAGTCTTACTGATGTTCTGACAAGTTGTTCTTTTGATTGCTAAGACAGGAGTATTGAAGTTTCCAACTTTAATTCTGGATTTGTCTATTTCTCCTTTCAGTTCTATCAATTTTTGCTTTCTTTTTGGTTTTTTAATGCATATTTAGGATTCTTACGTCTTCTTCGTGGATTGATGTTTTTATCATTATGTAATATTCCTTTTTCTCTGGTGATTTTCTTTGCTCTGAAATTTACTTTATCTAAAATTAGCCACTCCTGCTTTTTTTAAATTATTGTTTGCATGGTATATCTTTTTCCATACTTTTACTTTCATTTTATATATATCATTTTATTTTAAACAAGTTTCTTACAGACACCATTAATTTTGGTCATTTTTAAAAATTTACTCTGCCGGGGCACCTGAGTGGTTCAGTCAGTTAAGCATCTGACTTCAGCTCAGGTCATGATCTCATGGCTCATGGGTGCGAGCCCCGCATCAGGTTCTTGTGTTGACAGCTCAGAGCCAGGAGCCTGCTTTGGATTCTGTGTCTTTCTCTCTCTGCTCCTCCCCTACTCACACTGTCTCTCTCTGTCTCTCAAAAAATGAATGCTTTAAAAAAATTAAAATTTACTCTGCCAATCTGTCTCTGAATTGATGTATTTAGACAGTTTGCATTTAATACAGAGAGGGAGGCAAACCATAAGAGACTCATAAATACAGAGCACAAACTGAGGGTTAATCGAGTGGTGTTGGGTGGGGGAATGGGCTAAGTGGGTGATGGAAATTAAGGAAGGCACTTGTTGGGATGAGCACTGGGTGTTATATGTAAGTGATGAACCACTAAATTCTACTCCTGAAACCATTTTTAAAAATTGCATTAATATAATTATTGGTATGTTAGGATTTAAGCCTATGATTTTATTTTTAACAAACCTGTTTTTCTATTGTACTGGGTTGGGGGGGTGGTTTTGGGTTTTGGGTTTTTTGGGTTTTTTGTGGTTTTTTGGTTTTTGGTTTTTGGTTTTTTGATTTGTTTGTTTTTGGTTTTGGTTTTTTGGTGTTTTTTTGTTTTGTTTTGTTTTGTTTTGTTTTTTGTTTTCTGTTTTTCCCCTAGCATCCCTCTAGGTTACTTAAACAGTTTTAGTTTAGTTTCATTTTTAATTTTGATCTTTTTGTATAGCATCTTAGTGACTGATCTTAGTACTCCACTATACATGCATAACTTAACACATTTTACTAGTGTTAACATTTTTCCAGTTACAGTTAAGTATAGAAATCTTACTTCCCATTATGTTCTTTTGTTGTCTTCTATTTACAATATAATTGTCTTAAATATTTTCTCTATATACATTGAGAACAACATCAGTGTTGTTATCATTTTTCTTTAACCACCAAACATAATGTATAAATTCATAAGAAGAAAAGCATGTTACTAGGGCTGCAATAACAAAATAACACAGATTGGGTGGTTTTAACAGAAATTTATACTTTCATAATCCTGGAGGCTAAAAGTCTAAATTCACATTTTTAGGTTTGAGATCTTCTGAGACCTCTTTGCTTGACTTGCAGATGAACATTTTCTCACTGTGGCTTCACATGGTTTTTCATTTGTGTGCATGCATATCTGTGTCTTAATCTCTTCTTGTAAGGACACTAGTCATATTGGATCAGTGTCCACGCATATGAGCTCATTTTACCTTAATTATCTCCTTGAAGTCTTTATCTTTAAATACAATCACATTCTTAGGACCTGGGGGTTAGGAGTTCAACATATGAATGGGGGGGTGGACATAATTCAGTCCATAGCAGAAAGTGTATTGTATTTCCTCATATTTTTGCTCTTTCTGCTGTTCTTTCTGATGTTCCAAGATCCCTTATTTTATAAATTCCTTTCTGTTTTGAGAAATTCTTTTGCCATTCTTTTAAGGTAAATAGGTCTACTAGCCACAAATTTTCTTAGTTTCTTTCCTCTGATTTCCTCTTGATTTCTCCATCATATCTAAAGGATATTTTCAGTAGCTATGGAATTCTGATACAACAGTTGTTTTCTTTCAGCTCTTAAATCTTGTGCCATTTCCTTCCAGCCTCCATGGTTTTTGTTTTGTTTTGTTTTGTTTTGTTTTGAGAATTTCACAGTCATTCTAATTGGTTTTTTTTTTCCCCTTTAGGAAATGCATCATTTTTCTATGGCTGCTTTCAAGATTGTTTTTATTTGTCTTTAGTTTTCAGAAGTTTTATTATGATGTGTCTTGGCATGCATTTCTTTTATTATGTGCTATGTTCACTTAGCATCTTGAATCTATAGGTTTATAGCTTATGCCAAATTAGGGGAAATTTCACCCTTTTTGTTTCTCCAAATACTTTTCCAGTCTCACCCTTTTTTCCCTCTCTCCTTCTGGAACTCCAATGGCATGGAAATTAGTGAGGCTCTCTTTATTTCTTTTTAGTCTATTATTCACAGTGGGAATTTTCTGTTGTTCTATTTTCAAGTCTACAGATTCTTTTCTCTTCTTTTTGATTCTGATATGGAGCCCATCCACTGAATCTTTTAATTTAGTTATTGTATTTTTCAGTTCTAAAGTCTCCATTTGGTGTTTCTTTATATCTTGCATTTCTTTGCTGAGAATTTCCATTTGTTTGCTGATATTTTCTATTTTTTTATTTCTTTCAAACGTGTTTGTAATTGTTCATTGAAACACTATTATGATAGCTACTTAAAAATTTTTGATAGTTATAACATTGGTGTCATCTTGTTAGTGTTTGCTGATAGTCTTTTTTCATTCAAATTGACATTATCCAGGTTCTTGATATGATAAGTCACTTTTTATTGAAACCTGGACATTTGGGAATTTTGTTATGAGACTGATTCTTATTTAAATATTTTGTTTTGCAGGTCTCCTCTAATACTACTCTGGTGTGGAAGAGTGGATGCTACCTCATTACTGACATGCTGGAATTAAAGTCCAAGTTCTCCATAGTCCTCTATTGATAATCAGGAGGAGCACTGTTGAAAGTTTCAATTGTCCACAAGACATTCTCTGACACTACTCCCCCAAGTACAGGGTAGTATCCCTCAGTACCACGAGGTGGAAATGAAAGTCTAAGCTCTCCTTGTGATTTTCACTGACACCATGGATGAAGGTTCTTGTTACCTATTGGTGAGGATGAAAATCCCAGATCCCCACTCAGCATTCTCTGACACCACCTTGGCAGGCAGTGGTTAAGGGTTTGATGCCTTGTTACCAGATATAAGTCTGGACTTCCTATTTGGTCTTTGCTGACAGCGATAAGGGTGGGGCCACAGATTTTTCTGTGGTGTTTAGTTGGAGTTTTCTCTTGCTACTTTTTCCCTTTCTCAGTCTTTTGTCTGAAGACAGCAGGCTTTCCTAGGTTTTTTTAGGGAGGAGGGGGACACTCTGTGTCCATTGTTGCTGGCTTATCCAAAATCCAATCTGAGATATATGAAGAGTAAACCCAGAGGCCTCACCCTGTATCATTCATTGGGGTCCAAGGTCTCTAAGGTCTTCTTTTCACCTTGTAGAGTCTTATTTTTGTTCTATACATAATTTACTGGGAGAAATAAGGAAAAGTATGTCTACTGCATCTTACTGGAAGCAGAAGTTCCATAATCCCAAATAATCATTTTATATCTTTGATTTATTTGATCTTCTTGCAGCATTTGACTCTGTTGACTTTACCTTTCCTCTTGAAATTATCTTTATTTGACTGTTATCTCACTCTGTGCATTTCTTCCTAATTGTTTTGCTGTTTATTCTTAGTCAACACTGTGAGCTCCTTTTCCCCTGCCTACCTGATAGATTTTGGGGTTTCCCAGGTTTCACTATCAGATTTATAATTTTTCACTCTATATCCTATCATGATTGGCTATCAAATTTAAATATCAAGCTCATTTCTTTTTGTCACTCCCCATCCATATATCCAATTACCTACAAGACATGAGCATCGAATACCTTACAAATATCACAAACTTAACATGTCAAAAATTAAGCTTACCATTTTCACCTGAAACCTGACTTTTTGCCTGTATTCTCATAGAGGTGGTATGATGTAGTGGTTAAGCATGCACACTCTGGAGCCTAGATTTAAATCCAAGCACAGTTTATTACTAGCTACATGACTATGGGCAAAGTAATTTAATTTTTCATTGCATTAACTTCATCATCTGTAAAGTGGGATACAACTACCTCATAAGTTGAAATGTAGATTATTATGACTTAAAATTCCTCAAAGGCTTTTCCTCTTTTTTAAGATCCATTCCAATCCCATTACCATGGCAAACAAGGCTTAGTCCCATGTTTTGACACCCTCCCTGTCACAACCTCCCCTATCATTGGTAATATGCTGTCTATACTCTCCTTGTGAATGTTGTATTCTTCAAAATGTACCATGTTCTTCCTATTCCTACTGCCTGGAAGATTTTATTTTGCCCCTTTAAAACAACTTCTCATCTTATAAGAAGTTGCTCAAATGTTCAAGCTTATGCTGCTGCTGATCTTTCCTTAATTTATTTAACACTAACATAACCCCTATCATGCCCAAGAAAGTATGCTAAAAGCTCCATATGCATTAACATTTTTCCCTACAATTCAATTGGTGGATAATATTATTATTTCCATTTTATTGATAGAATAAGGCACAGTGGTATCACAGAACTAATAAGAGGCTAAGTGAATCTATGACTCTAGGATCATCCCTCCCAAACCCAAGCTCAGACTGGGTACCCTTTTTATGTGTTTCTACATAACCATAAACACATTTCTAACTTAGCATTTATCTTTCAGTCATTTTATTCTCTATTTCTTTCACAATATATGAAGGTCAGACACTGTCTGTATGATAGCATCCAGCACAAGACCTGTACACTAAATTTTTTTCTGAGTGAATGAACAGAATGATGAGTCAAATGAAACAAAATGAAATTTACCAGGAATGAATGTAAGGGACTGCCTTTGAGTTCCAAGAACCAGCTGTACAGTGCAGTATTGGCATCTTTGTCTTCACACCAGCCAGTGTAAGAATTATATAGATGTGTGGTTTAACAATAACCCCTATTCCAGCCAACAGTGAGATGTAGGTGTCAAAAATCTAAAGGGATAGCAATCCTCATTAGTTCAACCCCTCACAGCTAGAGTCACTGCAGCTTAGCCCTGTCCTCATCATGAGCCATCTTGACTTAGGCAAGGCATGTAGTGCATTTCTAGTCTAAAATGGCATCAAATGGAAGTAACATCTAAATTTCAAAAACATCAAAATGAAAAATGGCTGAGGGCCATTGTAAGATGCCATTGATTGTAAGATCCATCTTGTTTACAAATAAAGGAATAGTGTGCATCTTAAAGTTGATTAAACATGAGTATCTGAAGCTTTAGCCCACCACTTGGTGGGACTTAACCTCACTAGCAACCCATTGGCAATGCTAGGGCTAAACACAAAGCTTTTGTATAACCTCTGACTTGCAGTACTTCTTTATAATTGTATTCTCCTTTTCCCACTCCCTCTTACTTCTCTGTGTTAGTACAAGCATTACAACAGGGTGCCTGTCTGTCTGTCTCCATTTCCTTCTTAAATTCTATTCTATAGCCTCATTCTAAAGGTCTTACTCCAAATCTTAGTCCATGTGGATGAGGCTGAACCCAGATCTCTGGACCTTCCAGTCCCCAAATTGAATCTACAGTTAATAAGTTAATTTTCCAGAAACCCTGGCTTTGAGGACCCCTTTACCCTTTTGGTTTCTGATTTTCAATCCACTTTTTCTGATAGCCTGAGGCTTGCCCCACCCTTTAAACACTATGCATTAGACCCACTGGGGGCCCCTCAAAGGCTGGCCTCTGCAGCTCAGTTAGTGTCTGCAGTACTGCTCCTCTCTGTTATGAAAAGCAGCCTCACAGCTGCGACAAGAACAGCTCCAAAAAACACTTAATCATGGCTTGAAGCCTGCTGTAGTGTTTAAAGCACATTCGCCACTTTATTATCAGCCTGTGGATCATTTATTTTGTGAATTATCTGTGGTCTTTTAGCCTTAGTTTGCCCCTCCTCCCAACTGCAGAGGCTGAATCCAGGCACCTCCACTCCCAACCACCAGGCTCCCCTCTCCCTTTGCCAACAATTCGTGTGTGCTCAGGAAATGCAAACTCATTCTAATATCAGTCCAAGAAAAATAGAATTAGGAACAGAGGTAACTATAAAACAAATTCTTAAATACATCTCTAAACCAAAAGGAGAGAATTCAGAGCTTATCAGGACCAATGATAACTTCAAGTAGTGTGTATAATTAAGAGTAGGCTTGATTCTCTGAAGGCAACTCTGAGGTACATGGAAACATGTAACCTGATGAAATCCATGCAGTGAAAATAGACACTATATATATTTTAGCTGTCCAGACATAGATCACATTTGATATCTGGCTGAGAATAGGCTAGAAATCAAAGAACTAGATAAAACCCCAGAGAAAAGAATATAATGGCCTGAAAGCTCATTGCCAGTGGAAAATAAAAGATTTATAGATGTTAAAGTGGTGGGGGTGGAGAGATAAAGAACTAACAAACATGGTAGAGAGGAAGAGGGGAAGAAGAAAAAGGGATTGGAGAGGGACTTATAGACACCCTGGGAATGTTTGATAGTAACAATGATTAAATGGAGAAGAAATTAGCAGTGCTGACTTTCTGCCTGCTGCAGGACCACGGCCATGAAGGGGATTCCAAGGTAGAACACAGTCGGGGCAACTGTAGCAGGCAAGGGGCAGCTCAGAGACATCTACAGGGATGAGCTGTAGATATTTGCATTCATTTTTCGACAGTCTCAAAGTAAAAAGGACAAGCAAGAGGTGGGAAAAATGGTAAAAAGAAGTGATGAAGAAAAGATGAAGGAAAGAAAAACCAGAAAAAGGAGGCCTGAAGAGGCTGGGACCAGTAAAAAGAGAAGCATGTGGTGAAAATTCAAGCTAAAAAGTACTCAGGGTACAGCTATTTTAAGAGGTGCCTGATGTGGAGAACCAAATGGACACAGCCTTAGTCATCATTGTGCCTTCCATGCCTAGTGCCTGGCATATTGTGAGTGTTCACAAATGTTTTATATGATTCAAAATATGTATGTGTGTACACGTGCACATGCATATACATGAATACTCCTAAAGAAAGTTGAGAGTGAGCTAAAAAATAAAATTCTCTTCAGAGATATGATGAAACTAGCAGAATTTATTTTTACCTCTGTCTCTACTAACACTTGGTACTCCAGATCACATCAAGCCTTAATAATGCCCTGCTTCTTAGGACCCCAACTGCCCTGTTTATGGCATCTATCTTGCTCTGGGAGTCTGATTATATAGATTGTGGCCTGTTCTGTGCACTCATTGAGGGTAAAGAGCAATTTCCCATAGCACTGCCTGGAATAGGGCTAGACACATAGCAGGTGCTAAAAAAAAATAAAAAAAAAAAAAAAAAAAAAAAACAAACAGTGGAAAATCCCACTATTCTTCAGATAAATACAAATTGATCTTTTTCTCCAAGGAACAGCCTTAAGGTAGAAAGGGGGAATGGCAACCTCCCAGAAATGGTGGCTGAAGGTTGCTTATATGCTGGGAGAACATGGTGGATGGGACAGCTTGCTTATTCCCTCCACCTTTTCCTTCCAGAGAGCATCCTGAGATCACGGGTAATATTGGAAATCAGAATACTCTGTATCTTGCAAACAATCTGCCTTGCTGGAAAAACCCCTTGATATACTTCTACTGCACAAAGTCAGTTCTGTTGCATGTAAAGTGTGACCTCACATTTTAGGACAAAGCCAATTTTAAGCATTCTTATTTTTTTTCAAACAGATAAATATCTGCATATTATGTTAAAGAGTTTATATGCATCTTACAGGGCTGAATTTCCTCTTACACATAATAAAAAGGGTCACTCCAAATTCATATTTCCAATGGCTTTACTGGGTGGGGTTAGCCAGTTGTTTACTTTAAAATAATGTGTTAAGTTGCACATCTATGTTTCATGCATTTTTATGTATGTGTGTTATATTTCACAAAAAAATTCTTAAAAATTTCTGTTGTTTCCAATTGACACAGTGAAACGTACTTGTGGAAATTATTTGAAATCTTAGAATGTAATAAATGATTATGAGACAGTGCTTTTGAAATTTGTAAAAGTAATGGTTGTCCTTGTTATCTCTGGAACAACATATCCTATGTGATAAGACCTCCATTAACTCTGAAAGCCTCATTAAAGGGTTAACTTTGCCCCTACCAAATGAAAGCAATCACCTCTAGAAGATACACAAGAATTAGTTTGGGGTTAAAATCACTGAAAAAAAAATTGTATGTGTGTGTAGTTGTCCTGTAGCATCCTGTTGACATTATCTGAAGCTAAATGACTAGATAAAATGCTGCCATGGGAGAAACAAGCACCTAAGAATGGTCATCTTACACTTCTTTCCCAACCTACCCAAGACTAGTTGGAAATACAATAATGGTGGTAGAGTTACTTCATTGTTTGCTATTGGATATTTCTTTGTCTTAACCAAAGATGATTCACTAAGGGTTGCTAAGTGGAAAAGAACCTGATTGCTAAGGAGCAGCTATACAAAATCTCTTGTTGCAGATTCAAATGATGGCTTACCCAATAAAATAGCAGGAAATTGTTATTTTCATCCAGCCTATTCTCTCTGTCTCACTCCTTCCCTCCTTATGCATACTTCAAAGCCTTACCACATGCTGCTTCCTCTGCCTAGAACACAGTCCTCCATTCCTACCCCAGCTCTGACTCAGCTAATCTGTACTCTTCTCTCTCAGCTTACATGACACCTCCAAGAAGCCCATCCAACGTTACCCAAGGCTAGAGTTGATGCCATTCCTCTGTACTCCTCTTCTCATAGCCCTGATCACACTCAATCATAATGGCTTATTTATAGTCTTGCTCGTCATGGTAGTCCCAGCATCTATCACAGTTTCTGCCACATAGTGAAAGCTCAGTGAAGGCTGTTGAATGAATAAATGAAAGAAAATTCATTTCTCTGAAGCCTTTCCCACCTCTCCCAGTCAGAACAAATTGCTCTTTCCATGTTTCAGAACACGTTTTACAGACCTCTATTCTAGGCTGTCTCATGTTATAACTAGCTGTGTACTGGATGTCTTCCCTCACAATGTTTCATGCTTCCAGGGGCAGGGAATTAACCTTACTTATCTTTGTATTTTCCTTAGGACCTACCTTCTTCCTTATTTGTACAAAGTAGACCTCAATAAATGTTTGTTGAATTGAATTGAATTTCTCTGCCCTCTAGCCCCACTGCCACACAATTAATGATTAGTAAGGATTGGTTCATTATCTGTAAACAAAACTTTAACTGCACTAGAGAAATTGCTATTTAAAACAACAGGTTAGAGAATGTTTGGGGAAAGGAAAAAAAGGAACGTGTAATGTGAATAATTATCTCCTAATTATCTGGTTAGTAAATCCAAGATTTCATAAACAGGGTTTTGGGGGTTTGTTCCTGAAAACATAAACATACTCTTGTTATTACTTTAAATTTTCAATTTTACTGTTTTTACTCCTTGGAATATATATTTATATATTAGGTAGAGCCAGAATTAATTTTAGGGAACTAGATGAGAAGATACTGACATCACACACACACACACACACACACACAGAAAAGGGGTTGTAAATCAGAGAGATCTTTTTGGTCTCAGCTCTAACCTGAGAGGGTCCCAGTTAACTAAGATAAGAGGCAGCATAATGAATATAGCATGACACTTTTGCGAGCCACTAATTTAAACTCAGGGCATGCAAATTGAGTCTTTTTACTTTGTTGCTTATACTGCATACTTGTCTGGTCACAACTTTAAAAAAATTAAATGGAACATTGCCAGCTCTATTCCACTGATCTCCCAGAATCTACTTTTTCCCTTGCACAGTCCATTTTGTACAAAGCTTACCAGAGTGTTCTCATGAAAACATAAATTATATCATGTATGTGCACTGCTTACAACTCTCTAAAGACTTCACATGAGAACAAAAATCCACACTTTCTACCTACCAGGCCCTGGATGACTCAATCCATACCTACCACTCTTAACTAATTCTCTACCTTGCTCTGATTTTCTTTCAGTTTCTTGAACAAGCCAAACTATTCCCAGCTTAGAGACTGCAAATACTCTTCCCCATGCCTGGAATGTTCTTCCCATACATCTTTTCAGGACCAGTGCCTTCTCATCTTTCTGGTCTCAAGTCAAATATCATTCTCTGACCATTCTATTTAGTAACCCTCCATTCTGGCATCCGAGTGGCTCAGTCGGTTAAGCGTCTGACTTTGGCTCAGGTCATGATCTCACAGTTCGTGAGTTTGAGCCCTGCATCGGGGTCTGTGCTGGCAGCTCAGAGCCTGGAGCCTGCTTCGGATTCTGTATCTCCCTCTCCCTCTGCCCTTTCCCTCTCGTGCTCTGTCTCTCTCTCAAAAATAAACAAACATTAAAACAAGTTAAAAAAGTTCCTATAAAGTAACTCACCATTCCAACATTGGTCACTTCCTAAATCATTACTTTCATAGCACTTATCACCATCTAATATCATATCTTATTTATATATTTACTTATTTTGTGTCTTCCTCTTTAAGAAAGTCAGTTCTAATAAAGCAAAGGCCTTATACAGTGCTGTGTCCTCAGCAGCTAGAATAGTGCCTCACACAGAGGATGTGCTTAATAAATATTCATGAAATAAATTATTGTGAAAATCAGTTGGGATCCTTTTCAGTACTGAGTTAGTTCTGTTTTTTGCCCAGGGCTGAGAAATTCAGATTCGATTTAATTTTGTTCAACAAGCATTTATTTGTTTCATTCACCTCTGATTTTCCAGAATGTAGGAAACACCTGGCACATTGTAGATGCTCAACTAATAAGGATCAAATGAAGGAAAGGGCTGTGCACCTACTGTGTGCAATATTAAGATAGGGAGAACCACTGGGAAGAAAGGCCACAATAATGAGGAAAGCAGCCTAAGAGCCATTTGTTGACTGCCAACAGGCCATAGGCAGAGGCTGGGCCTGGTCTCCATGGTAACCTTTCAATAGAAAGCATAGGAAGGAATCTATCTTGTATCTTCCCACCAGACCAAATAGAAGTTATAAGGAAGATGAAAAAAAGAAGAGGTGTTTTTTTTTTTTTTTCTGAGGCCCACATCACCTTTCTTTTCCATTAACAGGGTGTGGATCTCTAAACTGCTTTCAGGGTAGGCTTGGGGGAGAGGCTTCTTCATCAATCTTGTTCCCACTGAAGCTCACTTATGGGAGGAGTGCAGCACAGCGCCAGCTTCCCAGTAAGGTGATCCCTTGGGGCCTACCTGAATCACTGCGGGGGAGGAGTTTCCATGGAGAGGGCTGATTCCTTTAGCTCCATTAGGCCTAGGTGAAAGGTAGGGATGGCAAGGGGGAAGGGGCCTAGCCTGAATTAAAGCTGCAATTTGTTAAGCATGAGATAGGCTCTGTGCCACCTCAGGGGCTCTTCCTATAGCTGCAGCTCTCTCCTGCTGCCCTAGTTACACTATTGGTGGCATCTTTATGGAAAAGCACCATCTATACTACAGATTCTACAGAAAGTTCTTTCTAAAAGCATCAGTTCAGCAGGGCTGAGCTGGACTACCTATTAAGAATTGGTCCAAGATATATGACCTCTATTCCTCTAAATTTTCCAAATTAAGATAATACTAGCCCCATTTTGCAAATGAGAAAACTGAGACTCAAGTTAAGTACAAGTTTAAAAGCTCAGACTCTGGAGCCAGACTACTTGAGCTGAGTTCCATCACTGTGAGATCTGACAACTCACTTAACCTTTCAGAGCCTCAGCTTCCTTGTCTCTAAAGTGAGGGTAAAAATAATATATATAACTCCATAGGGATTATAAACACACACACACACACACACACACACACACACACGTCTCTTGAAGATGCTTAGCACATTATCTGGTAAATAGTACATCATTGCTCAATAAATATTAGCTGTTGTCATTATCCAAGGTTACCTAGGTAGTATAGAGATCAGATTCAATCCCAGGTCTCTCAGGCCCCAAAGCACAAATTTCTTCCATTATATCAGGGGTTCTCAGGCCATAGCAGGCATCAGTACAACCTGGAGCACTTGTTAAAACAGGTTACTAGGCTACACCCTTAGAGTTTTAGGTCTGGGTAGATCCTGAGAATTTATATTTCTTACGACTTCCTGTGTGATGCTGATGCTGCTGGTCTATGGGACCATACTAAGGATCACTGCACAAAAATCCTAAAGTAGAGCTTCACTCTCAAAGACCATCTAAAAGCAGCTCAAGAGATTTTAGATGATAATAAGGTATGAACAATTCCAGAGCAACTGCATTTTAAATAGGGGATTATGGTAGCTAAGAGACTGCAGCTCTGCCTATGGAAAAGCACAAAGTAGGGTTGCTTTTTTGGAACAAGAAACTTGCCCCTCCAATTATAAAAAGTTGTAAGACAGTTCTTCATCCAGAGATTATATAGCTACTATATGCAACATGAGAAGGCCCTAGGGGAGAATCTCCTCTTCAAAGTTCATCAGAGCCACAATGGCAAACAGCCAACCCTGGGGGGTGTTTTCAGTTGTTTTAATCATGTCCAAACCACACTGTTGGCACTAGTTCATGCCCAAGCTCACATCTTGGGTATTTGGGAACTAACGGGAGACATGGAGCCTATAGGTCTGTTTTAACAGTGAGTCCACTTGGCTGGGATGGACTTTTCCTTCCAGTGAAATGACTACAGAATATTGCCTCACCAAGAATTCATTCCAAAAAAGGATGGAACTTGGATACAGGGACCTTCTCAGTTCTCCCACTAACTAAAGTCTATGCTAAGAAATTCTGCACCCTGGAACATCCATATTGACATTCTTAAACTCCTATCTCTAGTAGCTACCATCAGAAGTAACAATGCACCACACAGGGCTTATGTGAAGTCCCTCTCCCCACTGTTTGTTAAGGCCCTCTTCTCTATGCTTAATGCACATAGCAGGCATCTATTTCCACGGTAGACTCTCATTTAGTTCCCCCCACACCATCACAGGCATCCAAAAACAAGATTTCAATCTCATGATAGGCAATCATTCCTTAAATTTTCCCATAAACATTAGTTTGAAATACAGTTCTTTGGCATAGGCTTCTCAAAATGCAAATATCCCTGGCAGAATAACACTTTAAAGCATAATAAGTCTTAATAATTGAATGTCAGTGGTTCTGGGAGTCCTTTCCCAGCAAGTTAGGAGAAGATGCATAAACCTCAAGCTCCTTGAGGAGGGCTAGGCCTATGACTGACACATCTGTATATTCAGCCCCCAAGAAGGCCCTGCTTTTATTATGCTCTGTTTTGTTTCATATTTTGCTATTTCTTTGGGAAAGGCAGTTGAATGTCTATATGCATTAGCTGCTAAGTCTTTCAAAACACATCTGCACACTGAAAATGTAGAAATTTTACATTAATGTCCCAGGCCCCTGATTTTGAATTTTGTAAACAATAGATAGCTTCTTTTGCAGAGTGAAAGATATCCTCTCTCTCTCTCTCTCTCTCTCTGTCTCTAACACTCTCTCCCTCCTTCCCTCCCTCTATCTCTCATCTTGTCATGTATTGTTACAACTGGAAAGTCCTTAACAATCATCTATTCCCCATGTTTCTCTATTGGAGGTATGTGTTAGAATCAGCTAGGTCACTGTTTAAAACTTCAAATACCTGGCTCTACTCTATATCTATTGAGGCTGGGTCTCAATACAGGGGGACATAGGAATCCAGATTTTGCTTACAATGCACAAACCTAACTGATCTCATTCAACCTCTTCATTTTTAAAATGTAGAACCTGAAGTCCAGGAAGGGAAGGCACTCATCCAAGGTTAAACAGCCAATTAGTGGCAGGACTGACTCCCCAGTCCAATCTTGAAATAGCCAATTAATTGTCTTAACTCACAACTTTGTCCAGAACTGCTCTTTCTCTGGGTACCTTACAAACTTAAATGTACACAACAAAACTATTTTTAAAAATGACACAAAGAGAAGGGATAATGGAAAAACAGAGAGAGGGAAAAAGAAAGCACAGTAGAATGTCAAACTACTCAAGGGCTTAGATGGGGATAAGAACCTGTGAAGGTCTGAAGTTTCCAATGCTTACTAGCTGGACAAAATCTGCACAGAAATTATTTGAGAGTCACACTGCAAACACTATTGGGAATTTTATGATCCCTGAGCTCAGCAGCTGTCATCTTTCTATTGCTATTAATCACCCAGGCTTGGTCTTCCATTCCCGAGTATAATCTTTCCAATTGTCCCTATCCCTAGGCTGTGCTATGTGATACTTCCACCCCACATTGAGTCCTACCCAATTCTCTGTCTCTTTGTAGGTCAGACAGGCTCCCATCCATCCTTTCTGTATTAAAGCCACTTATGGAGTGGCAGAGACAATGTCTCCATGGACCTGATTTACATTATTTTGTTTTATTTTCAGATTTATTTGGGGAAGGGGCAACCTGGAAGCCTCCAAAGCTTTTCCTACCAATGCACCAATGACATCCCAATCTAGAGGAGGGATTTTTGGCTGTCACAATTTTCCATTTGAAATAGGATCCTGAAACAAAATTAAGCTATTGTAAATTCAACATTAAGAAAGTGGCTAGGGGGTTTGTTAGCACCAATTTTTCAACCACCTTAAACTTCTGCCAATGCACAAGTAACCCCTGTCTTCTGCATTTGTGATTTCTGTTATTCTAAGCCTTGATAAAAGAGGTTATAAACTGATGCTGAAGTCACTTTATACACAGCTTTTAGCTCCCTGTCGCATTCACCATAGTATCTGTTATACACCTTCTCTGCTCATACAAGCCCCCTCTACTCAGTCTTACCTGCCACCTTACTGAAACCAAAGTTACTCTAAGTGAGCTCCCTAGAAATCCATTCTCCCTACATTTATACCCAACATTCTATTTCCTTCTTTGTATCACTTATCTTCTCTGCAACAACTGCCTATATCCATCTACTTTCCCTTTCCTTAACCTCCAGCACTCTGGCTTCTATCCCCACCACTCTTCTATACTCCTCTACTTTCATCAGTAAACCCATGAAATGAAATAATATTGGTAGAGCAGATGGCACAGTTATTGACACAGAATAAGTACTCAATAACATTGTACGTCTTCCCAAACATAAGCAAGCATACATGTGCACCCATGCATCTGCACACGCACACACATACACAGGGTCAATTCCAATGGCTTTTCCTCTTTCATTCTTTACTTCATTGTGGCGTTTGACACTGTTGACCACTCTCCTTCCATTCTTTTTTTTAAGTTTATTTATTTTGAGAGAGAGTGTGTGTACACATGAGTGGGGGAGGGGCAGAGAGAGGGAGAGAAAGAATCCCAAGCAGGCTCCACACAGGCAGTGCAGAGTCTCACACTGGGCTCAAACTCATGAACCATGAGATCATAACCTGAGCCAAAACCAAGATTTGGATGCTTAACCAACTGAGCCACCCAGGCGCCCCTACTCTCCTTCCATTCTTGAAAGTTTCTGACACTTGACTCCAGGGACACTATGCCTTAGTGTAGTGTCTTATTACTTCATTCTCTTTTCTCCCTATCTCCTTCAAATGTGGTCACATCCAATGACTCACAACTGAAATCCCTTATCTCTCTAGATTTTCTTTCATAGATCACATAGATCATAATCTCTTTCACAGATCAAACTATAGTCGTTGTACCAATACCCATCAGCACTAGTTACTGGTCCACAATGAGATAAGAAGCTTATCCAGAATGCAAATCACTCACATCACTAAGCACATAGATTAGTTCACTGGCATTTTTTGGTAACAAAGCTTTCTTGATGAAGGAAGCAGTGCATTGATTTACATTCTGCCACAGATGTCTCCTCTTGTCATGGCCTAGTGCTTCAAGGTTCTTTAGACCGTTATGACTTCAGTATTCATCTTTATTCAAATAAAGTTCATTCAAGTCAACATCTCTAATCCCTGCTTCTTCCCAGGACTCCAAACCTGTATCTTAGCTGCCTGCCAGACCCCAACCACTACTACCAGCCTGGATATTCCATTAGCTCTTTAAGCTCAACAAGTTAAAAACTAAACTCAAACCTGAAATTCTTTTTTAGACACAAATATACAAATAAACAAACCTACTCCAAATATGTCTTTTTTAATATAATTTATTGTCAAATTGGTTTCCATACAACACCCAGTGTTCATTCCAACAAGTGACCTCCTTCCTGTCCATCACACACTTTCCCTTCTCCCCCACCCCCGATCTGCCCTTAGTTTGTTCTCAGTCCTTAAGAGTCTCTTATGGTTTGCCTCCTTCCCTCTCTGTAACTTTTTTTCCCCTTGCCCTCCCCCATGGTCTTCTGTTAAGTTTCTCAAGATCCACATATGTGTGAAAACATATGGTAGCTGTATTTCTCTGCCTGGCTTATTTCACTTAGCATAACACCCTCCAATTCCATCCATGTTGCTGAAAATGGCCTGATTTCATTCTTTCTCATTGCCAAGTAGTATTCCATTGTATATATAAACCACATCTTCTTTATCCATTTGTCAGTTGATGGACATTTAGGCTCTTTCCATATGTCTTTTTTATATACATTGTAATCATACACATAATACATGAATTCATTTTCCTTGTAAACATTTTTAAAGTTAAAAATAAAGTCAATTTTTTATACCATCAACAATCAAGGTCTACTCCTCTCCTCCTCAGGAATGACTGTTGTTGATAGTTTGGGTTTTGGTATCATTCTATATCCTTTTCTACACATTTGCATACATATACAAAATATGAACTTATAGAAAACATAGGGCATAGTTTAGTTCTTTTTTAAAAATCTCAGTGTTAAATCATAATGTATCATTCTCAAATTGTTCTTTTCAATAACAAAATATTCAGTAGATCTTTCCATGTCAGTCCACATAGATACATCTCATTCTTTTTTTAAGTGCTGAATAGTATTCCATAGAAAAGACATCCATAGTTTACTTACCCATTTCCTATTAATAATGGACCTTGTGTTAGAGACACTGGTGTGTTCAGCAAACCACTCTATTATCTCCTGGGCACACAAAGTCACAGGTGGGCAACATGACTAGTCCTGGCCAATGGAATATGGATGGAAAGAACACATCCTATTTCTAAGCCTGGCACTAAAATCTATAACAAATTCCTCTGCTCTCTCTCCTTTCTATCATGACCATGGGGACAATATGTGGAAGATGGTGGTACTACATGATGGGAGAAATTGGATCTCTAAATGACTGCAAGGATAATCCCTCTCCTCAGTGACCACATTATAATGCCATGTGAACAAGCAATGTATCCTTATGGTGTTAGGTCACTAAGATTTTAGGATCGTTTATGACATCTCTCATTGTTTATCTTGACTAATACAGACTTTTAGGTTGTTTCCAAGTTTTTGCTATTTCAAACAGTGCCACCGTGAATGACTTCTGTATGTGTGCAACTGTTTTCCTATGATAAATTCCTTTCTTACAACTTATCATTTTCTCTGACTCAAACCTCATGGTCACTGTTAACTACTCCCATTTTTTTGCCCTCCTTCCCACCCAATTAGTTGCAAAGTTATTAATTTTTACTTGGTAACATCTCTTGCATTTCTCCCTTTCTCACTTGTTATAATATCAACCCAGGCCAGGGCCTCAACCTCTTATCTGATCCCATGGCATCAATCCTCTGCCCATTCTAATTTATCCTCATAACAACAGCTGATCCAAGTTTCATAAGCCTCCACTTTGATCATACCACTATTATTTCTCAAGAAAAGATCATGAATTCCTCGTTCCTTATCAGATAAAATATAAACTCCTTGACCTGGCACTTAAGGTCACAATTGAGCCCCATTCTACCTTTATAACTTTACCATCAGTTACTTCCCCAAAGAGACTCCATTTCAGTTGGAAGTACCTTCTCTTAAATCTGAATTTGCTGCCTATATTCACAATACTGCTTTTGTTTAGGCCCCTTCTGTATTTATTTGAGTCCTAATCATCCTTTAAGACCAAGATTATACCCTCATTCTTCTGTGAAACCATCTGTGATCATTTGACCTCACTGGAATCTCCACAAATTCTGTCAGCACTTTACTTCCTCATTTGGGTCGTGGATACTCTCTCTTTAGCCTTTAGAACAGTTTTATCATGCACATCAAGACCTCTCTGTAGAATAATAAAGCTTCCCTGCCTTAGTACGCCATATTCTCTGATACTTATCATACGTCTTTTTCCTTTCCACTTAGAAGTACTGTGCTCCCTCCTTTTTGTCTCTCTTCTACCTCTCATATTTCTTCTTCTGGGATTTTTAAAATAAACATTCTCATAACCTCAACTTCAGTTACTCTTTCTCTTCTAGCTCATTTAGCTCTTTTTCAGTGACCCAGAAAGACTCCCTCATCTTCTCTTGCTTAAATTAGGGTCAAAATGGGTACAGGTGGGAAGTTACAAGTACAATTGTTGCTACTTCAAGAAAAGTGGGAGCAGCAAAGATCTTGTCATGTTGGGCAGCTCTTGGAAATTTCACAAAAGATATCAGAGGCTAGGTATCAAAATGGGTAGAAGTCACCCCAGAAGTGATGAAAGGAGATGAATGGAGAAATGAAAGGAGAGAATAAGGCAGTGGGAAAAAATGGGAGGGGGGAAAAACTGAAGGCAGAAACTGGGGCAGATATGCAACTAGGTCCTTGGATTGAGAAAATAGGCTGGCTGGAAACTAGGGGCCAAATGTTTAAAAGGTGAAAAGTTTACCACTCTTAGGTAGCCAAGAATCTAAGGTGGCCTGAACATTTTATTCTTTGTTCCATTTGTGTTTCAACCAAAAGCTCTAATTATGGTTGATGAATGTTAAGAGCAGTGCTGATGCAACCAAATTAAAGAACGAAGAGCCATATGCTTTAAAGTGAAACTAGACATGATAAAAAAAAAAGACCTGTGCAACATCCTCTAAAGTCCTTGAAAGTGCCAAAAGTCCTATTCAGAATCTCTACTAAAGCCTTCATCTTACTTTATCCCACTCCTAATTAAACTAGCTTCTCTTAAAGTACCAGCACTAAAACTCATTCAATTTTATAGTTTATTTTATTTAATTATTAGTACATTATTTGTCATATAAATTTTCATAACAAATATACAGAGTTTCAGCTATGCTATGGAACAAATTGGATTTATGGATGCATCTATAAAAGCACCCATCTTTAGCAAGTTTCTGATATAAAATGCACTCCAAGTTCCAAGCAACTGCCTTACAACTCAGCTTTAAAGGCGCCACCTATTATTTACTTTTCCATGTGTTTATTTCTTTCCTCATCAAACAGCCCATAAGCAACTCAAGAGTTAGGGAACCTACCATTTTCATCTCTTACCCTCTCCGGTGTTTCCCCAATACTAGGTGAGGAACACAGCCTATATCTTCTTCAAGACTTGGTTCAGATAAGAATTCAGTTGAATGGCAAATTAAACTTGCATTATCCATGCCTGTTCCTTTCACTTTCTCCCTTCTTTCACTACCACACTTCTTAAGACAGTCATCTGTCAGGGCAAGTTACTCAACTTCTCTTAGTTTCCACACCTGTATCTTGGGTACATAACAATTTACTTAACTGATGTAAAATGTTAAGAACAGTGGTTATTTAACAAAAGTGGCCCATCATTATTTTACTCCTTGGCTCACTATCAATGAATAACTGTTACTAATAATGAAAGTCAGAACACACCCACTGGGTGTGCTACAGTGAAAAAAGGATTGACTACCACTGCCTGAGATGGTGCCTCCATGGATTTCAAAATTTAATCTTCATAACTGCCTTGAGGATCTCTGATAGACTCAGGAGCACTCCCCAGGCTTGATTTGCAGAGATGTCTTTATGCTCAGTAAAAGTACACAGAAAGACGAGTGTTTCCAGCATGTGTAAATTCAGATGTTTTCAGGAGAGCTTCATGCACTGCACAATAACATTCCCCCTGGGCTAAGGATTGGGCTGCTTTGAGGCTGATAGGAGCTTTTCTAGAACCAAAAGTGTCAGTAGGTCTGTGGGCCTTACTCTCCGAAAGGGATATCTAAAACTATAATCGATTGCTTATCTTATCAGAAACAAAAGATACCCTCATATATATATGTATATACATATATATATATGTATATATATATATATATACATATACATATACATATATATATATAGTATAAAACAGTAAATATACAAAAAGAAATACTAAATATTACATACAAGTCAAAAGGCATCTGTTCCTAGCCATTCTGGCTCAGTGTACAACAGACCCTCAGGCAAGATTCATTGTTATTGGAATGTTTATGAGTTTGTATTTCAAAGTAAAAAGGGGGGACAATCTGTACTCTTAGTCTCTACTTCCTTCCCTGCAATTTGTGTCTCAGCCCACTTGGCTTGGGTTTCTTCTGGCACCATTCTACTGAATATGTTCTCATTAAGGTCACCAATACCTCAAATACAGAAACAAGTGGGCCCTGCTCCTGTTATCATTTTTTTTTTTACTTCTGTGCAGTATTTGACACTGTGGACCAGACCTTCCATCTCTCCAGGTTTTCCTCCTATCTTTCTGATTATTCATTCTGCTCTTTCAACAATGTTTCTTTCTGTGCCTATCCCTTAAAGGCTGCTGTTTCTAGAGGTCCCATTCATAATGCTCTTTTCATATTTCACAAACTCTTCTAGGGAAGTCTTCTCCACTCCCTTAGCTTCAGCTATCACATTGATGATACATACATTTTTTATCTCCAGCCTACACATCTCTCCCCTACTCTAGACCCATTTATTCAACTATCTACTGAATCTCTTCAACTAATCTCTATTAATGGCACCATCATCCATAAAGTCATCTAAGTGTTCTGACCCTTATCACTTCTCACTTGGATTTTTGCAACAGTCTTCTAATTGGTCTCCCAGTACCCATTCTTGCCTCCTTCCAAATTGCCCTCCACGTAGCTGTTGTAGTGAACTTTGTAAATTGCCAGTAATATATCATGTCCCTGCCCCCCAAATATTCAATGCTAAATCCAAATGCTTTAGCATGGCATAGGGAGGTCCTTCCTAATTCACTCTAATTTCCTTTTTCTAGCAAGATCATCTGACATTGCTTCAATCAAACTGAACTTCCTGCAAGACCCTCACCACTCTATGCCCCTTTATATTTCTGTGTCTGTGCAAATGCTGTTCCTCATGCCTACAAGAACTCTTCCCTTCCTCTCCATATTTGAAACATAACTCAAATGTCACCTCCTTTATGAACACTTCCCCAGTTTCCCTGGAGCAAAGAGAAACTATCCTTCTTCTGAGTTAGCATTTTGTCCAGGCATCTAGTCATCACACTTATTATTCTGTATTTCAATGATTTGTGTGTGCCTTTGTCTTGAAGAAAGATCTGTGTGTAGAGCTATAAATGAAACAAAGGCAAGAAATTGTATCTTATGTATCTTCATACCTTCAATACTACTACAGTGCCTGGCATATGGAAGATGATTAATAGCAGTTTGGTGAAAGGATAAGTGTGGTTGGCTGCCTATAAAGGCACTAAACCAATAAAATCGTAATTTAAAAAAATCTCCACAGAGTTGCATGCATGCATTGAGACCCATGGATAACTCGGATCCCAAATATCTGGGTTCATGGTTAATGACTATATGAACTCTATTCTAAAGGTGTCTAGAGCAATAATGAAAGACTCTATAGCAGCAACCAGAACTACAATAACCAAGAAACTAAGTTACTTAGTTATTTATGGCACTGTGATATCCCTTTCTATTCTTTAGTACATTCATTCTTGACACTGAAGAAGAAAAACACTAACCCTTAGGCTAGTGATGGAGGTGGGAGTGGAGGGGGCAGTGAGGATTAGCTGACTTCTTCAGTCTCATTCACACGTTTTGGTTTCCATGGGAGAGAGAGAGGGCACATGTGTGATGTCAAGACTACAAAATCTTCCCTCCTCACTCTTGTCTCCAAAGAAGTCAAACCTCTTTTAAGAGCTCTATCCTCTGACTTATGCTCACCCACCTTCACTTGTCACAAAAAAAGAAACTTTATCAAGAGAGGGAAGTCTATGATATTTCAGTATGTAGTCAATCTAGTCACCTCTTTTATCATCATACCAGAGGGTGTCTTGATGAAGCTTAATATACCACAGAAGAAAGAGATTTACAGAACAGTAGTGAAAATCCAACCCGAACTCAGCAGAAAGAAAGTAATTAAAGGCAAAGAGTGAGTCAGCTCTACAGACACTGCCATAGCTGATGGTACCAAGGAAAACATGGATATTCATACAAATCTCATCGAGGTTTGCTGACTGACGCTGTTGTTAATGCCTTATGTTCTCACCATATTAATTAATACCACAGAGAAAGTTTACTGAGGACCTGGCAATGCAGTTTGATTCTCTGCTGTGGACTGATTTGTATGTCACCAAAATTCATATGTTGAAGCCCTAACCCCCAATGTGATGTTATTTGGAAGTGGGCCTCTGAGAGATCATTAGGTTTAGATGAAGTCATGAAGGTAGGGGCCTGTGATGGGATTAGTGACCATAAGAGAAGAGACACCAGAAAGCTTGTTATTTCACTCTCTTCATCATATGAAGACACAGTAAGAAGACAGCCATCTGCAAGTCAGGAAGAGTGCTCTCACCAGAACCCAACCAATCTAATCTCAGATTTTCAGCCTCCAGAACTATGAGAAATAAATTTACAATGTTTAAGCCACCCAGTCTATGGCATTTTGTTATGGCAACCCAAGCTGACTAAGACATCCTCCTAGGATTCTCCCTAAACTTAGCACCCCCAAGTGATTAGTGGTAAGTTACTTTAGTGTATACTATCTGCTCCCAGTACCTTCAACTCTTCCATTCCTCAAAAAAGGCTCTAGAAAATTTTCAAGTTGCATTAAAATAACTTCTTTTCACTCCGCTTGTTTGTTCTCATCAAGGCTATGTCCAGGTGAACAATTCTAGACATTTCCATCCTTATGCCTTTTGTTTATGAGACTTCAAAGAAGCTTGCAGATTAGGCAAAGTTCTCAACTCCACTCCAAGTTTCCATTTCTCCTATGAAAAATTTCTGGAGTAGAATAAAGCTGCAGTTGGAGGAAAAGTCAGTATTCTTGGGAAAGAATGCAAGTGCAAGAGAGCATTTTGAAAGGAAATAATATTCTCAGGCAATAATGAGAGGAAGTGGTTAATGGGAGGGGAAGATAGTATTGATAAAAAGCAGATGCCTCCTACCACAGGTTTGGAGTGGACAGAAAATGAGTAGGAATGGCAATGGCTAATGTAATATGCCTTTCTATCACTTCTAGAGACCCTGACAAAATTTGTAGTGAAACTATCCTTCCCAGAACTTGATTGATTTGGAAAGCATTCACTTGTAGGATTCAATGGTGTGAACTACAGATGAGTATCTACCTCACAAAGCTATTGGGTAAATTAAATGAATTAATATATGAAAAGTGTTTAGCATGGACCCTGGTTTATGGTAATCAATCCATAAATGGAAGCTGTTATAGTTGCTGTTATTGCTGTTGGTGGTGGTTAAATTAGGGTTTCCTTATCATGGTAACTTTGTTCCTGTCAATGTTAAGTTTTCTCTAAGTTAGTTTTGTCATAACAGCAATTGTAGTGAGGGGAGACAAGAAGCTGATAGCAGTCCTGGAAATAACCTGAGAAACCATGAATCAAGAGATAGATGAAATGCACCATCCATCCCACTACATGAACTTAAGAGTCATCAATGACATCTGTCTCTCTCTCTCTCTCTCTCTCTCTCTCTCTCTTTCCCCCTCACTCTCAATCTACCACCAAGCTCTATTTATTTCTTCTCTCAAATATCTGTTGACTGGCTGCCTAATTGTTCTCCCAACTTTTCTTATTGCTCCCTGATAGTCTATTCTTCACAAAAAGGTCAGTGTAATCATCTTAACATGCAAATTATGACATCCTACTGACCAGAACAATTTGAAGACACACATTTACCTCCATTCTTTTGGCAAATCTCACTAAAATGATGGTAATTTCAGGAGAGATGATGATCACAATACAATTTTTGAAGCTAGAAAATAGAAGTACAAGGGTAACTGACTTAGCAGACCTGAGGAAATTGAATCCAAGACTGATATTGGGAAAAGTTGATAAGCAACATAATTCATAACAAAAAATTTCCAAAGGTTCAGCAATTGGTGGTACCAGTATTTCTGGAAGTGGGAGATGAAATTGAGGCTGAAAAGGATAATATTGCTTAAAATTTTATTAAGTGGTTAGATCCCAAGGTCCTGTCTACAACTTCACACAATTGGCTGATTGTCTTTGCCCTTCTCCCCATCAAATATGTGAGATTTATTGTCTGGAGAGAGTAAAAAGAAAGGTCTCTGGACAGGGGAAACATTGAGCACAGTTGAGGCAGAGGTACTCTATGAAAAACAAACAGGAAAATTAAGAAGTTTACATATTGATTGTTGAGACTCTTAGCCCCTTACCCCACTTGGTGCTCAGAATTCTGGCAACCAGACTTACAACCTCCAGGCAGGGTATTGAAATATTCTTCTTTGGGAGTATAAAAAAAATGATAAAAAGGTCTAAAGATGCTTGTAGAAGTGGTTACCCAATGAAAAACCCAACCAGATCATCATGTAGTAAATCCCATTATAGTAGACTAAAGTGATCCATCCTCCTGGTGTTCATGCCTTTGTGTAATTATCTCCCCTGGAATGTTGTTGAGACCTGTGACTTGCTTCTAACCAACAGAATATGGAAAAGGTAATAGTATTTACTCCCACTATTAAGTTACATTATATAAGGTTCTGCCCTAGCAGACTGTAGTCAGGGTGTCTTCTTGTGGGCTTGATGAAATAAGAAGCCATGATGAAGAATCCCACATGGCAAGGAGCTGCCAGTAGCTTTAAGGAACAGTGGGTGGCCTGTAGCCAACAACTAGCAAAAAGCCAGGGCCTTCAGTAATATGGCCACAAAAAAATAAATTCTGCCAAAATCCTGAATGCGCTTGGAAGCAAATCATTCCCCAGTTAAATCTACAGATGGGAATGCATCCTAAACAACACCGTTATTCATCCTGTGAGACCCTGAGCATCCTATGCTGGGCTTAACTCCTGATACATAAAAACTATGAAATAATCAATATGTGTTGTTTTAAATCATAAACTTTGTGGTAATTTGTTACACAACAAAATAAAACTTGCACTCATAGTCTATAAGTCTCACTAAGCACTCTGATTTTCTAATCAACTTTTTAGGAACCTACTTAGAAATATGAGCAGAGGGGTGCCTGGGTGGCTCAGTTAAGCATCCAACTCTAATTTCAGCTCAGGTCTCATGGGTTCATGAGATGGAGTCCCATGTTAGGCTCTGTGATGACAGTGTGGAGTCTGCTTGGGATTTTCTCTCCCTTTCTCTTTCTCTCTCTCTGTGCCTCTCCCCAACTCATGCACTTGTTTGCTCTCTCTCTCTCTCTTTCTGTCTCTCAAAATAAATAAATAAACATGAATAAAATAAAAATAAATAAATATGGGAAGATAACCAAGGGTGATGAGTTATCTGAGGAATGCTTCCAATATCAAAGATAGAGATATAAACCAACAAATAAACCAAAAACTAAAAAGAAACAGATGAAAAATAACCACTATTAACATTAAAAAGATTAAAGAAGATATTGCATCCACCAATCAAGAACAAGATGATATTTTTAAAATAGGATGCTGAGAGAAGACAATTTTAGTCTTAAAAATTCCTTGAATTTCTTATAAAGAGTTGTGTAATAAGGAATTTGTCTAGCCTTCATCACAGGTTCCTGGAAGGGAGCTTCTAAACCCCGAGAATTTCTTGAGTTATAGGACTGTCTTTGAGGTTCATGTTAGGCCTCTGGGACCATGTTTGAATTTATGCTCACGAGGTGACTCAAGGTGGGCACCTAGATACTTTCAGGATGGGGGCTGGCCATGCTGGAAAGACCAATCATGCAACCAGGGCTTTGAGCCAGATGGTATCAGCTCAATTTGATTTCTGAGGAGAAGAAGGGGGTTGGAGATTGAGTTCAATTACATGGTCAATTAATTAATCAATTATGTCTAATAATAAAGCCCCACACACATAAAATATCTCTGGACACCAAGTTTCAGGTGAGCTTCCTGGTTGGTGAGTACATTGATGTGGCAGGAAAGTGCATCCTGACTCCATTTGTGGGGGGGGGGTGTGCAGGTAGGGCATGAAGCTCAACTTTAGGTACCCTCCCAGAATTAACTCTACAGGTCTCTTCATTTGGCTAGTCTTGATTTGCATCCATTGTAATGAAAATATAATCATAGCACTTTCCTGAGTTCTATGATTTGTTCTAGAGAATAATCAAACCTGAGTCATGGGAACACCTAAATTTGTAGCCAGCAGGGAAGAAATGTGAATGTCCCGATGACCCCTGAATTTGTGACCAGCATCTAAAATGTGGGCAATCTTTTTGGGAACTACTCACTTAACCAGTGAAGTTTATGCTAACTCTGGGTAGTTAGTGTCAGAAATGCACTGTAGTATTGCAAAAGGGTTGGAGAATATAAAACTGAAGAAATATCCCAGAAATAGAGCAGACAAACAGACAAAGAGAAGGGAAATAGAAGATAAAATATAAGCAAGTTACAGGATCAGTCCAGAAAGTCCAACGTAAGAATGAGTTCCAGAAAAACAGGTTAGAAGAACTGAAGAGAATAACATGAAAAAAAAAAATAATGCAAGAAAACATCTCAGGATTAAAAGATAGTTCTAAGAGTTAAAGGGCCCACAGAATTCCCAGTGCAATGGAAGAAAATAGACACATGTATGCCATGTGACGTTGCACACATAAGGGCAAAACAAAGAACCTAACAACTTATAGAGAAGAAAAATTAAAAAGATAACTTACACGAGATCAGGAAGCAAAATAACTAGTCTTCTCAAAAGTTAGGAGTCTTCAAAATTATTCAAAATTATTAGAGATATGGCAGGGTGGGAGCAGTGCCACAAATCTAAAGAACAATTAGGCCATACTGAGGCAATTCAGAAGGATGTCTCACAGAAGATGAAATTGATAGAAGAGCCAATGCTTTCAGTACTGTCCATCTTCACACATTGGGAGAAGAGTTAGTCAGTTGGGGAATAGGTTATAGATAAAGTAATTTTAAATATATAGAAAAATAATAAATTGAATAAACAAGACAATTATCAGCTTCATAAAAACACAGATGTACAATAAAGAAAAGTCATCATAGTATGCTACATAGCTCATCTGTGAATAGGATTTCCATGTTCATAAAAATATAAACTCTGAATATTGATGTAATCAAAATTGCAACGTAACTGTACTGACAGAGTGGTGGAATGGGAAGTGTGTGCATGGGGGCTAATGGTAATAATGAGCTAAACTTTTCTTTTCCATAGAATATTTAACCTGAAAATTATAAATTAGCTTTATAACAATGTTATTTAGCTAAAGGAGTTCAGAGTAAGTTGCTTCTGGCGAATTGATAATGGGGGAGGGGGATGACAGCTGTTATAAATAACTATTTGTTTCTTTAAATTGCATACAAAATAAAAAATAATTAGAAAATAAAAACTGCTTTTAAAAGAAAATTTAAATCAAATCATGTCACCAAATTGCTTAAAACACCTAGTGGCTTACCACTGCACTTAGAATCAAATCCTAAGTCTTCCACGACTTATATAGCTCATCATGATTTAAATCCTGCCTATTTTGCTCCATCTCATACCATTCCCCCCACCATCTCTAGGCTGCAGCCACTCTGGTCTACTTTTTCTTCCTCAAACATAATGAGCTTGTCCCAGTCTCACAGCCCTTGTGCTTGTTATTCTCTCTGTCTGGAATCACTCTCCCCAGGTCTTCTCATAGCTGAATCCTTCTTTTCATTCATGACTCAGCTGAAAGTTTATTATTTGGAGATGTCTTCCACAATCAGACAAACCCAAATTGGGGGACAGTTCTGAAAGTAACTTACCTATACACTTCAAAAATGTCAATTTCAAGAAAAACAAAAGCTGGGGACTATTTTAATTTTATAAATGTTTATTTAATTTTAAGAGAGAGAGAGAGAGCATGAGCAGGGGAGGACCAGAGAGAGAGGGAGACACAGAATCTGAAGCAGGCTTCAGGCTCTGAGCTGTCAGCATACAGCCTGATGCAAGGCTTGAATACACTAACCACAAGATCATGACCTGAGCTGAAGTCAGATGCTTACCTGACACTTAACTGACTGAGCCACCCAGGCACTCCAAAGCTGGGAACGATTTTAGATGAAAGGAGACTAAAGAGATAAGAACAATTAAACACAATCTATGATTTAATCCTCTATATTTAAAAAAAATTATACAGAGCATTGTTGGGACAATTGGAGAAATTTTGATAATGTGTTATATATTAGATAATATTAATGCATCATTGTTAAACTTCCTGAGTATGGTAATCATATTGTGTATGTACAAGAATGGTTTTGTTCTTATGAGATGGATGCTGAAGTGCTTATGGGTGGAGTGTCATGATGTCTGCAACTAACTTTCAAATAGTTCAGCCAGAGAGATAGATAGAAAGACAGAGAGAGAGAGAGAGAGAGAGAAGAGTTATAGGTATCATGCAACTGTAACAAAATGATAACAATTGGTTAATATTAATGAAGAACATATATGTTCACTGTATTATTCTTGCAAGTTTTCTGAATGTTCGAAAACTTTCCAAATCAAAAGTTGGTGGGAAAATAAATATTGAACTTTAGTAGGTTTATTAATAGCAATACTGATGAAGTAATTGCAAACTATTTTGGATATGTCATAGGATTAAGTAGATGAGTAAATATGTTGACCAAAGTAGTCCTCTAGACAGTTTCTATCATATCATCCTATTTTGTTTCCTTCACCGCATTTCTCATTGTCTAAAACATTATTTTGTTTATGGACTCATTTGTCTGTTTAATGTCTATATTTCTCCCACCTCCTATCCAATAAGTGCTATTTGAGTAGAGATGGCATGCATTTATTGGTAAATTTGCAGCATGCAAACAAGTGTCCAGCACATAGTAATTGTCTAATAATTACTTGAGGAATGAATTAATGAATGAATGAAGCAATCCCAAGAAACCTTGGGTATAAACCATGGTCAAGCAGCTCAAATTTTGCCCCTAAGGTCAAGACTCTGAAGCCCAGTTGGGAAAGGGCCTTGTTATTGCAGAGACCTGTGAAGCTGATAGAGGAAAAGTAGAGGGAAGTCAGCCTCATTCTGGCATATGGAGTGTGGTTAAAGGGAATAAGACGTATCGGAAATGGCAGTGACCCCAAAGGTTACAACTAGAGGATAGGGACTTAAAACTAAAAGGTGAATGATGATGGAGAGGTCCTGGAAAGGACTGTTTAATGCTTTAATCTTCGTCCAAGAAAACCGAGTCATATGACACCTTGCCCTTGCAAGTCACTTCAGTTGTGTAGAGACTCTTCCCTGAAATTCCCTGTTATCACAGAGCCAATGAATTGTGCATTTTGAGCTAAATCTTGGTAAGGGAGAAATAGGGGAAGAGGAAAAGGGGTATCTGAGAACACAGTAGGTGAGTCTTTGGAGGAAAGGAAAGCTGCCTTTATCCCCAACTCTTTTTATCACAACAGTTCTGCCCGTCAACCTCTTTTTTAAAAATTTCTTTTCCCTGCCTGTTTCTCCCTCCTCTACCATTCCCCTTCTCCTGACCCCACCATGGGTTGGCGCCAGAGAGAAGTGTTGGTGAAGACTGGTGGGGTAGTAATTTGTGCAGGGACAATTCTTATTAAAATAACCCTTTTGTCTTTCTGGATAAGGAAACACACACATTCCAATAATGAGAATGAATATTTCAGTTGTCTGCCTGCCTCCATTATTGACATCACACCATGAGGGTTCTAAGACAGGATTTTTTCCAGTCTTTCTAAACACCATCACCTCAGGAATCCTATAAGCTCTACACACTCTCTCACCCCCACCCTAGCACCCCCCCCACACACACACACACCTGTGAACTGTCACACCACATTCTATCACTTCTTTCTCTGTGGCCTTAAAGCAAACTGTTTTCTCCTATTAATCCAAATTCAGTTTAGATCCTTGGAAGTTCAGAACTTGATGGCTGCTTCTCATCAGCTTTCTCCCATATCTAAGCCATAGTAAGTCAAAGATTCTGCAAAGATCCATTTTCTTATCCTCCTTCAAATTGTCCTAGATCTCTTAATCTGCTTTCAGGTCCACAACCATCCCACTGCTGCCTGCCTAAGAAGACCTTCATCATCAGTTAGATGATGTTCATTCATCATCAGTTAGAATTTGAAATTAGGAATTCCATCAGCATGTTGAGTCCATGGAAGCCAAATAAGCCATTATGGCCTGAATCCAAATGTATAGGCAGGTGGTTAAGCAGGTCAGGCCAGCAGCCTTGGCAATGCAGACCCAAAACTAGAGTTTGCAGCAAAAATCAGGAAAGAATCATGATTTCACAAATGACCCTGGATTAACTGGATACCAGCTCAAGGGGGACAACATAGATTTGTAGGTGCTTCTAGAACCAAGTATACCATCAAGGATAATTTTTCTCACCAGTTGGTTCTACTATATCACCCCCATATTCAAGCAGTCTTCATTGGCTCCTAATTACCTTTAAAATCAAATCTTCAAACCTTTCAGTCTGGCATCCAAGGCGTTTTACATCTCCCCTTCTTCCCACCACTCACTCTGCTCTCACCTTATCTCTCATCAATTCTTGGTATGATCTGTCTACCTCAATCAGCCTGGCATATTCTCACTATCAAGTTTCAATTCTTGCTCCTCTCCTTGCTTGTAATGTCTTTCATTTTCTATTCCCAGACCCACATTAATTGTATCATTCAAGACCCACTTCAAGATATACTCCCTTCTAAGAAGATTTCCCTAATTCACTCACAGTAATTAAAGCTAAAACAGACTTTAAAGCTCGCTGATCAAATTCAACTTTACCACTTCCCCCCAATTTTTTTTTAATTTTTTTTTTCAACGTTTTTCATTTATTTTGGGGACCCCCCAATTTTTAGATGAGAAAACTTGAGACCCAACAATATTAAGTGATCTGTATAAGGTCATGCTGTGAGTTTAGTGGTAGAAACTTAATCTGAAGCCAGATTTCCTGACTCCTTGTCCACTTTCCTTTCCACACTGTCATACTTTGTCCCCACTGTCCCATCTCACACATACAAGTACAAAGTGTGGTGTCATGATCACAAACTAAGATCTGTGTTTGGATGGCTTATTCACCTGTATTTGGTTTATCTCAACCACCAAGTTCTAATAATTCTTGAGGGAAGGGATTGTGTATAATATTTCTGCCCCCTCTTTTCTTTCTCCATGGCACGTAAAAGGGTTGTATATACCTCAGACTAGTGGTAAATGCATCTTAACTGTGGAGTGCTTCACTTCAAAAAAATATATAAAAACAGAACCAATAAAATGAGTACACTCAGGGTGGATTATTATATCACATCCATATTCAAAAAGGTTCCTCTAAACAGGAACCTCCTATAGTGAGCTTGGTTACATATCATTAACTACCATCCAGAGAGAGAGAGAGAATGAGAGCTGAGAAACCTGGAGGTAAAAATGTAAGAATACTGCTCCTCTCACAGGCTTGAGCAATAGACAGGCGTTAAGGCAGACTTCCCACTTTGCGATAGAGAGGATTTACACAGCCCCTGTCTTCCAACCCCCAACTCAGCACTAGCTCTGGTCTCCCTTGGCTGGGAGTTGAGTGACACAAGTTCTAAAAGTCTGTTCCACCATTAATTATCTCTGTGACTTAAGACATAGCACTTAATCTCACTGGACTTGTGTTTTCTCATCTGTAAAAGGTTAGGGGGTGGGAGTGTCGGATGGAAGTCCAGACTTGCTTTGCCTCACACATTTGCTGTGAGGCTGAAGTGAGATAATATATGTGAAAGTGCTTTAAAAATCAAAAGGCATTATATGAATGCAAGGTATTAACTTTTTAATTCCCAATCATGTATCAATTAAATCCTAGGAGACTAGAGCAAACAAAGGATAACAGGTTTGCATGTTAATCCCATCTAAATTAATTGTCTGAATCCTCTACCTTCTCTGTAAATGCTGTTCCTCATCCCATCTCTTTATTTTATTTGGTAGAATATTATAAAGGTTGCTATTTTGGCTTTGCACATTGCCGAGGTGGCAGGAATGGAGGAGGTTGGCAGCTGCTAAGACTCAGGAGAGGCACCTATTTTTTTTACTAAATTGTTCTAAAGGGGGAGTGGTAGGGAAATTGAAGCTGTTGGTCAAGGAAAAAAGGGCTTCCACTCTAGCTCCGTAGTGTCATTCTCTCATTCAAAAATGAAATGAAAAGGGAAAAAAAGGATAAATAAGAGCTTTAATTTTGCCACATTTCTCAGGTTTTCTTTCCTTTACCTCTCCAGAACTCCCAGTATGCCTGAAATCAAAGGATCTCTGTGCTGGCTTGGATGAGCTTTATTTTGGGTATAATTAGGATAAATGCTGGGCATGAGGATGAGGTAGCACATTACATATTCAAAGATTTGAGGGGCACCTGGGTGGCTCAGTCAGTTAAGCATCAGACTTTAGCTCAGGTCATGATCTCACAGTTCATGAGTTCGAGCCCCATGTGCTGACAGTTCAGAGCCTGGAACCTGCTTCAGATTCTGTGCCTCCCTCTCTCTTTGCACCTTCCCTGCTTGCACTCTGTCTCTGTCTCTGTCTCTATCTCTCTCTCTCAAAAATAAATAAACATTAAAAATTTGAAAAATAAGATTTGAGCTCACTGTCCTGATCCATCCTTCATCCATCCCAGTTGAGTAACTTATATAATATGTGCCAGAGTCCTATGTTAAGGACCATGTCTGCCCTGGGACATCCAGAACCATGTCCACTCAAGCCTCTATGGAAATGGTCATCATTCTTATTCTTATGCAGCTCTTGGCCTTTATATCAGTATTGTTCAATTAGAAAAAAGCCTCTTAAGAGATCATCAATCATTTGAAATATCAAATACTACTAACAAGCCATGCAGGGAGAAAAAAACACACCCTAACCGGTAACCTGCAATGAATCATCCACTTAACAGACATTTTCTGGATCCTTACTATGGCCTCAGCCCCAGGTTAGGTTTTGAGGAAAATCCACAAGCATCTCAGTAAAGCTTTCTTTGTTAAGTGACTGGCAGACTATGGTGGAGAGGAAGGTATACATAAGAAATAGCAAAGTTGCCTCCCCAAATCAGGCACCAGTAAACTCTAACCTTCCTCCACAGTGGTCCTATATAAGCATTGTATTCAATTTTGGGCTGAGGAGAGACTAGAAAACAAAACAAAACCTTGCAATAACATAAAGCAATAAGGCGGTTTGTGATGTACTAAAAATGTCTTTAAATTAATCATACTATAATCCAGGCAGTATATAACCCACCCTAATGGAGCAAAAGCCATACACAAACAACTATTTCAGCATTTACCTTCAAACTGACCTTGTAGCAAGAGTTTACATCATAAATTTTGGATTCCTTGTGATTGAGTATAGAATTATAGACAAGAGTATCAATGAACATATATAAAACAATAGCTCCAAGTTGTCCCCTGGTGGTGTCCTGCTTGATGACACCTGGTCTATGCCAAACCCCACCCTGTCACTCTAACCCAAGAGGCCATCCTGCTCAGTGACTTCTCTGCCTTCAGCCCTTCTAATTATGTGCCAGGGTTTGGTTAAAATAAGATTTAAATGTGAGATACTGGTCCCTTCCAAGGACAGAGATTTCACCAAAGTCTGAAAGCCTGAGAAGTGAGTTCCAAGCATAGGTGCAATGGCTGGTCAGATCTGACATCTGTATGCTTCAGTCCTGAACTCTTAAGGGTTAAAAGCAGCTTGGCTGCTTAAGTGTGGAATAGAAGAGAGGAGAAAAAGCCCAAGGAGGGTGAAGAAGATGAGCCCCTTGTGTGAATTAACTGGAAGGAGGCCTGCCATCAGTGAGGGTCTTGACAGACAGTGCTCACCTCCCCAGGGTTTCCCCAGCCCCAGAGGTTAGGGATGGTCCTGGCACTAGCTTACTAGCTGCCTAGGAATGTAACCCTTCTCCAGAAGGGTGGGCTTAGGCTGTGATGCTGCAGTGAGAATCTGGGAAATGCAGATCCGATCAGAGATTCTGGTCTTTGGAGGGGGCTAGGTGAGACTGTCTTTTGTCCTATTATTTACTGCTGGTACGTGATGTAGGAAACAGAAAAATGCTGCAGGTTCTAGAAAATTCCAGGTAGGTCAGTGTCATTTGGCAAAAGAAGAGGGATTAGTGGAAGATATGGTCTAGGAGGAGATGATGAAAGGAGGGGCTGCAGAAGGAGAGCTGCCATCCACAACTGCAGTATTATGTGTGTCAGAGATAAATTCACTTGTCATATTTCAAATTAGGTTTATAGGTACTTTCCCCATCCCCCCCACAGCAGTGGCTTAACGGGTGGTGTTCTCAATTTTTAATTGCAGTTTTGCAGTATATTGGCGTCTGAAGTCTAGGTCTGACTGAGATGATGGTTTGTATGTGTGTGTACGTGACTAAGAGTCTAGGGATGTTCTAAAGTCTCCCGGTGTAGTGGGAAGGGTGCTGCGGCAAGGACTGGCCTGACTCTTCTCAAGAGAATCTTACATCTCTAACGTCAGAGTGCTATCAGGAGGTGCAAAAGGTGTGGGTGGTGCAGTGAATTTCCCCCAGCCCAAGACACACACACACACACACACACACACACACACACACAAGGTGTGGGTGGTGCAGTGAATTTCCCCCAGCCCAAGACACACACACACACAGTAACCAGTTCAGTAAAAAGTCCTGCTAATGCCTGGGAAGTCCACCTAAAAGCAAAGGGCGGTCTCCCATGGCCAGGGCGAGCCAGGCGGACTCCCAAATCACCGCGGAGACCAGGGCAACCTTCGCTCCGGAGCGCGCAGCCCAGGCGCCGCTTCCCTGGGAACTCTTGCCTTGTTCTAGACGCTACATCTGCAGGCTGCTGAAAGCCGGGGCTCCAGCCGTCTCTCATCACACACCTTTCCCGAAGCACCCCAAACCCTGTACCCAACAACAACCCCCTGCGATCTGGCAAAAGCTCAAAAATGCAAAAAACTGAGGCGGAGTGCAAATTGTACTTCCAAGGACTGAACACACACACACACACACACACACACACACACATCAACCCTGTGCCGCTTAAATTTCTTCCCCGGGTTAGAAAGGACGATTACTTGCCCACTGAGGCTTGGAGATGGGGGACAGGAGGTTGGTCCAAGGCTAGGCTCACCTGCTGCTGAGGTGAGGGAGCAGACACAGGGTGCAAGCTGTTAAGAGCAGCAGCTCACAGCTGAGTGGCTGGGGGAGGGGGTTCCAAAGACCCTCAAGTTCGCCTCCGGCTTCTTTTTTTTTTTTTTTTTTTTTTTTGCATTCACGTCACCAAAGGGTTAAACTGCTGGGCTCCAACCCCCCCACCCCCGGGCCGCTCCACTCCCCCCTCCCCTTTTTTGTCTCTCCCCCCCCTCCCCTCCAGCACGTCGCTAGGAGGTCATCAAGCGCTCTGTCCAGTCCCCATTCGCAAGCCCCTCTGCTTCCCGCCCATCGGACCCGTGGCTGCTTACGAAGAGGTGTGCGCTCACCGAGGGGCGTGTTCCAGCACTGGGAGACGCCGAGCGCCCCTAGGTTAGACCTCAGAGCGGAGCCAGCAATGGAGCAGGGCGGGGGAAAGTTTGGCATCCTGCAAGGGGTCGTCGAACTGGAGTGGGCGGGGCGCCCGAGGGTACTTTAGCCCTCTGAGCTCCCGGGTGCTAGCTGCCCAGACCTGAGGAGGTGTGCGGCCATGGACAGCGGAGCTGCCGCGGCCCAGGGCACTGACCCGCCTCAGGATGGAGAGCAGCCCGCGGAGTCTCCAGAGCCGCCGCCGCCGTGGCCGCCGCCGCCGCAGCAGCCGCCGCCGCCGCAGCAGCCGCCGCCGCCGCAGCAGCCGCCGCCGCCGCGGGCTCCTCCGCTGCTCCACGCGCCTTCGCCGGAACCGGTACTGGAGTTCTGTCCAGAGCCTGTTCCGGAGCCCTGTCCGAGAGCGACCCCAGAACCAGCCCCAGAACTCGACACTGAAACGGTCCCAGAACCAGATACAGAACCGGCCCCCAAGCCAGCTCCAGAATCAGCCTCAGAACTCGATACGGAACCGATCTTAGAACCAGCCACGGAACCGGCCCCCGAGCGGGCTCCGGAACCAGCCCCAGAACCAGCCACAGAACCAGCCACAGAACCGGCCTCTGAGCCGGCCCCAGTACCAGCTACAGAACCGGCCCCTGAGCCGGCCCCAGAACCAGCCACAGAACCAGCCACAGAGTCCTGCCTTGAGCCGGCTCCAGAGTCCCGTCCGGAGCCGAGCCCAGCACCACGTCTATTGCAGTGTCCGGTGGTAGCTCCAGAGAGGGGTCCAAAGACATCATCGCCCCGAACGCCAGTGCTGTTCTCCAGTATCAAGGTAAGAAAAAGAACCCCTGGGACGGGGGGAAAAGAAGTAAAATGAGGCCGAAAGGCTACCGAGCTTGTGGGACTCTGTACCCGAAGCATCCCATTTGGCTGCTGCCACTGACTGGCAAAGATGCGCGAAGAGATGAAGAGGTGGGGGATCGAGGGGCAGTGGGAAATGGTTGGGAGGCGGGAAGCAACAGGTGGAAGTGAGAGTGGGCTCTCTGGGGCTAAAAACTGGGGTGACTGCACGGATTGGGAGTCGGAGCAGTTTTCCCCATGGGGAGAAGTGGCAGTGCAGTGAGCACCTATATCTTGAAAAAGAGGAGGAAGACGTCCCCAGGGAGCGCAAGAGACCTAGAGAAGTATTTCGGACTGGCCCTGGGTACACAACGATGGGACTGAGTGGTGGGGATGGCGGAGGGGGGGGGGACACACCTCTTAGCCGCGGTCACTACCGCAGAGGCCCAAGCTGCGGAGCCGCAGTCGTCAGCTTGGCCCCCTCCCTGACACTGGGGAGGGGGTCATTAGTGGGGGCGCAACTGGCGGCGCTCCAAGGAGGTGCCCTGCGCCTCTGTTGGCTGCTGGGAGCTTGTACTCCGGGTGGGGATGAGGGGATGGGCGGCGCCCACGCGCACTGCAGGGGAAGGGCAGGGTTCACTGGGGAGGAGGGGGAGAGCATGCGTGTGTCGAAGCCACCATTCCATCTGTCTGCAGGATTTCCAGGCAGGTAGGTGATATGGTGATGGGCCGCGTCACAAGCGGGCGACTGGCATCCCGCACTGGGGCCAGTTGAAATGGTACAGGAGTCCCGGCTTAGAGACACCAAAATAGGACTTGGTATTTGAGAGCGTGTGAATGGAAATCCTCATCTCTTCCAGTCTTCAGAGATGCCTTCCTAAACGTTGCACTTAGCCTGGAGAAGACGAGTGGAGGATCCTCGCGCACCCGCGGTGGTGGGGGGAGGAGGAAGGTTTTCTGTGTTCTCCTTGGACCCCCGAAACCCCGTTGGCTCTTTGGCAGGAATCTGTTTGTCTTTCTTGCTTTCTCTGTACTCCCCCTACTCTTCCTTTCCCCTAAACTTCGTTCCATGAGACTGTGAATATCATGATAACGTATAGATACACATTGATTTAGCTTCCACTGCAGGAAAAAAAAAAAAAAACACGAAACAAAATGCAGAAACAAATAACATACCACACCAACAATACCCGTCCATCCTGCTGCCTAGCAGGTCGTAGGGACACGACTCTGGAATCCTTCTGCCGTGGAGCGCACACTTGTAGAATGTAGGGGAAGGGGGCAGAACTTGGCATCGCGAAATGGAAATGGGAGCGCTGGTTGCTTCCTGAATTATGAGTAGGAAGGCTTGAGTTTGCAAAATAACTGCAATGATAAATGATTGAATAAGAGGAAGCCTAAAGCGAAAAGTTTCACAGGGTGAAAAAAAGTGCAGAGGCTAAAAAATAGATAAAATAGGACTGTAGGAGACTAAGACAAGTTGTTGGTTTTTTAAAAATTTTTTTTAACATTTATTTATTTTTGAGACAGAGAGAGACAGCATGAATGGGGGAGGGTCAGAGAGAGAGGGAGACACAGAATCTGAAACAGGCTCCGGGTTCTGAGCAGTCAGCACAGAGCCCGACGCGGGGCTCGAACCCACGGACAGTGAGATCGTGACCTGAGCCGAAGTCGGACGCTTAACCGACTGAGCCACCCAGGCGCCCCAGTTTTTTTTTTTTAAATCCAACAACCCGGCTCTCTCCAGGGGGGTGGCTCTCCTCCTCCCTGCAGCAATCTCAGGAAAGGAAATGGCAGTGTAGCAAGACACCAGAGATCACCCTAAACTGGGACTTGCTCCTGTCATTTTGGGAGAGTTTGCAATGAAGCCGATGGGAGGGAGACCAGCAGGGACCACCTAACCTATGGCCTTCTTAAGTGAGATTTGGGGAACCTGGCTCTGAAACCAACACCTGGGGACTTAATTACCGGGATGTCCAGCAAATATATGGCCTCTTTGGCCTCTGGTAGACTGACTAGAGGCCAGGAGCTCTAGGGATGAGCCCCGTGACAGGGGGAAAACATGTCCCACGAGCTTAACAGGAAAAATGTCTGTTGCCAGACAGATAAGGAGGATCAAGGTAAGGGGAATCAGGTTAGCTTCCTCTACACAGTGCCCTCTCAGATGCGTTGGGTGACTGACCCATAGGCATTTGGCAGCCCTGGCAGGGGACCAGGACCTTCCTCCCCCCACCAAGGTTTGACTTTGTCCTCCGTAGAGTTAGTCATTTGTCCAGTCATTTATCTTTTAGGATTGGGTTAAGAACCCTGACTATCCGCTAAGAGGGCCATGTAGATGAACCTATCAGTGGCTCTAGATGATTTTGAAGGATGCAAAGGATCTGGGTATATGTTCAGATCCCTGGGAGCCAAAGCCTCTTCAACCCCCTAGGTGTTGCTATGCAATTGCTCTCTGGCTGGGAACATCTGATCTTCAGTGATAGGACCGTTCTCTGATGCATCCTCCTCAGGCAAATAGCACCCACAACCAGCTGACTTGCATCTTAACTTTCAAGGCAAACAGGTTGCCATCTTACCTGAGGAGGTGTTGTTCTCAGACACTGCCTCCTTGAGGCAAACTTGGGGAAACACACACACACACACACACACATTCAGAGATCATAACAAAATACAGCTCTTATCATACAATGAGATCCTACCTGGCAAGGCACAGTCAGTACCAGTAGCATGGAACTAACCTGATAAGTCAAAGGATGAAATGAGCAAAACAAAGTGTTTGAATGTGACTGCAAGTTTCTCCCAGATAATTTTGCTGACTGGTATTGCAGAAGGAAAGAAAGAAAGAAAGAAAGAAAGAAAGAAAGAAAGAAAGAAGAAAAAAGGAAGGAAGGAAGGAAGGAAGGAAGAAAAGTCAACATCTTCCAGTTTGGAGTCTGCTCTTTTCAGGTTTCAGAACCTGTTGGTTGCAAATCCATGCCAATCATGAGGGTAGAGACTGAGAAAAGGAGGCTCATGTGTCTTTCCAAATAGATACCAGGATAACATAATCTTATGAACCAAACCTATTTCCTTCCTTTCTAAAATGTTTTGATTTCTAGGAAATGAGCTGTAGTCTCCCACCTGGTGGCAGTAAGTGTAAGTAAGGATGTGTGAATTGGTTCTTTAACAATGCCATGACTCCTTGGGGGGGAGTGGGGCTTAAATGAAGGGTACTGTATTTGTTTCTCTCCCCTCAGTTGTGGTTGAAGAAAGATAGCTTATGTTTTTATTAATTGGGTGTAACTAGCTATGGAATTATAACCACATCATACAGGTGATCAATGAAAATCTGAAAATAAATACAGTTTTGTGGCCTTTATTTTTTTTGGGGGGAGGGGTATGTGCTAATAGATCAATTACCAGTTACCATTACACCCCAAACCATAACAGAGCAGTTTCCTGGTATTTCTTTGCACACACTTTCTTCCAAAGTAGCAAGCATTTGTTTATAGGATATCTGGTAATTCTTACCTAAATACTTTATCATTTTACTTATTTCTGAGCTTCTCAAAGGTAGATACTCTTTCCCTCTCAGTGCCTAGTACAATTCAGCCCTCCCTATTTTTGCTCAGTAAACATTTACTGAAGCTTGAAACCTATAAATTCCATTTCCAGAGAGATGTAGAGACTGTTGCTGTGAATGAATAAAAATGCATTCTCATTGATTTCAGAGTAAGAAGTAAATGATTATTTAAATAGCCTGGAATATAAAATAAATAAATAAATAAATAGCCTGGAATATATAGCCTTTAAAGAAATGCAGTCAGTCTTTCCTTTTTCAGAATGGATGTTAGAGCCATAATTAACAAGCAAATTACCAACAATTAAAAAAAAATGTTTGGAAAGTGTCCTTATCCCTTGCAGTCCCAGCAGCAGCAGACTAATGATGATGTTGTGGGTTTCAGGGGTAATATATTTTTTCCTAAGTGAATAGAATACCTGCAATGACTATAAACAGCTTTGGGATTGTAGGATCGAATGTTTAACCTGTTGAAGGTCAAGATGAAATTATTTTCTTTCCTTTTAGGCTCTTTCCCCCCTCTTTGCCAGGTTTTGATGAAACTATCTGATTTATTTGGTATATTCTGAGAGCTCCTGAGCATTTGCGGCAGTATGTTCTAAAAAAGATAATGAGATATTTGGTCAGTGGTCTTTCCTGAGAATACAATTCTTATGCGTCTATTAAAAATCTCTGACTGGGGCTTCTGCACATCTGCAGCCCAAAAGGAAAGGCTGATCCATTTCCCAAAGTGCTCCCAAGGAAAAGAGGAAAATCCATAGAGGCCAGGAAGCCATTCAGGGATATTATAATAAGGATTAGATAATCCTGCTAGTATGGCCCTTTACAGTTTGCAGAATGCTTTCCTCTGCATTATTAACTCTTATTTCCCTGAAGAAGGCAGCAGGGTGGGAGAACGAAAAATAAAACTTGAAACCTAATATAATTATTAATTTATCTAATGTGGATTTTTGAAAGTATCCAAAATAGGGCTTTCTGTGACACATAAGAGCCTCATTTGTCTAAGAAGAATCTTTAAGCTGACATTCCATCAGCCTGGAATTTGTTCAAAGCAGCAATTGCTGTTCCCAGTCTGATGCTCCCAGTGGGGGCCACCCTAGAACAGGAGCCTGAGAAGGAAGGATAAGAGGCACAAAACCCTGAACCTATTATTCCCAAAGAAGACCTTTTTCTGGAAAGAAAATAAATAGAAATTCTGCTAGGGATAGGGTGCCCAACCTTTCCAAAGACTGCTGACTGTAATTCCCTCTACGAAAAAAAAAAAATATTTCAAAGATTAAAAAAAGAAAGCATCCATTCCTAAAGGGAGATGCCCCACCCTCAACAAAGCAAATAAACCTTATTCTCAAAATAGAAAAACAAATGTACGAATTAAAAAAGAAGAAGAAGAAAGGAACAGTGACCCCAGATAATGAAACTTACCCTCCCTTAAAAACTATTTTAAGAAAAAAAAAATTCTAAACTCTCATCAAAACCCATGAAACTTATGTCCCCAAGAGGAAAATTAAAGAGAAAAAGAGAGAAATCACCTCAAGGTAAACAGTATTTCTAACATTTAAAAAAATCATGAAATTTATAAACTTTATTTCCACCTCACGTCTCATGCTGAACCCCTTGCAAAAGTTATGGGGGCAAAAATAAATCTCCCAAAGGGGAGGTATACCAGTCTCACCAAATCTCCCTAACGTTATTTCTTCCAATTACATGAAATGTCCAGAATAGGCAAATTCTTAGAGACTGAAAGTAGATTAGTGGTAGCCTGCGGGTTGGGGTAAGAGGAAGAGGGGAAGTGTGGGTAATGGCTAAAGGGTACAGGGTTTCTTTGGAAGGATGATAAAAATCTTCTGAAATTAGATAGCAGTGATGATTGCATGACTGTGAATATGCTAAAAAACACTCACTCTGTACACTTGAAAATGGTGAATTGTGTGATATGTGAATTATATATCAATTTTAAAAAATAAGTAAAAGGAAGGTCACTCCTCCAGCTGCAACATACTGGACCTACTATCTTCCCACAAATAAACAAAGGAATAAATGAATACATAAGCAAAAAAAGACATTTATCAAAAAGAACTAAAAGGAAGATCCTCTTAAAGGCAAGGCCTCCAACCTCAACAAGGAAAAGAACCTTTATTCACCCCCCAATTTTTTCTCTTTGGGAAAAACAAACAAAAAGGAAGTCTTTTTAAGTGTTGATACTTTCAAAATCATCAAAGTCATAGATGAAACTTAACCAATCCTTCCATCCCAGAAACACACAAACATTTTAACAAACAAAAGAAATATTAAAGGACAGAGTCCCTGATCATACCAAACATCCTGAATTTTTAATTTCCAGAAAAGGAAAAAAAAGAAAAGAAATCCTTCCCCTGCCAAGGGGAGAAGCCCCATCATCACCAAAGCACATGAACCTATCCTCCAAATACAATTTTAAGATTTAAAAGAATAATCAATAATGGAAAGGCATGTATGTTGGGGGGGGAGATAATATTAATGAAATGAAAACGTAATCCTCTTAAAGAGAAGTACTCCATCTACACAAAGACACATGAACTTTTTTGTCAAGATACAGCAAAAAAAAAAATGCAAAATTTTTAAGAAGAAAAATTAAAAGGAAATCCTTCTAGTGGGAGATGATCTGAATTTATTCAAACTCCAAAACTTGATTGTTAATATAGGAAATTTAAAAATTGGAAATATAAATATTTTCAAAAAGAAACCTCCATTTTAGAGAATAAAAATGCCTCAAAACCCACCAAAGTCCCTGAACATTTTTCTCCAAAAAAATTAAATAAGTAAAAAAAAAAAAAAGAGAGCAAAAGAGAGACCAAAGGGGAGGTGGAAGGAGAGGGAGCAAGAGGGAGGAAAGGAAGGGGTAAAGAGGGAGGGAATGAGATGCAGAAGAAAATAAATTAAGGGATAATTTTTAAAAGAAAGAAATTTTCCTCAGGAAAGGTGCACCAGTTCTTTATTGTCCATAAAGTGTATTATTCCTGATGATCAACCCACTCTACCTCCCACAAAAAGGAGAAAAAAAGAAAACCTCACAAAATCTCTTTCTAAAGCTTATTCAAGGGGAGATGCCCCCAACCCCACCCAAACCCAGGGACCTTATTTATATTCCAGCTTTCAAGTATTTTTTAATGAAATAAAAGAAAAAGGAAGTATTTTACAGAAAGATGCTCCCAATCTTATTTCTTCCAAATAAATTGTTCATTTTACAGAAAATGAAAGAAAGGAAACCCCCTTGAGGAGGGCTTCCAACCTCACTAAAACCAGTGGCCCTTATAGTTTCTCCCTACAAAACTTAGATTTATAAAAATGGAAATCCTCCAAACCTAAAGATGTGTGCTCCCACAACCCAACCAAAAGCAAGGGACTTTTTTACCCAGAGATTTTTTAAAAGAAAAATCCGCCCATCATAAAAGAAGCTTTCAACTTCACTAAAATCAATAGACCTTATTCCTCTCCACATCCACAAGGAAAAAAAAAAACAGAAAAGAACTGTAAGAGAAAAAGAAATTCTCCTAACCTTAGGCAAATTGGCCATAATCTCACCAACATCGTTAAACTTTATTCCCCTAAAGAGAAAGAGGGGAGAGAAAAGCCTGTCTTTTAGGAAAAAGTGCTCTCCACACCTACCCCACTCTAAAGAGTAGGAAAATTATATAAAGAAAGGGTAATATCATTCTAGAACCATGCCAATGAACCTTAAATTGAGAACCTGAAGATGAAAGGTAGTAAATGCTTAATTCCCAGCTGGTTTCCCTCTGCTCCAACTCCAGCCCATTTCTGGTTACCTTCCCCATCAGCCAGTCAGGCTGTGCACTCCAGAAAGGCAAACTCTGCCCATGGAAAATAGAATTAGGAGGGAGGCAAACCATAAGAGACTCTTAAATATAGAGAAAAAACTGAGGGTTGATGGGAAGGGGCGGGGGAGAGAGGAAATTGGGTGATGGGCATTGAGGAGGGCACTTGTTGGGATGAGCACTGGGTGTTGTATGTAAGCAATGAATCATGGGGATCCACTCCCAAAGTCAAGAACACACTGTATACACTGTATGT